>NW_020837950.1:57078336-57246965 GCF_003676395.1 Aethalodelphis obliquidens | reverse complement strand
ATATATATATATATATATATATATATATATATATATATAAAAATATCCCAACGGAATATTACTCAGCCATGAGAAAGAAGAAAATCCTGCCATTTACCACAACATGGATGGACTTTTGAGGGCATTACGCTAAGTGAGATAAGCCAGACAGAGAAAGACAAATATTGCATGATATCACTTACAATGGAATCTAAAAAAGAAGAATTTGTAGACACAGAATAGAATGGTGGTTACCAGGGACTGGGGGAGCTGGGTGAACTGGGGAGATGTGTTAAAGGGTGCAAACTTGCAACTAGCAGATGAATAAGTTGTGGAGAGCTAATGCACAGCATAGTGACTACAGTCAACTGTACTGTATAATATACTTCATTGCTAAGAGACTCCTTCTTAAGTGTTCTCACCACAAAAAGTGAAATGATAATTATGTGCCATGATAAAGGTGTTAGCTTAAGCTATGGTGCTAATCATATTGCAATATATAAATGAATCAAATCAACACATTGTACACCTTAAACTTACACAATGTTATATGGAAATTATATCTCAATAAAAAAATACTGTGGGTCATCAATTTGCACTGGACCCAGTGGGAGGTCTTCCTGCTGGTTTTGTCTGGGTCACACACATAGCTGCAGTCATCTGCAGGTGAACTCTCTTATACAGCTGGTGGTTGGTTTCAGCTGTTGGTTGGGCCTTTCTGTCATGTGTTCTCTCATTGTTGAGAAGCCTAGTCCGGGTTACGCAAGAGCAGCATTCATGGGGACCAGTGCAGAAGCTGCAAGGCCACTGGAGGCAAAGAAGTTCAGAAGCCACAACCCACCACTTGCACTGTATTCTGTTGATGAAAGGAAATCATAAATGCAGGCCAGATTGAAGGGGTGGGAAATTAATCCTGCCTCTTGGTGGGAGAAGTGGCTAAGTCACATTATAAAGGGCCTGAGGAGGGAGGAATTATTGTGACCACTTTTGCAAACAATCTTCCCCAAAGTCCAGCTCCTCTCCTGGGACAGATGAGTAAAGGGATGAGAGGCCAGCAGTGCCAATGGGAATGGAGCCTCTGAAAATGGAAGGAAATAGCAGGAGTGAGGGAGAAGTGTCTGTTCTTCCCACTCAGCCCACAAAACTTTAATACTTTATTTATTTTTGGCTGCTTTGGGTCTTCGTTGCTGTGTGTGCAGGCTTTCTCTAGTTGTGGAGAGTGGGGGCTACTCTTTGTTGTGGAGCACGGGCTCTAGGCACACGGGCTTCAGTAGTTGTGGCTTGCGGGCTCAGTGGTTGTGGCTCGCGAGCTCTAGAGCACAGGCTCAGTAGTTGTGGCGCATGGGCTTAGTTGCACTGCGGCATGTGGGATCTTCCCGGATCAGGGCTCAAACCCGTGTCCCCTGCATTGGCAGGTGGATTCTTAACCACTGTGTTACCAGCGAAGTCCCTAATACTTTAAAATAAAGGATTCCTTTCAACCTATGAGTAGCAATTTCAGACAATTGCAGAAAGTAACATTAATTCAAATAACATTATTCTCTGCTTATATCTTTTAATCTTATGATATCACTTATATTTAGAATTAAAAAAATGATACAAATGAACTAATATACAAAACAGAAATAGACCCACAGACATAGAAAACAAACTTACAGTTACCAAAGGGGGAAGGTGGGGGAGGGATAAATTAGGAGTTTGGTATTAACATATACACACTACTATATATAAAATAGATAACCAACAGGAACCTACTGTATAGCACAGGGAACTATATACTTTGTAATAACCTATATGGGAAAAAAAATCTGAAGAACTATATACTATATATATATATATATATATGGATGTATATATATATGTATAACTGAATCAATTTCCTGTACACCTGAAGCTAATACAACATTGTAAATCAACTCTACTTCAATAAAAAAAGGTTACCAAGATAAATTAAAAAAATAAAAAAACAAAACCTCTACAAGCAGTAAATGCATTGAGTGATTCTAGATTTTTAGACTGCATATATATTTTTGCTAAGCCCTGATTATTAAAGAAAGTTTAATTAAAGTTTAAATATATTTTTCTCTAGATGTAGAAAGGAAAGTCAACGAATATACTAGGAAGTGAAGTGAGATTGCCATACTACAAAGATTACTGTTAAACATTGGCATAATTAAGGAAAGCTTCAAACTCAAGTTTTTCTCTTCAGGGCTTTACAAATTGGAGAGATTCTTCTATATTTAGATGGTTTAAAGGACAGCATCATACATACCAAGGGAGGCGGGGAGATGAATATTTTTAACCATGATTCATTTTGCCTCTGCAGCCCCGTGGCCAACCGGTGTCTCATCATGAGAAAGGCTGCTAACCCATCACAACCCCATGGATTTGGGTGCTGATGAGTAAAAGGAAAACAAGGTCTGCATCATCATCAGTGGCTAAGGAGACAGGGGTCAGGGCAAGTGGAGGACAGGCTTCGAGCGTGCAGTACAAAATCCAGCACCTCTGCGGCTCCCAGGAAGCTTGCTCAACAACCGCTCCAAACTCTTCCCTTTGGGACAGTCTAATATTCATGGAGCAAAACTGGACCAGGAGGTAAAACCAGTCTGTCTTGAATGGCTGGGCCTTGGTTTCATGGACATCTTGGTGTCAAGTCTTGGCTGTTGTGTGATCTGGTCACAGTAGGGAAAGGGGCTGGTGCTATATCCCTCAGTAGGTTCTCACCTTTTCGTTCTGAATCAGGGCAAACTGTAAGGTGGAAAAACAGAGCCCAAGAGGGGAAATGCAAAAGCCTGCTGCCTCACACCTTTTCTGCCCTCCCTCTGCTGGGGCTTTCCTGGTGCTGAGCTGCAGCTAGCAGGGAACCAGAGGGAAGGAGAGGTGCCCAAAGGGAGCTGCTGATATCTGGGGGACTGTTTGTATGCAGGAATGTCCCAGAAAGACTAACCCCACCTACAGTTTCTCTTCCTTTTCACTTATGGTAACAATGGGCAATGAATCTCTCTCTTTCTCTCCCTTCCTTCCTTCCTTCTCTGCTTCTTCTTTCCTTTAAAATTCCTCATTACTATTCACTGTGAAACTTGGTAAGAACTACCATGATTGAATGTGATGGGCATCCACACAGCTCAGGGACATTCACAAAAGGCATTTTAACCATGAAAGCTGCGAAGTATGACTTAGAACATCTTCTCAAGGCCGTGAAGAATTCTGAATTTTGCATGTCTTTTATTCTGGCTATGCACATGCATACATATACACATTAACACTAAAAAAATTTTTTTCTGAGTCTTGAAGAAATGTATCAAGATTGAGTCTTCAGAAAAATCAGTATTTTGATAGAGTATCATTTGTACTTTTTATCTTTACTAAAGATATATCTGATATTCAGTCTGTCTTGTAAAAAGACGTAGCTCAGTGGAAAACTTTTGCTTTTTATTTACAGTATGATCTTCGGTCAATGGGAGATTATAATAACTGCTTTTGACTTATTAAACCGTTTTATTCTGTGCTGAAGTTTATGTAGCACATGTTGTATCTAAACAGTACCAGACAGAAAACTGACCCCAGTATAAGGAGCTGAGGAAAGGCTGAGACTTCATTTGTCACAGAGGAGATTCCCAATTGACTAGATCACCCTTATACATGAAGATAGAGGAGCTGACAATTGGCTCGGTTGGCATATAATGAAGCAGCAAGATGACAAAGTGGTTGTCTTAGGGTTTTGTGTTCACTTTGTAGATATTTTAGAAATAATAGAAATTATTTCTGATACTACTTTAGAAAGGTGTAGTACAAATTCACAAAAATCCTTATCTTCCTACATTAGGCAAACTATCCTATACTCTTGAGTCTCTGGATTGGTATCTCTAATCTCAGCCCACTCTGTAGCCAGCAGACGTAGCCATCCTGACCTTTCTTTAATAATAATAGGGTTAATGTATATCTCATTCCTCTCAGGTAGATTCTATTTTTACCACCGGTAGGTGGTAAAGCCAGGACTTGAACCCATTAGTCAGACCCATGCCATCATATTGCATTTGTACCTTGATATCAAGTCAAGTATTTTTAATGCAAGTGTACTGAAATGCTTCATGTTTGAGAGGCAGATTAAAATGCTTATTAAATGCAACAAATTACACTGTAGTTGGGTTGAATATGTCACTTCCTTGCTTCAAAATCTCCAGTTGTTCCCTATTGACCCACACCTAAGTGATCCATTGAAGAAATCAATTAAAATGAGGAAAATGCTGTAAACGCATCTTAATATTTTAAATTTAACATGAAACATGGGCAGCCACGTGTGATATGGAGTGAGGGTCTCATCTTGAGCAGGGGTCCTCTGGTGGAGTTCAGGGGGGCCTCCTTACCTACATCACAGTCAGCTGCATCATCTTATGATCTGAAGTTGCAGTTTCTTTAAAGTAGAACAAGATCTGAAAGACATCTCTGAGGCAATCTGAGCCCAGAATCCTCCTGGAGTTTTATATATTTTCTCCAGTTTTTAAAATAACTTTCTCCCCTACAGCTAATTTAACATCAATTTTTTTAGGTCCTCACTTTAATCAATTCTTTCCAAAGCATTCTACTTAGCTGTCATAGAAATTATCCCCCATCATTCCCCCTCACATTCTTTTTTTAAAAATAAATTTATTTATTTATTTTTGGCTGAGTTGGGTCTTTGTCGCTGTGTGTAGGCTTTCTCCAGTTGCGGTGAGTGGGGGCTACTCTTTGTTATGGTGCATGGGCGTCTCATTGCTGTGGCTTCTCTTGTTGCAGAGCACGGGTTCTAGGTGCACGGGCTTCAGTAGTTGTGGCACACAGGATTCAGTAGTTGTGGTGCACGGGCTTAGTTGCTCCCCAGCATGTGGGATCTTCCCAGACCAGGATTCAAACCCATGTCCTCTGCATTGGCAGGCGGATTCTTAACCACTTCGCCACCAGGGAAGTCCCCCCCACCCCACATTCTTATTTCATCAGGTTACATAGCATTGAATTAAATTATGTTATTCCAGTTACAAATAAAGAAGGCACCAACAGGCTCAGGAGCAAAGGTAACTAATTCTTGGTAAGCCCTGAACTCAGATGGTGGGGGCAGCAGTGCTGGGAGCTGTGGAGAGAGGCAGCTGTCTCCCAAGTTCAGGTGCAGGAAGCATCAGCAAACAAGTTTTACGAAGGGAATGAGAAGTGTCAATTGTCTACAGAGCTGACTGACTGGACATCCATTATGAAAGCTTCTCTGGTTCAGGTTTCTCAGTCTGGCATTCATGGTCCTCAGACTTGCCTCCACCCAGCCCCCAACTCTCCTATTCCCTGCATGTGTCATATGGACCATGGATGAAGACCATATTTACTCTTCTCCAGCCAGAAGTATCAACACTCCCCTGTGGTACAAGATACTTTGTCCAAACTCTCCTGGAATGGCCTTTGCACCAGCACGTGTTCCTGTTGAAAGCCTACCCATCCTTCAGATCTCTCCAGAGAGAAGAACCAGCCAGCATATACCAGTATATACAACATAAATCCACATACATACCACTGACGTTCCCAAAGGATCCCCAAACAACTTGAAAAAATTCAAAATAAATATGAAACAGGACAAACGAAAGAAGAAAAAATTGCAGGGGAATGCATGTGTTCAAGTATTTGAGGTGATCTCTTAACATCAGCAGAGTTCTTAATTTGTTTCTCAGCTTTTCTTAATTTAAAAGGCAAAAGGACTATATCATTTTTTTTTAACCTGATAAAAGAAAGTAAGCTTGTTTACCTTTAAGACCAATTCATTCCTGATACAAAAATCAAATCATGTGTAACTAAATGTTAACACAGAAGAGAAGCCTCCAGAGAGAGGGCTTGATTCCTTTGTCAAGATAAATTCATGGGCCCGTGTTAGAACTCCTTGGAAGTCTTTTCATATTCTGTCTAGGCTCTTAGACATCACCTACCATTCTCTAAGAACTTTCCAATGGGTCAGCTCATGTCAGCACTGTCGGGCACTTCAGACACCACGGGGCAGCACTGAAACTGAATTCACAACACGTGGGATGGTTCTGCTCTGCCTCTTAACAGCTGAGTGATCCTTCCAGGTTACTTAAACTCTATGCTTTTCATTTTCTCATCTATAAAATGGTATTCAATAATTGGAAAAATATAACTGAAAAGTACCTATTGCAGTGCCTGACACATATTAGGTGACAATTTAAAGTACTGTTATTATTACTAGTTTTCTTTAAAAACGGCCAACAAACAAACAGACAAAACAACAACAACAAAAACTTTTCCTCCTCCCTGGCTTCTTTTTCTCTGATTTAAAACTTCACAGGTCCCACCAGAGGGCAGAGAGCAGAAGCAAGAAGAACTACAATCCTTCAGCCTGTGGAACAAAAACCACATTCACAGAAAGATAGACAAGATGAAAAGGCAGAGGGCTATGTACCAGATGAAGGAACAAGATAAAACCCCAGAAAAACAACTAAATGAAGTGGAGATAAGCAACCTTCCAGAAAAAGAATTCAGAATAATGATAGTGAAGATGATCCAGGACCTCCGAAAAAGAATGGAGGCAAAGATCGAGAAGATGCAAGAAATGTTTAAAAAAGACCTAGAAGAATTAAAGAACAAACAAAGAGAGATGAACAATACAATAACTGAAATGAAAAATACACTAGAAGGAATCAATATCAGAATAACTGAGGCAGAAGGACGGATAAGTGACCTGGAAGACAGAATGGTGGCATTCACTGCTGCGGAACAGAATAAAGAAAAAAGAATGAAAAGAAATGAAGACAGCCTAAGAGACCACTGGGACAACATTAAACACAACAACATTCACATTATAGGGGTCCCAGAAGGAGAAGAGAGAGAGAAAGGACCCGAGAAAATATGTGAAGAGATTATAGCTGAAAACTTCCCTAACATGGGAAAGGAAATAGCCACCCAAGTCCAGGAAGCACAGAGAGTCCCATACAGGATAAACCCAAGGAGAAACATGCCGAGACACAGAGTAATCAAATTGGTAAAAATGAAAGACAAAGAAAAATTATTGAAAGCAACAAGGGAAAATCGACAAATAACATACAAGGGAACTCCCATAAGGTTAACAGCTGATTTTTCAGCAGAAACTCTACAAGCCAGAAGGGAGTGGCATGACATATTTAAAGTGATGAAAGGGAAGACCTACAACCAAGATTACTCTACCCAGCAAGGACCTCATTCAGATTCGAGGGAGAAATCAAAAGCTTTACAGACAAGCAAAAGCTAAGAGAATTCAGCACCACCAAACCAGCTCTACAACAAAGGCTAAAGGAACTTCTCTAAGTGGGAAACACAAGAGAAGAAAAGGACCTACAAAAACAAACCCAAAACAATTAAGAAAATGGTCATAGGAACATACATATTGATAACTACCTTAAACATGAATGGATTAAATGCTCCAACCAAAAGACACAGGCTCGCTGAATGGATACAAAAACAAGACCCGTATATATGCTGTCTACCAGAGACCCACTTCAGACCTAGGGACACATACAGACTGAGAGTGAGGGGATAGGAAAAGATATTCCATGTGAATGGAAATCAAAAGAAAGCTGGAGTAGCAATCCTCATATCAGATAAAATAGACTTTAAAATAAAGAATGTTACAAGAGCCAAGGAAGGACACTATGTAATGATCAAGGGATCAAACCAAGAAGAAGATATAACAATTATAAATATATATGCACCCAACATAGTAGCACCTCAATACAAAAGGCAACTGCTAACAGCTATTAAAGAGGAACTCGACAGTAATACAATAATAGTGGGGGACTGTAATACCTCACTTACACCAATGGACAGATCATCCAAACAGAAAATTAATAAGGAAACACAAGCTTTAAATGACACAATAGACCAGATAGATTTAATTGATATTTATAGGACATTCCATCCAAAAACCGCAGATTACACTTTCTTCTCAAGTGCGCATGGAACATTCTCCAGGATAGATCACATCTTGGGTCACAAGTCAAGTCTCCATAAATTTAAGAAAATTGAAATCATATCAAGCATCTTTTATGACCACAACACTATGAGATTAGAAACAAATTACAGGGAAAAAAACGTAAAAAACACAAACACACGGAGATTAAACAATACATTACTAAATAACCAAGAGATCACTGAAGAAATCAAAGAGGAAATCAAAAACTACCTAGAGACAAATGACAATGAAAACACAATGATCCAAAACCTATGGGACACAGCAAAAGCAGTTCTAAGAGGGAAGTTTATAGCAATACAAGTCTACCTCAAGAAACAAGAAAATTCTCAAATAAACAATCTAACCTTATACCTAAAGGAACTAGAGAAAGAAGAACAAACAAAACCCAAAGTTAGCAGAAGAAAAGAAATCATAAAGATCAGAGCAGAAATAAATGAAGTAGAAACAAAGAAAACAAGAGCAAAGATCAATAAAACTAAAAGCTGGTTCTTTGAGAAGATAAACAAAATTGATAAACCATTAGCCAGACTCATCACGAAAAAGAGGGAGAGGACTCAAATCAATAAAATTAGAAATGAAAAAGGAGAAGTTAAAACAGACACCGCAGAAATACAAAGCATCCTAAGAGACCACCACAAGCAACTCTATGCCAATAAAAAGGACAACCTGGAAGAAATGGACAAATTCTTAGAAAGGTATATCCTTCCAAGACTGAACCAGGAAAAAATAGAAAATATGAACAGACCAATGACAAGTAACGAAATTGAAACTGTGATTAAAAATCTTCCAAAAAACAAAAGTCCAGGACCAGATGACTTCACAGGTGAATTCTATCAAACATTTAGAGAAGAGCTAACACCTGTCCTTCTCAAACTCTTCCAAACAATTGCAGAGCATGGAACACTCCCAAACTCATTCTATGAGCCCACCATCACCCTGATACCAAAACCAGACAAAGATACTACAAAAAAAGAAAATTACAGACCAATATCCGTGATGAACATAGATGCAAAAATCCTCAACAAAATATGAGCAAACAGAATCCAACAACACATTAAAAGGATCATACACCATGATCAAGTGGGATTTATCCCAGGGATGCAAGGAATCTTCAATATACACAAATCAAGCAATGTGATACACCATATTAACAAATAGAAGAAGAAAAACCATATGATCATTTCAATAGATGCAGAAAAAGCTTTTGAAAAAATCCAACACCCATTTATGATTAAAAACTCTCCAGAAAGTGGGCATAGAGGGAACCTACCTCAATATAATAAAGGCCATATATGACAAACCCACAGTAAACATCATGCTCAATGGTGAAAAACTGAAAGCATTTCCTCTAAGATCAGGAATAAGACAAGGAGGTCCACTCTCACCACTATTATTCAGCATAGTTTTGGAAGTCCTAGCCACAGCAATCAGAGAAGAAAAAGAAATAAAAGCAATCCAAATTGGAAAAGAAGTAAAACTGTCACTGTTTGCAGATGACATGATACTGTACATAGAGAATCCTAAAGATGACACCAGAAAACTACTAGAGCTAATCAATGAATTTGGTAAAGATGCAGGATACAAAATTAATGCACAGAAATCTCTCGCATTCCTATATACTAATGATGAAAAATTTGAAAGAGGAATTAAGGAAACACTCCCATTTACCACTGCAACAAAAAGAATAAAATACCTAGGAATAAACTTACCTAAGGAGACAAAAGACCTGTATGCAGAAAACTATAAGACACAGATGAAAGAAATTATAGATGATCCAAACAGATGGAGAGATATACCATGTTCTTGGATTGGAAGAATCAATATTGTGAAAATGACTATACTACCCAAATCAATCTACAGATTCAATGTAATCCCTATCAAATTACCAATGGCATTTTTCACAGAACTAGAACAAGAAATCTTAAAATTTGTATGGAGACACAAAATACCCCGAACAGAAAAAGCAGTCTTGAGGGAAAAAAATGGAGCTGGAGGAATCAGACTCCCTGACTTCAGACTATACTTCAAAGCTACAGTAATCAAGAAAACATGGTACTGGCACTAAAACAGAAATATAGATCAATGGAACAGGATAGAAGGCCCAGAGACAAACCCACATATATATGGTCATCTTATCTTTGATAAAGGAGGCAAGAATATACAATGGAGAAAAGACGGCCTCTTCAATAAGTGGTGCTGACAAAACTGGACAGCTACATGTAAAAGTATGAATTTAGAACACTCCCTAAAACCATACACAAAAATAAACTCAAAATGGATTAAAGACCTAAATGTAAGGCCAGACACCATAAAACTCTTAGAGGAAAACATAGGCAGAACACTCTAGGACATAAATCACAGCAAGATTTTTTTTGACCCAACTCCTAGAGTAATGGAAATAAAAACAAAAATAAACAAATGGGACCTAATGAAACTTAAAAGCTTTTGCACAGCAAAGAAAACCATAAAGAAGACAAAAAGACAACCCTCAGAATGGGAGAAAATATTTGCAAACGAAGCACCTGACAAAGGATTAATCTCCAAAATGTACAAGCAGCTCATGCAGTTCAATATCAAAAAAACAAACAACCCAACCCCCAAATGGGCAGAAGACCTAAATAGACATTTCTCTAAAGAAGATATACGGATTGCCAACAAACACAGGAAAGGATGCTCAACATCACTAATCATTAGAGAAATGCAAATCAAAACTACAATGAGGTATCATCTTACACCAGTCAGAATGGCCATCATCAAAAAATCTGGAGAAAAGGGAACCCTCTTGCACTGTTGGTGGGAATGTAAATTGATTATAGCCACTATGGAGAACAGTATGCAGGTTCCTTAAAAAACTAAAAATAGAACTACCTTACGACCCAGCAATCCCACTACCGGGCATATACCCTGAGAAAACCATAATTCCGGAAGAGTCATGTACCACAATGTTCATTGCAGCTCTATTTACAATAGCCAGGACTTGGAAGCAACCTAAGTGTCCTAACCTAAGCAACCTAAGTGTCCACTGACATATGAATGGATAAAGAATATGTGGCACATATATACAGTGGAATATTACTCAGAAACAAAATTGAGTTATTTGTAATGAGGTGGATGGACCTAGAGTCTGTCATACAGAGTTAAGTAAGTCAGAAAGAGAAAAACAAATACAGTATGCTAACACATATATATGGAATCTAAAAAAAAAAGGTTCTGAAGAACCTAGGGGGAGGACAGGAATAAAGACGCAGACATGGAGGATGAGTTTGAGGACACAGGAGGGGGAAGGGTAAGCTGGGATGAAGTGAGAGAGTGGCATGGACTTATATATACTGCCAAATGTAAAATAGATAGCTAGTGGGAAGCAGCCGCATAGCACAGGGAGATCAGCTCAGTGTTTTGTGTCCGCCTAGAGGGGTGGGATAGGGAGTGTGGGAGGGAGACGCAAGAGGGAGGGGATATGGGGACATATGTATATGTATAGCTGATTCACTTTGTTTTAAAGCAGAAACTAACACACTATTGTAAAGCAATTATACTCCAATAAAGATGTTAAAAAAAAAAAAAGCATTGCAAGTCTAAGAGTGAAAAAAATAAAAAAAAATGAAAATGCACAGGTCTTCTCACTCCTGGAGAAACCCTGGTTTGACTGTGATGTGCCTTTAATCTACTATTTTATTTCCTACCTGCTTTTTAACGCCATTTGCCATCTTACTAACACTTCAAAATTTGGCTCTCCAGTAACTTAATCTTCACTCTATTGAAACTTCAAGATCCCCAGTGACTCAGTGTCACTCTCTGCAGCGCTCAGCAATTTGAAGAGACGTTGAGATTTCCCCTTCCCTGTCACACTACTTTCTTGTCCTCCTACTCCTCTGTTTCTTCATTCAATTTCTCCTACCTCAACTCTGTCTCAGTGGTGGTTATTGCCCAAGGAGATGTCCTCAGGCCTCTGGTTTACATAATCTCCGCTCTCACTGAGTAACTTTATCAGCAAACATCTTTACATAGATGGCTCCCAAATCTTTCTTTCCAGACTAGATTGTTCCCCAGATTTTAACTGCAAAACTGCTGAACTTCCATTTAGATGTCTAATAGGCATCTCAGACTCAGTGTCCGGAATGAAGCACATAATCTTCCCCAAATATAATCTCTTCAAACCTCTAAATCATCTTTGATTCCCTCTTATCTCCCCACATCAAGTCAGACGTGAAGACCTGTCAAGTCTTCCTTTCTCATGTATCTCAAGGTATCAATTCCTTTTCACTCCTACCACCACCGCTAACATCATTCATTGTTGCCATCTTGGATTATTATAATCTTCTCAACTCTAGTTTTCTTCAACCTCAATCTAGTTTGCATTCTGCTACCAAGTTATTATTCTTTAAAAAACTGCTTTCATCAAACATCAAATAACTGCTTACCTCAAAAACATTCATGATTCCCTAAATTTTATAGGAAAATAGACAACCTACCTTGATATTCCAGAGTTAGAGTTTCCAAAATTGGGTTTAGTTTGTCAGTTTAGACTTGTCTACAACTAATTCTTGACATTAATATTTATTAAAATAAAATAAAATATCCTACTCATAATTCCTAAAAGCCCATGATGTTTTTAGATTCCAGAGTCTACTCCTTGTCTTTCTCTGCCTCCTTCACTTAAAAAAAAAAAAAAAAAGATAAACCAATTTCATGATTTCTTTCTGGCATATCAACCCTTACCTCAATATCAATCCAATTGTTTGCCAAGGTTCTATGTCCAATTTCAGAAATACACCATGTGACACAAACTTGAACAATTAATGCACCAATTCCTCCTTGGCCATAATAATTGTTTCAGGGATGGGCATACGACCCATGTATTTCCAAGTGGAATGAATCTTAGGACTTGTGAGGACATTTCTGAGAAAAGAGTCAGGATAGGATTGACTAGGCTGAAATTAAAAATATCAAATCTCAGTGGCTTAACTCAATATGTTTTATTTCTTGCTCATGTCACAGTCTGATATGGGGTAGGAGGCTTCCCTTCAGGGCTCTCCTCCAAGGGGTGATTCAGTGATCTAGCACCTTGCCGTTTTAAGCAAGTGATGGCAAATGCAAAAGGGGCAGAGAACATGGTTAGTCTTGGACGTTGAGTGGCCAAGTTTTGTTTCCAGTGGGCAAAACCCAGTCATGTGGTTCCAGACAAACTCCAAGAGAGGTAGGAAATATAGCCCTATATGCCTGGGAAGAGGAAAATGAAACAAGATTTGCTAAACACTTGGGATTCTTTCTGCCACATGAGGGAGGGTTAGGAAAAAGTAAGATTGTTGAATCATTTAAGGATGCATAAAATAACAGGATTAATCTTTTATTTCCATAAAAAAGTTAATATAAGATTTTCCAGAGTGTACAAGACACCCAGAAAGAGTCACAGATCTGCCTGTGCCCACCCAGAAGACCCAGTGTTTCAGCTCCTAGGAATGTAAATTTAATGCTCTGAGGCGGAACGTTGGTCTACTTCCATATTTTTTTCCTTTCATGTGTACGCAGAAATTTGCCTTACTGTGGACTTCCTGGAAAAGGGAGAGGCCAAAGAGGGACGTACAGAGGAAAAAGGGGAGAATGAAAAAGAGCAGGGGGAGAAAGGAGAGGTGAATCGAGGGAGAAAAAGGAGACAGGATGAGAGAGAAGGAGGCAGTAGTGGTAAGACCGATGGCATTTGTGTTTGTCGTTTTTAGTTATCTGTTATCTAAAAACCCTGAGAGCATTTCCTTAATTCTGCACTTCTTGCAAATAGACTATGGCTTCACACATGTGGGGAGGTGTGGCTGGTCCTGCTTACATGGGAAATAATAGAAAATACATATATTGGTCTTTGCCCCCAGTTCCTAGCACAGAGCTCCTGAAACTCTTATATTTCCTAGGCGAAAACAGCACTAGGAGCATCTTTTCTTCTCATATTTTGTCTTTGACCCCTGTTCCTGACACAGGGCTCCTAAATTCCTTGGAATTTCCTGGATGATAGGAGTGTCTTTTGTTCTAATGAGGTGACCCCGGATGAGCTCCTGGATGGGGGCCGATCACCAAAAAGACCAAGCCATGATTCGAAGCTTGGAACTTTCAGCCCCGCCCCATTCTCCTGAGAAGGGAGAGGGGCTGGAAATGGAGTTAATGATATATCATGCCTACATGAGGAAAGTACAGGGTTTGGGGAGCTTCAAGGTGGGTAAACACACCCACGTATGGGGTGGGTGGTGTACCCCAACTCCACAGGGACAGAAGCTCCTGTGGACACATTCAGGATGCGTCCAGACCTCACCCCATGTACCTGTTCATCTGGCTGTTCATATATATCCTTTATGATATTCTTTAATTATACAATCAAATGGAAAACATGTTTCCCTGCATTCTGTGAGCTGTTCTAGCAAATGATGGAATCCAAGGAGGAAGGTCGTAGGAACCTCTGATGTGTAGCCAAGTCAGACAGAAGTTGTGGGTAACCTGGGGACCCACAACTTGTGATTGGCATCTGAAGCAGGTGCGGGAACCGTCTTGTGGGATTGAGGCTTTAACCTGTGGGGTCTGCAACTTTGGTTAGTGTCAGAATTGAACTGAATTATAGGACAGCCAGCTGGTATCTCAGAGAATTGCTGGGTGGTAGAAAAATCCCCATACATTTGGTGACCAGAAGTGTCAGAAGTGAAGTGTTCTGTGTGGGTAGTAAAGGAGAGACACACAGGAAGAGTGTGTTTTTTCCCTTTACATGGTAGCAATAGACCCCCACTGTATGAAATGATTTGAATGCCTCCTAGACACATCCCTGAGAGAAACATAATCTCCCTCCCTGGCTGGCTTCATGGCATCCTGGCCTCCTCTGTGTCTGCAATTGTCTGCCATGGGGTCATTCTCTTTGGTTTAGGTTCTTGGGGAAAGTAACTTGTATCTGGGATAATACTTAAAAAATATTTTTCCTCTTGCATTCCTTTGTACAGACTGTTCCCCCAGTCTTTTTTCAGAGGCATCTATTTGCCTAACAATATTTAGAATGTTCCAGCAGGAATGTAAAGAGAAAAGTTTATAATATATGATACGGGATTTAGGGCAAAGACAATAGTTACTGAAGTCAGGCTTTATTAAGAGATAGGGTTTTCTAAGTTCATTTAGCTCTCAGATAATTGTGTTTCTCCTGTAGGCAGGGAGGATACCTTCCACTGTGCTATCTAGGTCATGAGACTTGCTGCCCTAGGGAGAGAGAAGGATATTTATTCATATGTTAAACAATGAAGTGTCTTCTCTGTCCTGGGCATCATTCAAAGTGTTAGGAATTCAGCAAATAAACAAAAGACGCAGCCTTTTTTTAGGAATGTCCATACAGTGGTGTGGTGGTAAATGTTTAATAGTGAGCTCTCTGGAGAAAAGGCTCTGCTTTGTAGTATTTGCCGATTTCATGCTGCAAATACTCTCACCTTGGCAGATTTCAAGTTACTCACATGATATCACTAAATGAAGAGTTGAGAAGGGATAGACTACATAACTGTTAACTCTCTTGAACCGGTACAAACTAGCAACAGTACACTGAGGGCTACATATGAGACAAAACTGTGTGTGTGTGTGTGTGTGTGTGTGTGTGTGTGTGTGTGAGAGAGAGAGAGAGAGAGAGAGAGTGGGTGGGGGGAGAATAAAGAGGTGGGGGGTAGGGTGAGGTAGATGTGAGTTATTGATGATGTTTTAGTTCCTGGGTTGGGCGATGGTTTCACCATGTTCATTATATTATTTAATTAATAAACAACGAGCTAAAAATAAAAGAGGGACATGCAGGAAACCAATGAAGATAATGCATTAAGAACAAAAAATTCTGATTAATCCAATTCTGTGCACCTAAGGACCATAAAAGAAAAGTGAGATATGACAAAGAGAATGTCAAAAGATCAAAACATCTCTTTTTAGCTGGAGAAATGGTGGGAAGGAGAAGACCCAGAAGCTGTGGGCAGAGATGGACATGGGGAAGATAGGCAGGTCTTTGCACTTCCTTTAAAAGCCTAACCTGGTGGATTTTCTAGAAACATTCAAGCAGGTGTGAGAAGGCTCACGAACATCAGGGCGCACGACTCACCTTCTCAGATGAACAGGAGAGAGCACACATCACCACTGGTTGAAGGTGATTCAGGAAAGAGTATGGGAAGGATGGAGACAGATGGGCCTCAGCAGGGCTCACAGTGTCCCGCAGATTGCTCGGAAGTCAGGGGCCTGGATGTTTCCAAAGTACCCTGATGAGAAACCACAGAAGTGTGGAAAGTGCTGGTGGCCTGGCTAAGCCCAGGGCCAGGGTAAGTAGGCTGCCCTGAGCCCAGATTTTGACTCAGAAGGACGGGGGTTGGAATCACAGAGTTGAGCAGGCAGGCCAGCCCTGAACCCTCAAAGCCAGATGAGCCAGTTGCACCTCAGTGGCCACCAGTGTAGGAAGCAAAAAACCCAACTATTTCTCAGTAGAAGTCAGTGAGGATAGAGGGGTCAGTGCTGGGAACCCCACGTCCTATCCCCCCAGTCTCTGTCCTGTGAGAGGGTGTGTAAGCCATGCCCTGTCCCCACCTGCAGAGGAGCAGCCAGAGGGAGAGGAAAGAGAGACCCTGGGCACTTTGAAGAGATGGAGCCGTCATCTCAAGGGACTGTTGAATTTATTACCAGGGCCAGCTTTGTGGGTGTTCGGCCACAAGGGCCACAGGCTTGCGTTAATACTCCACTGTTGCCATCTTGAAATCCTTAATTTTGAGCAAGGGGGACTGCATTTCCATTTTGCCCTGCAATTATGTAGCTGGTTCTTTTTACTACAATGTCATAAGATTACTTAGAGACTCAACTAACATTTAGGGTTTTGTTTTGTTTTGTTTTTTCTTGTTATCTAGAGTGTCAGGTCATGATGAAATTGAGACAATTTATGGAGATACAAGGAAATATTTTCTCAGCCCAATCTGAGTGTAGTGGGAGCAATTTCACCTTGTCGCAAGTGCACAAAAGGGTTATTGTCTATTAACAACTCATCCTACACTTGGATCCCAAGGCTCTTTATCCACTCTGGTTATTGACCTCCATTCCTATTCAGAGCAGCACCACATCTGCATGTTCACTCCCTGCGCCTCACTACGAGATCTCAGAATTTACACTGAATCTCAAGCCACAACCCCTAACCCCTGCAAGTATGGAAATTGCTCTTCCCCCACCCGGGACTTCTAATCATCAATCTTCAGTCACTAGCTCACTCTGACATGACAGGTCAACACCAGCCTGGCTTCCATGGTAAGCTGACCTCACCCCACACAGGACTGGTAGGACTCAATACTCATTGTCGAGTAGGAGAGCAAGCCTGACTTGTGCTGCTGACTCATTAAAAAAATATATTTTTTTCTTATTGATTGCTGGAAGACTGGGAGCTTCTTGAGGAGAGAAGCTGTATTTTATCCATCTTTGTATTCCTAACACCTAGCACTGTGGCCAGTCAAGAGCAGAAGTTCAAAAATGGCTTGTGGAATCAAACTGAACAACCTTCTCTCAAGCCCTTAATCCTAACCTCTTGCCTTTTCCATCATCAGAAGACCTCCTTTCTAACTTTAGGGAGAGTATCAATGGTGGTGAAACAGCACAGGACCCTTAGGGATCTCTTGGCTATATAAGCCTCACCCCCAGTGCAGTGTCCCCCGTCTCTTGAAGCAAAAGGCTTTGCTTCAGGCCTCCCCTGAGTCTCAGAAGGCTGGCTCAGGAGTTAATGATCAGGAAAATGTGAACATGTAGAAACAAAAATAGCAGTTGGGCCGGGAAACTGGTAACAATTTAAACAAAAGATCAGCCACATAGCAGAGTCACAGGACATTTAGTTCCTCCCTGAAGGACATAGATAACAGTGTCTGACACACATTCCTAAGTTGTTTTTACAGAAACCAGACTCCCACCAGATGGAAACTGCTGACCACAACCACATAGACCCCAGACCAACTGGGATTAGAAGACTGATGATATTGACTCCTAAAACATCATCCTGTTACCTCACCACCAACCAAGCAGAAGAATGTTCATGAACTGAATGGGCACCCTGCAAATCACACACCTATCGTTACCTCTAAAAACACTTCCTTGAAAGCCACAGGGGAGTTTGGATCTTTTGAGCTGCCTGTTCTCCTTATTTGGTGCCTACAATAAACTCTGTACTTTCCTTCACCACAACCTGGTGTCAGTAGATTGGCTTTGCTGTGCATCAGGTGAATGGACCCAAGTTCAGTTAGGTAACAATGGGAGAAGATACACACCCCTCCACCCTCCTCATCTCACCCTCTAGGAGTGGGGATTTCCCAAAGCTCACTCCTTGGTCCTCTGTTCATTACTTCTCATCCATCCAGTCTCTCTCTACTTCTCATGACACAATTGTAACAAGTCTCTTCTCAGTGGGGTTTCTAAGACCCTCCAAAATATGGCTTTATGCTCCTTATCCAATCTTATTTCTTATTGCTGTCTAGTCTGTTCAGGCCACTTTCCCACAAACCCTCAACACTCCCACATGCCCCCAGCCCACAATGCCTTTTTCATCCTCCAGCTCCATCTTCTATATCCCACTCTTCACAGTGCCAGCAAAATGCCAACCCTGATGGAGAAGGATTTAGATGAACTCTTTACATTACAGCAAGCATCTCTTTTCTAAATTTCACTGCATCTTCTCAGTCCTAATTTTTTAAGCATTTAGGGACAATGAACTGGAAACAAGAAAAAGAAAATTCCAATCCCCTCTTTCTTCTACGTCCTCTGAATCCTTCTCTCAATTCTTGCTCTCCACCCTCAAAGATAAACTCATGTGTGTGCATGCACACACACACAGTAGCAACTTCCTCAGGTGGAACCCCCCAGGGAGGACAGGATTACTTACGACTGTGAGGAGTCAGGACCCACAACTTATCCTGCTTTCCCAGGCTCTGACTCCACTGATGTTGGGCTATTCTTACATCTATAAGACAGAATGCAGAACAGAGTAAGGGATGAGTCCTTAGGAGCTAGAAGAAAGCAGTTGGAGAATTGGAATTCTTGGGATATTCTGGAATAATGACTCTAGTAACCCCATAGATTAGTACCATTGTTCAGTGACTAGTAGGGAAGGAACTGTCAAATCTTTAGAGCTTGGAGGAAAGACATTTACCAGTTTTGTTAGTAATTAAATTGCTATTTGTGACACCATAGTTGGAGTTGAGGCAACAATTTCCCTTCTAAATTTCCATAAATGTAGGGAACCAGGTTTCAGTTTGTGAAAAACATAACAATTTCTGGCTAAGCCAGAGAGAGGAGTTGTGTCTGACACTGTTTATTAAGGGACCAGTCTATTTACTCTGATAAGGCTGAAAACAGGACATGGGTTAATGATCTCTCTGCAGGGAGTATCTGGCCATCTGTGTTGGTTAATTTTATGTGTCTACTTGGCTAGGCCACAGTACTTGGAGATTCGGTCAAACATTATTCTAGATATTTCTGTGAAAGTGTTTTTTAGATGACATTAAACTTTAAATCATCAGACTTTGAGTAAAGCCTATTACCCTCCGTAATGTGGGTGGGCCTCAGGCAAGCAGCTGAAGACTTAAATAGAAGAAAATTGACCTACCCTGAAGAAGGGGGGATTCTGCCAGCATATTGACTTCAGACTTAAGGTGTAACATCACCTTTTCCCCATGTCTCTAGCCTGCCAGCCCACCCTGAAGCTTTTGGACTTGCTAGCCTATACAATCACGTGCATGTGAGCCAATTCCTTAAAATAAATCTCTCTCATAGATAGATACATAGATAGATAGATAGATAGATAGATAGATAGATAGATAGATCTCCTGTTGGTTCTGTTTCTCTGGAGAATCCTGACAATACACTATCTTACATAAGCTTAGAAACTTCCCTGAAGAGTGAGTTCATAACATCTCAATACTGACTATTCTCCTATTCTACCCTTTAGAGGCAGACCATTCTAATACCTTTATCTCCCTTGGAGAAAAATTATAGGCATTATCTGTAGGCAAGGAGAAAAAAAACAAATAAGGCCAAACATAAAATCCATTTTGATAGATATTAATTTTGTGATTAGATATTAAATTTTGTGATAGATATTAAATATGTGATTTCTTTATATGACCTGATTTTAATACTCAAAGAAATGAAAAAAAGAAAAGAAGGAGGAGATAGAAGAGGAGAAAGGGGAAGAGAAGGAGGAGTAGGAGGAGAACAAGAACGAGAAGAAGGAGAAGAAAAGAAATGAAATTATTAAAATGAACAATGGGTCTTTAAAAAAAATCTAAAACAAAAAACAGCATCCGTCCAGGATGAATCAATAGATTGGCCAAGCCCTTTTCTAGTAAAATGATATTTAGTTGTAAGAAAAGCAACCACAAAGGGTTTTTTTCTCCTCTCTCTTTTTACATTTTTAAATTTGTGATTCGTACCTTGTCTATTTCAAAGTCTCATTTAAACTTTCTATGGTGAATCATCCCCATCGCATATTTTCTTAGTAACAGTAGTGAATCACTCTTTTAAAATGTTTTAAGTACGTATGTTCCTTCGCATTCAACACAATAAATCTGCTAAATGCTACTATGTGTGAATGATCCTAAATATCATTATAAGATCATCATTTTCCACAGAATTGAATGAGTATTTAAATGAGATATGAATGGATATTGCCTTATTTCTGACATTCCTGAAAATATATTAATTGTTGACAAGATCAGTAAGCAGACAAGTATAGCAGAAAAAGTCCTAAACTTGAAGTCAAAGGACCTAGATCTTAGTGCCAGTGTCATCCTAGGCAAAGCTATTTGATACCTCTGAACTGCAGTCATGGCCTTCTCTATAATATCCTAACCTTACCATTAGCATTATATAAGAGAGATTATTTTATGTGAGAGTGCTCAGTACAGAGAAGGATTCATTCATACAGTGCAATTTAGGGAGGTGTGGAAGTAATGTTTTACATGGTGAAAATGCATGGTGAAAGGAGGTGAGAGACTCAAGAGGACATTCAAGAGTCTTTCCCAGGAGCTCTGGGCTAAGAACAGGTGCCTAAGTTGAAGGACTAAGTGAGCCCCCTTGGCTAACAAGAAGGGTTCCAATTGGACCAGCATGGTTTCCCTGTATCCCAGGTTCAGGGAGAGGTGTGGGAAGTATGGTCTTACAATGTGACTGACCAGAATGAGAAGTCCCCACTGGACAAGGCCACATGGCCTGAGGGGGTCCATATTCTCTATAATGGCCAGTGGCAAAAAATGATTGCTTCAGGTGAGGGGGCTTCTGGCCTGCAGAACCAAAATGTTCACAAAGCTTGCTTCTCGGGGAGTCCCAGATATTTCAGGAAGGTTGCCTTATAAGGGATAGTCCTTGAAATCAAGAAACCCATGTGTGGATAAAAATACACACCTTTCTGAATTGTTGGAAGGATAATATATTTAAAGGACTTAGCATAGTGTTTGGGAGGTAGCAGGTCTTCACTAAATGATAGCTGTCACTATGTTTACTGCTACCATTATTATCATCATTAAATGGGAGAAGAAGGTAAAGGAAATTAAAGCCCCTGGCGAGTGAGTGCCCTCTGAAGATTATTTCTGAATTTTCTAGAAAGGAGTAAAAAACACTTGGTTTTCTCTGGATGAGCAGAACCTAATCATAAACCTGATATAGGTCAGAGGATTCACCTGAATTATCTGAATTATAACTGGGGGTAGGGTGGGGAATCCTTGAGATGTGAGGCTTCTGGAGCTTCTGGGGACAGGAACTAATGACTCCCCACACCAGTCCGCGTTCACCCAGCGGTAGAGCCAAGGATGGCGCTTGTGCTCACGAAATGAGTAAATGATGATGTTCAAGCATTTAATCTGCATATGCTTTTCCCCTAATTTTAAAAAAAATTTTGTTATGTTTTATTTTCATTTCCTTCAACGTATTTTTAAAAAAGATTTAATTTTACTTACTTTTGGCTGCGTTGGGTCTTCGTTGCTGCATACAGGCTTTCTCTAGTTGTGGCGAGCAGGGGGTACTCTTCGTGGCGGTGCGCGGGCTTCTCATCGCGGTGGCTTCTCTTGTTGCGGAGCACGGGCTCTAGGCACGCGGGCTTCAGTAGCTGTGGCACGTGGGCTCAGTAGTTGTGGTTCACTGGCTCTAGAGCACAGGCTCAGTAGTTGTGGCACATGGGCTGAATTGCTCCGTGGCATGTGGGATCTTCCTGGACCAGGGCTTGAACTTGTGTCCCCTGCATTGGCAGGCAGATTATTATCCACCTTGCCACCAGGGAAGTCCCCCTAATTTGTTTTAAGTAGAAATACCAGGAACGGGAACAAATAAATCCCCCTGAAATCCAATCACCGAACTTAGCACTTTACCTATTTTGACTTAATTAATACTCATAACAATCTTAAAGGTTTGTATCCTTACTCTCATTTGCTATATGAGAAGATACAGGTGCAGAGAGCTGAAGTGACTTTTCCCAGCTGGTACTGAAACTGGGATTGAAACCCAGGGCAATCAGTCCTCCAAATCCCTGCACTTTCCTCCACACCATCTCACTATGATTGCACCCTCCCTTACTTGGCAGCATTCCTCTGTTTAGAAGCAATTTTTATTCTCTGTGGTGCTTTGCAGTAAAACTGTCCTCTCGCCAACACTGACCTGAGTTTTCTGAAGTGGTTTCCTCACGAGTGCTGTTTACCATTACCAAGTAACTTATTGCTTCTCAGAGTGCTGGTGAATATGGATGATGGCACATAATCAAGCAGTCTGCATTTTGGCCACAAACCACTTGTACCACTAAACAGAAGAAGAAACAAAAGGAAATCAAGTATACAAAAATGATACAAGTGTTAAATGCCAAAAATCAGAATTTCTTGGTTTACCCCCCCACCCATGGATCCTCTTCTAAAGCACGTGCTCTCCCTTTGCTATTCTCTTTACAGATATCACCCCTTCTAACACCCACCAACATTAAGGATATTTCCTCTGCATTAAATTGGATATTTTTCTTCATTTGAAATAATGTATCTAAACTTAATATGATGTTAAAATACTTAAGGTAGATTTCTCCAACTCTCTGTGTGCTGTAAAAATGTAACTAAGCAGAAAGAAAATAGATTCTAGTTAAATTGGCAAGATTTATATCCTTTTCAAAAATGAAGAAGGTAGTTAAATTTGGATCCTCACATTATTGTTTTTCATTAATTCTTGTTTCAACATTATAGAATTACTTGGAAAGCATGTGTCCTTTAAGCATTCTGTCACTTCAAATATGTTCATCTTTAATTAGAAATTTTTTCCAGTTACTAAAATTAGGTCACACCAAACTTTCCAAAATATTACATTTAAAATTTTGGTTTACTTTTGACATCTCCCTAACATCGACTTACAAAATGAAGAATAATCCTTATCATAAATTTCAGTAGTTTTTATTCAGGAAAAAACTCCCACATTAACTGTAGTCTCCAATGTTTCCTCTACATGTTCATAAAAGAATTACTTTCCGAGAGAAATGTTCTAGGTAATCACCCACTGCATTCTCTGGTGGTTGGGAGTTTTAGCATTTCACAAGTGAAAACATCACTTTTTCTTATTGTTACAAAACCTGGATTTTGAACATGAAGCCTCAAAGCAGCAGAGTATTGCTGGTAAAAGTTGAGTTGCTAGAAACCATCCTGTTGCCTTTCATTTCAGTGACTTCCTACCACTTTTGTTCACTGATGTTGCATGTGCTATAGGTGTCCGCCTTCACAACTTTCCACTTGCGTGGAATTCCATCTGTTTAATCAAACCGAAACAAATTGTAGTGGCAAGGTCCTTGTACCTTAAAAGATTTCCTTCCTGATATACTATCTTGTTAACCCATTGCATCATTCCGAAGAATAAATACCCCAGCTCAGCACACAGGAAATGTAACAACAACAACAAAAAAAGGAAATAGAGAATATTAAGATATATACATGTATGTATCACACACACACATACACAAAATATATGGTCTATGTAACAGAAGAGTCACACATTTATTAAACATATATAATGATATTTGCCAAGCGCATTTCTTGGCACTTCCATGTGCCAAGAAAATGTAGCTTCGTTTCTCTGTGGCTAATTTCATCCTCCTTATGTGTTCCCATCCTATTGGATGGAGAGGACATTTAGACACATCAACAAATAACTGATTATTTAAACAGTACTATTTCAGTCTAAATTTCAATCTATTCATATATGATACGATACCATGAATCAGAGCTTGTTCGAATGGTTTCTTTTGGGTGACTCAGTCCTTCAGTACATGCTCAGACTTTCAGAATTCTCCTCTCCCTTTCGGGCAGAAGCTGGGTGAGGGAGGGGCTTTGCTGTGCTCTCTGTGGTGTCCCTGGCCACATGCTGGCTGCTGTCCTCTGAGCTCTGGCTGCCCTGCTTCTGCCCCGGGCATGCTGCTGGTGGCCGCTGCTGAAGTCTGAGGCTGGTATGACTGGCCTGTGTTCTCTCAGCTTGACCTGAGACCCAGGTTCCTCTCTGGTGACCTGGCCCCTGAAGGTTGGCTGCAACCTGGCTTCAGAGCCACTTTGTTTCTGCCTGGGGATTTCTGCCAAGCTGGACAGTCAACATCACCTGCAACCCTCCTCCTGCCAGCAGGAAACTCTGAACTCTCTGTGTCACCTGAATGCCAAGGGCAGCTCAAGAGGGCCAGCCCAGACTCTGCCTAAGCGCATGGAAGCCCAACATGCCCTGCAAGCCAGTTTCTCCCACCTTCACAAACAGGAGTAGGGCTGCTCAGCTAATTCAGCAGACCTGTCCCTGGTGGGACTTCAGCCAAGGGAGGAGGCCAGGACTCAGTCCCTCCTAAGCTGCCTCTCTCCTCCCACCCTTACCCCTTCACAGGTTCTTTCCACACTCTTCCACCAGCTTTCTAATCCTCCTTCCTTATACCAAACCTCAAGACCAAGTCACCAGATCACGTTCTTCCCGTGTTAATAGGACAAATAGGAGTTTAGAAAAATTATCCTTTTTTTCAATGAAAAATCAGGTTTTATTGTCTCCACCAAAAAAAAAAAAAGCTTATTTTGGTTCTCAGAAGCCAAACAGTGAATCTTTTTCTTTGCACTCCGGCCACAAAAAGTTCCAATACACCCCCACTGCCCCCCACCTCCCTTTCTCTGCAGGCCCTAAACAGGAAAGCTCAGTGATAACATCTCCGAAATCTGTCATCCTCCCTCCGTGTGCAAAAGGGAACACAATTTCAAGGGTCTCTAGGGTTAATAAATCAATAAAAGAATCACGTTTTATTCTGAAAGTTAGCAAATCTTAAAATTGGAGAGATCTTTATTTATGGTCATGGACTCATTCTAGCATTTACGTGACAGCAGTTTAGAGAAGACTTTTGAAAATCTGACATCTCATGGAATTGTTTTCACCTTATTTTACAGGATTATTTCCTCTTTCATGTCTTGTTCGGGCATCCTAAAATAGCTTAATGACCCTCTCCATACAGTTTTAATAAAATATGAGTTCGAGTTCTTTTAATCAAAAAGGCTTCAAAATACTTCGACACTCCACACTGTATTTGGGAGATGACCTCAGACTTTATCACTTAAGTAAGATTCTGAATTCATGCTTCTGAACTCAATATGAAGCTTTAGGTATGTTTCTAAGACTCTGTACATAATTCCCTTGTTAAAAACAAAACTGTCAAAACAAAACTGTTATTTGATTGTCTATAAACCCGGAACTCAGGAATTTTAAAAAGAGTTCCAAGAAGTCCCTGGGGGCTTCCCTGGTGGTGCAGTGGTGAAGAATACGTCTGCCAATGCAGGAGACATGGGTTCAAGCCCTGGTCCGGGAAGTTCCCACATGCCGTGGAGCAACTAAGCCCATGCGCCACAACTACTGAGCCTGCGCTCTTGAGCCCGCGAGCCACCACTACTTAAGCCTGCACGCCTAGAGCCTGTGCTCCGCAACAAGAGAAGCCACTGCAATGAGAAGCTCGTGCACCGCAACGAAGAGTATTCCCCGCTCGCCACAACTAGAGAAAGCCCACGGGCAGGAACGAAGACCCATTGCAGCCAAAAAAAAAAAAAAAGTCCCTAGAATTATATGCAATATTTTGTAACTACATTTTTATGGGAGAAAAATCATAGGTTTCATCAGCTCATCAAACTGGGGATTTTGATTCCCATCAGGTTTAAAATTTCTTCCGTGCTTTATGCTTGCTAATACTGAGTGGCCGAAATCAATTATCTGAAAGAAATTGAATATAAATGACAAATTACACTTCGCAATGAAATAATTAGGTTGAAAGTTTCTTATTATGAATGAATTATTAAAGGTAAATAACTGTGTAGTTATACAAGTTTTCCTTTAGAAAAGATGTAAAAAGCAAAGGAACGGAATCCCATCTTCCCTAGCCCTTTCTTCTGTACTGGACGGAGTGCAAACTCCTTGGCATGACACAAAATGCCATTTAGAACCTGACCCTACCCAGCCTTTTCAGATTTGCCTCTTGTCACTTTGCCCTTACTCTGTATCTCAGCCAAACCCAATTATTGACTTTCCTCTGACTCTCTCATGCATTTTCAAACCACTCTGTTCAAAACCTCCTGTGTGGCAAACTCCTACCTACCCTTCAATGTCTCTTCTCTGTCCCTTTCATAGTTAGTCACTGTCACAGCACTCTGTACAGCTCTCTGCCATACTAGGTAACACACTGCATTGTAATTGTTACTTCCATGTCCTTACCCACTATTAACAGAGACTATCTTGAAGGCTGGGATATTATCATCTTCATCCCATATCCATAGGACTGAGCACAGAGGAGAGACTCAATAGATGTTGATTGAATTAATAATTAAATAAGAGGATTCAAGAGGGTCAATAAAGGACTCTGGCAGGGGACAGTGGGAGGCAGCTCAGCCTTTGGACAGAGAGACACGAATTCACTATAGTCTCATGAAACTATCGAGAATGATACCTTGTTGTCCTAGCAAAGATCTTCACAGATCAGCTGGGAATAGGGGCAAGTTATGGCAGCTCAGGCCTCATGCCAGAGCGGAGTGCCCTTCCGTAAGGAGGCCTGGATTACATCAGGCTCCCGGAGGCCTCCTCTCCCACCCTCTGCTAGCTTAGCCTGTACTACTGTCCCTCTCATTTCTTTTCTTCGTGCTCCCACTACTTTCCCTGTCATTGCATCACAGCCCTCCCCCAACCATGCATATCCCTTTTCCAAAATGGGCCAATGGAAAGGACCAGGACCTAGATGACTTCAGTGAAGTTGGGTAGTCGTGAGCTCTCTTTGACCAGCCAGTGTTATGGACCTGCATGAGGGGTTCACAGTTCGCAGAGCATTGTCACATAGTCACATATGTCATCTCATTTGATCTTAACTTGGGCCCAGTTATCTCAGGTTAGCAGATGTGGGAGAAAACACAGCAACTTCAATCATCTAAGGTAAGGTGCCTGGATAAATGCAGGCTGGAACAAGGTCTTTTAACTCTATTTGCACTTTGAAGCTCATGTTGGAAAACAGGGCGAAGATAGATGACGGTGTCCTTAGTGTAACCCAGTATTAATAAAAATGATTCTGTTGCTCTAACAGTAATAGACAGTAAAAAATAAAGGCTATAAAATGAAATACAAATGTATCCTTCCCTACTCCAGCCCCAAGATCCTCATTCCTGCTTCCCCCGAGGTAACCACCAGGAAAAATTTCTTGTGTATCCTTCCAGGAATGTCCTTAGTGTTTATGTGTGCATACATATACATGATATGTGTTATATAAAAATATTATATTAGTGTCACAACTAGAAATATGTATTATGTAAATATACATTTATGCACAAATTATAAGACAATGAAAATGTAAAACATATAACCTAAAATCATACCTATATATGTATGTATATGTATACATACACACAAAATAATTCTCTATAAAATCCTACTTAGATGTGCTATGTGCATATACACATAAGAATATATGCATACAAACATGGAGTCAACCACGGACCTAGCACTGGATGTTAAGGGACATGGCTGGCAGTGGAAGTTGGTGACATTATTATTGTTTCTGATGGTATGCCAAATTTAATGAAGTGAAATCAGGTAGCAGTTTTTTGTTGGTGGAGAGGATAGCTGTTTGTGCAATGCCAGACCTCCCACTGGGCCCAGGCTGGTTTGGCCAGAGTCCTCTTCCCTAGAAAGCTTGGTTGGTGGCTCCCCTTATTTAGTGACTCTCAGTTGCTTTCCTGTGACAGCAACTGCTTGTGACCAGCTGAGCTCCGAGACTGATCTGCTGGTTGCTTTGAAACACACACATCCAAGTGCTCAGTGGGGTTGTCTAGAGTGGTCCTTGCCTGTTCATTGACTCCACCTGGCCCCCCTGCCAATGACTGGAGGGTAAAGACCATGTGTCAATCATCTTTGTTGCCCCGGCACAGACCCCACACCTGGATGAGCGTTTGTCAAACAGATCTGAAGCTGTTAACTGGCACTTAATGCAATACCTCACTTGCAAAGTCTCCACAGAGCCCATGGAGAGGTAGCTGCCCTTTCTTAATGAACAGTTATCAAGAGTAACCTCTCTTCTAGACACCATTTGGAAGTAGATCATCTACCTTGAATGCTTCCAGCTTCCTCTTCTATCCTCATACTGCTTTCAAACTGGCAAACTGAAGCAAGCCATTCAATGTGATTTCTATGCTTGGCAGCTGGGGTCATTAGGACCGGGGAAGCAATTGTTTTATGTTCTGAAATACTCATGCAGAGTTCCTGTAATCTTTGTTCTACTGGGGAAGAAACAGCCTAGAGTCTCTTAGGAAGCATGCGGTGAAAAAAGAGAATAAAACATTAGAGGACAACAGCAAACTGGAAAGAAAGATAAAAGACCAAGAACTGCAACTCTATAAACTCATATACACACATTTTTTAACGGTGTAGTTGGTAGACTTGGAAGCAGTGAGGTTTGACTGGAACGCACCATATGGGAACCTGGACTCAGTCCCAGCTCTGCGGTGGAGTTGCGAGGCGTGAGGCAGAACTGCTCCTGGCCTCAGCCTCCTCCCCGGGGGCATGGGTTAACTGGAAAAGATGAGGGGAAGCTGACACAATAGTGGCATTATTGCTCTGATGAAGATCTAAGTGGAAGAATTATTACACTTATCCTGAATGTAGAGAGAGAGAGAGAGAGAGCAGAAGTTACAGGGATATGGATTTTGACTCAGTGTAAGGAAGAACGTTCTAGTATAATGTTTTCCCAAAATGGAATGGACTGCTTTGCAAGGTGATAAAGTCTTTGGTCCTGGAAAGATCTGAACCATCCTGGATAGAAGAGTGTATTAGGTGGTTTTCAAGCTCCCTGACATCTCTTAAGAATATGTTTCTATGACTAGTTGAGCTCTAAGGCAGCAGCGTCCAGTTGAATTTCTGCGGTGATGCGAATGTGCCATATCTGGGCTGTTCACAATGGCAGTCACTAGCTACGTGTGCCTGCTGAGCACTTGAAATGTGGCCAGTATGGTGGAGAGACTGAATTTTTCATTTAATGCAATTCTAGTAAATTTCAATTTTAAAAGCCACATGTGGCTGATGGCTACCAAATTAGCCCAGCTCTAAAATCCTACAGTATTTTTCTAGCTCCCATCACTGACTACCATATTATCATCACATCACACTCTGTCCTGGACCCTGTATATAAAATTGCTTTCTTTAGGATACGGTCTTGCTGTAGAAGAAATTACCTTCTGAGAAAGAAGTAAAACCCATTTAAAAACATGGAAGTGGATAAAGAATAAGAGTAGATAGCAAATAAACTACTGCCAAACTGGGAAGTGCGCTCAGCCAGAGAATCTACTGCACAGCCGCAATAAAAACACTGGTGTTTCTAAGAAGCGTAAAGGTGTGAACACCCCCCTGACTGCGGGGGTGGGAGGGAAATAGCTCTGAGCTCAGTCTCCCACCAACCTGCTGCTGTGCTGAACTGAGGATCCTTCCTGCAGTGCACGCTCGATGAGCTGCCAGTCTTCTTCCTATACATTTTAAGAGTGATAGAGATTTAGAACAGTGTGATAAAGTAACCTCAGGCTTCATGACAGTTCACCAGAAAGAGGAAGTTGTTTGAATTAGAACTTATCATTTCAGATCAGGAAGAGACTTTGGAGATTATATAATCTAGTCTCTGTGTTTTACAGAGAAGAAAACCAAAGCCCGAAGCCCAGAAAAGCCTTGTGACTCGCCAAGCTCATGTGGTTATTTAAGAGTAGAATATTACATTTCTGTAAAAAAAAAATCGTATGTAGTAAATAACAAATAGTTACTCATGTAAAATGTAACCTTTTTCTTAAAAACAAACAAACAAACAGAAATAATGCTTCCCACGAGCTTATTAGAGATGACGGAGAGTCAAGGGCATCATCAACAGCTTTCCCATGGAAAGTTTCAGTCCTCTAGTGTTTCTCGAGAGTGTGACAGAGGCCATTGGAGACCTGGTTGAAGGACTGGACTGAACTTCTGCTCAGACTTTGCTAAGACAGCATCTCCCCAAACTCGGTCCAGAGAAAAGCTGCAACGTGCTCAGGGGATGCTCTGGGGCCATATTCTCTCCAATCAAGGCTCTGCAGCAGTTCCCAAGAAGAAATTCTTCCCGCTCTTGGTTCATGGACCATCCTTGTATGTTTGTCCCCCAGAGAATGGCAAAATCTAAACAAACAAGTTCTATTTTCAGTTTGTCTTCCTGAAAACCAGGCTTCACCCACATGAAACTAGCTAGCATGTTTCAAATACTGAAGGCTTCTAGGTACTTTCTGAGTTTGCTCTGACTCATGTCTTACCTACGTATATATCCTCAATTAAAAATAAAATAAAATAAAATAAAATAAAGCAGAGAAATGAGGGCTCTCTTTCAATGTAAACAATTTGATTCTTCCCACATCCTCATCTTTCCTCCATTACCAGGTAAAACTCCTTCTTTTTCCTTGAAATGCGTATGTAATTCAGATAACATATTTGAAAGATTATTTATGGAGCATTTAAACGTAAGAATTTCAGCAGCTTAATAAGGAGTACTGTCCCATCAAGTGCTATGTCACAGTCAAGCTATGATCTAATCAGATTGCTTTTCACAATGACTAGCAGATTTTCACGATGTCATTCACCCATATAAAAACCATAACTGCCTTCCTATTGGGATCCTTTTGTATTAAATGTGACCACCTGAGTCTGGCAGCCTATGATTAACCTGTTCTTTCCCCCTCCTATCAAACTATATCTTTAATGCACCCCCAGCCCTACTCCAACACATTCTCCCTTTTCAGCCAGGCACTTCCCCTCATCATGCTCTCTCCCACAGATTCTCTGTATGGTCCTCTTCATGCCTTCTTTGCACAGCATCCCATACCTCATTCCCTCTACTCAGGACCATCACCTCCTCCAAGAATGGGCTTAAAGTGACTTCTCTTTCAGAAATCTTCCCATCTAAGCCCATCCACACTTGTGTCCTATCACTTGTCTACTCTGAGAGTCACCGGCATGTTTTGTTTTGTTTTGTTTTGCATTACCTCTGTGCACAAAGCTGTAAACCTGTAGAACTGGAGAGATGGGAGTGAGGGCAGACTATGCAGGTACCAGCTGGCTTTACCCCCATCGTTCTCCAGATGAGGTTCAGATTGGCCAAGTGATATGTCCAAGATCACGCAGGATTCGAAGCCACATCTCCAAGACCACTGTTCATTTCACCACACTATACTACCTTTTAGTTTCAGATCTGCCTCATACTAAAAACTGAGAAAAATATAGTGTTATATAATACCTAAAGAAAAATTCGTAACTTCACTAAAGTGATGCTTATGTTTCTATTGCTAAAAATTATGGCTGTGGCAGACACTGCTGGACCATGTTTCCCCATCTTCCCATCAGTGAGATGCAACCATGAGATGAACTCTGACCAATGGAGTGGGTGTAGAAGTAATGTATGCAGCTCCAGGCCTGGCCCACAAAAACCTCCTTACACACCTCCACGCCCTCTCCTCTTGCTCCTGGTGGATATTGGTGACCGTGGAGGCCAAAGTTGAAGATGGTGGAGTCATGAGATGGAAGGAGCTTGGACCGGAATTGCCGCTTGGAGGAGAGCTGCGTGGTGATCTAGAGCACCCACTCTGACCCGTAATGTGAGCAAGAAACTGTGATGTTAACAAGAGACGACGTTAAGGCATTGAAATTCTGGCTAGCATTTACCCAAACCAATATACTTTTGTTACTTAATTCTTACAACATCTCTGTGAACTAGATATTATCCCCATTTTACAAACGGAAAACCAAGAATTAAAGTGGTTACACTTCTCGCATGACGCCGAGATTTGAACCCGGGTTTATCTGACTCCACACGCTTTACTTTCTTTTTTTTTTTTTGATGAATGCAGAGGTTCCTGTGATGAAGTTCCAACTTAAGAACTTTCATAGATATAAACCATCTTATGCATCAGCTCTGCTCATCGCCAACAGATGGCAGCAGCAGCTGCCTATAGACTGTCACTTTGAATTTGTGAACAAGTGGATTTGGGAATATCATAAAATAAAATATAACCCATATGTGCATAGAGGGATTTCTAAAAGTTCTGCTGCCTTTTCTTTGGTGAGGGATAATTTAACCTTCTTGAGAATTACCATTGCAAGTTATGTAAACTCATGGGCCTCCTAATTCTCTCCTCTGAAAATGAGGAAGTTGGTCTAGAAACATTTGATAATCATACGTTCCCTTCAGATTCTGACAGTCCAATGTGCAGATGTGAGAAAATACAAAAAGCTGACCCTGTAAGCAAATGTTAAGCGTACAAGTCACACTGGGCTGCCTCCCGCTTCCCTAGAGGAGACAGGCTGGGTAGTAAATTATGTTCTGTGATTACTCTCACCAATGGGTAAACCAGGCTACAACTAATGCCAAATTCAAACTGTATTTATTTATGTAATTGTATACTTAAAATTATATCGAGAAAAAGGAATCATACACAGAGACACTCAAAACCAAGTAAGCAATGTGAAGGACGTATTATAAAGAATGAGGCAGTAGAGCAGAATGGTTGAAAAAATAAGCTTTGGATCAGGACAGTCCTGGGGTCAAAGCCCTTCTCTGCCACTCACTCACAGTGTGGGCCTTAGGTAAGTTTCCCAGCCTCCTGGAGCCTCAGTTTCCCCATCTATAAAAATGAGGGAGGGTAATACATCTACACCATAGGTCTTTGTGAGGGTTACACACAATATGGTCCAGAGGGCCTGGGGATGGGATGGTGAAGGCGGTGGGGATGATGTAAATGGGATTATATTAAAAAGCTTTCGGTTGACAATAAAATCATAAATAGCAACTGCAAGTTAACTATTTTCTCTCACTTATCGTATTAACCCAAGATGTTTCCTGGTGTCTATGCAGCTTGAATTCCCTAGATCATCATACCTTCCTCAAGACAGAGTCACATCTTTTTATTCTCCAGCATGCCTGGTTCATGGGCACAGAAGGAGTGTAAGTCAGTCTGTGTGGGAATTAGAACACTCTCTTTGCTCTATCTCTAAGCGTTCGACTTCAGATTTTCACAGAGCGGTTTTTATAGCACCACAGCTGGCCACAGAGAAGAGGGAAAGAAGGTCTGTCTAGTGGGATGCCTACTGTGTGCTATAAAACTATAGAACTAGGGAGGGGGAATTAAAAAGGGAGATTGGGATTGACATATACACACTACTATATATAAAAGATAACTAATGGGAACCTACTGTATAGCACAGGGAACTCTATTCGGTGCTCTGTAATGACCTATATGGGAATGGAGTCTAGAAGAGAGAGGGTATGTGTATACGTATACCTGATTCACTTTACTGTACAGTGGAAACTAACACAACATTGTAAATCAACTATACTTCAATAAAAAAAGTTTTTTTAAATCTATAGAACTATAGGCTCTAGATCTGTCTTGAATACTCTGGTAACCGCTTACCACATGTGGCTTTTTAAATTCAGATTAATTAAAAGCAAACACAATTAAAAACACACTTCCTCACACTAACCACATTTCAAATGCTCAATAGCCACCTGTGGTGAGTGGCTACTCTACTGAACAGTACAGATAGAGAATATTTTCATCATTGCAGAGAGTTCTACTGGATGGCGCTGCTCTAGGACCCTACAGGCAGTCCCTGGAAGCTGAAGAAAGAGACTTGAGAGTCAGGGCCTTCTGACCACTACATTAGTCCAGACATGATCAGGATGGGGTGTTGGAGTTAAATAGTGAGACGGCAGAAATAGAAAAGGCCATAAAGGACGAAGAGTCAGGATTCAGGGACCATTTGGATTTGGGGAGAAAGAAAAAGGGCGGTGTGGTTGCCAGTCTCTAAGATGACCCCCTTCCCACAGTGATCCTCACCTCCTGGTATTCATGCCTTGGTGAGTCCCTCTCACGTTGGAACTGACCTGTGACCAGTGGGACATGGTGGAAGTGATGGTGTGTGACTTCCAAGGCGAGGTCCTAAGGACGATGTAGCTTCCTGCTCTCTTGGTTTGCCCAGTCTGTGGGAAGCCAGCCACGATGCTGTGAGGCTTTCCAGAAGTCCTGTGGGGTGGTCCACAGGGGAATGAACCTGTGAGACATAATAAGTGCTTATTGTGGTTTTTAGCCACTAAATTTTGGGGTGATTTACTATGTAGCAATAGAGGAGGCATCAGGTTACTTTGTGATTTTGAGCTTGGGTGATGGTGGAGCTAATGAACCATTTTCCTTCCTTTCAAAACATAATAATCCATATAAGCAAGCCACTTTGTGATACAATCCCATGTGAAATTCCAAGAAACAACTGTCCAGCAACTGAAAAGTAGATAAACACTATTTTATCTCTCACAATAGTCTCTCCTGAATGTGTCATAGGGGGATTACTTTCAAAATACACACTTAGCTACATCTGTTTAAAATCTGATTTCCCCATCTTATCCTCAATATTGCCTTAATATTAAATTAGTTCCAAAACTTATCTTCAGGATCATGTAAAAAAAAAAAAAATGCTACCATAAGCTCAAGGCAAGTAGGCTTTTGCCATTCCCTTCTTTGATTAAAGTTTTACTATGTGGATCTATATTAACCTCTGTCTTTTCAGGGTCCCACCTTCTCATCAATTGCATTCTGTACAACAAAAGGGAACCCAAGAGCCATCCTGAAAGCAAAGAATCCTCTGTTAGAGGGAAAGAATGGGGAAGAGAGAGTGAGAGTGTCCATGTTACAAGTACAAACAAGCAAACAAATTCCCTGCAATTTTTTTTTTTCATTGGTATGCTCAGCAAAGAAACCCGTCTCAGGAGGCCACCTGGCTCAGGCGAGTCCACTTACTATCAGTGTGACACTGAGGATGTCGGGGAGCATTACTCTATCTCAGTCTCCTCATCTGCAAAATCATAACATTCATTTGCTAGCTTGTGAAAGGGTTAAGTGATCTCAAACATGGAAAGCGACTCACATAGTGCCAGCCACATTGGAAAAGCGTTCAACAGCTATTAAAGTTTATTATATCTAGATTACGGGAAATTTATTATACAAAGGATAACTGACTTCAGATACTAGTACTTGAGTATCCCTCCTAAAACATGCTTTGCTTGTCTCTTTTGATATTTTGAGACAGCTTCTTCTATCATTTTAGGACAACGAGGTGGCCGTGATGTTGGTGTGACATTGAACAACATTCATCACCTCTGGACACAAAAGCCATAAGCACTTTAATTCTGATTTATATCATATCATATGTGACAGACAACTCTTACAACCAAATCATTTTTATATCTTTCTGCACACTTGTTTCTGACTCTGAACAGTTGACCCCTGAATAGTTGGAGGGTTAGGGGGCACCAACCCTCTGCCCAGTGGAAAACTGTGTATTACCTTACAGTCAGCCCTCTGTATCCAGGGGAACACATCCACGGGTTCAACCAACCATGGAATGTGCAGTACTGTAGTACATATTTATTGAAAAAAACCTACCTGTAAGTGATCTGCACAGTTTAAACCTGTGTTACTGTTCAAAGATCAATTGTACATATAATAAAGCTCATTATACTATAACTGCTGAATCTCAGTATCTACTATGAGCATTCAGTTCAACTCCACAACTATTTTTTGAGCCCCTACTATGTGCCACAATTCTAGGTACTTTGGCTGCATCAATGTACAAAAAGTCAAAGATACCTGGCCCCATGAAGCTTACGTTCTAGTGGGAGGATACAAAAAATAAACAATAAACATAGCATATAAGTAAATTATACAGGATATTAACAAGTGATAATTACAATGAAAAAAAGAAAAAGCAGAGTAAGATGGATGAGAACTGAGGCAGTAGGTGGAAGTTTGCTATTTAATAAGGCTGTCAGCATAGCCTCATAGAGAAGGTAAGATTTGCACAAAACCTTGAAGAAGTTGGCTAAGTGTTCCAAGCAAAGAGAACAGTTAGTGCAAAGGCCCTGGGGCAGCAGTGTGCCTGCATATTCAAGGAACAGCAAGGAGGCCAGTGTATTTGGAGAAGAGTGAGGGTCAAAGGGCAGATGATGTGGGGCCTTTTTGGGCATTGCAAAGACTTTAGCTCTTACCCTGAGGGAAAAGCAAACCACTGGGGAATTTGAGCAGAAGACTGACATAATCTGACATATTTTAAAAGTATCCCTTTGGCTGTAGAGCATTGTGAATAACTGTAGGAGGAGAGGGTGGAAGCAGGGATCCCATGTAGGAGGCTGTTGTAATACTCCAGGTAGAGGTGATGAGAGCTTGGCAGGATGGCAGCAGTGGAGGTGGTGAGAAGTGGTCAGATAATACAAAGATTTTACCTCTCTCAGTAGTATTTCAATTCAATTCATGCCTCAATAAAATGCTTTAAAACGTCTTCTGAGGTTGACGGATGTGAGTATACTCATTTGCTCTCCAGTTTTGTAGCTTTCTCCTAGATTAAAAAAAAATTTTTTTTAATTTTCAGAAAGAAAAACAGCTGACAAACAACTTTTTGATACTCTAGGAACAAATTTATGATATACTGCACATTTCCAAAATGCTCATACACTATGAAGTCATTCCTATCCAACTGGAAAAAACCACACTTAAATACACACAATGATTGCGAGTTATGCCTCAAATCTTCAGTCCTGGATCAGAGAAAAAACCAAGTGCTCTCCCTAGCACCTCTCTCAAAGCTCCCTCTCCTTCCCACCATAAAAGCGTGCAACCACCATAGACAGTGTGGTTAAAGAGTAGCTGGAGAAAACTAGGGAGGCCATCATGATATGACGTGAAAACGGATCCTGAAGATAAACTTCACATTTCAAACTGGATTAGCTATTTCTTCTTAGTAGTTTTCTCTACCTTCAATAAAAGGAATAAAAAGACGGCGAGACCCTCCTTCCATTGTAACTCCTTCTCCCAATCAAGTTTAGTCTCCTTAAGGTCACAGAGCCACCTTGCTAGGCAAACCTTCTCTGCTAGAATTGTTCAGACTGTATATGATAGGCATATAGAAATAAAAATATACAGATGGATTGTAAGGAAGTTATATTAATATGGACCAAGGATAAATAGTTTTGGCCATAATTTCTGAGGGCAGTGGTGGTCTGATCTATCCAAAGACAAATTCATCTAGAGATAAATCTCTTTTCGCACGGAGCAGTAAGGCAGATGAAAGTGTGACCTGGAGATGAAGCCTTATGAAAATGAGTCCTGAGTTGGGAAAGGAAGCTTCCCTAGATTTCTGGGTTCTCTAGATTAGTCCAATGCTTCTTCGTTTCAGAGCCATTAGGGGCTTCCTTTCAGAAGCTTTGGCTATGTATCTTTAGCTATTTTTTGGAGATGCTTCATACACAACCATCCAGTTCATATTCCAAGCCAGAGACCTGGAAACCTTCCATCATTTCCTTCCCTTCGTCCGTGTATCGGTCAGGGTTCCATGGGAGAAGAACAGCTACGGACATTATGGACTGAGGAACTGATTGTAGGAATCAGACCTCACACAACTATGGGAAAAGCTAGGGAAGTAAACGACTGAAAACAAACTGTACATTTCAATTTGAATTAGCTATTTCCAGAGAAAAATACTAACCAGCTGCTAGCGTGGAACTATGAGGGCTGATGCTCAAGTCCATGGAAGGCTCTTGGCCCTTTATGGCAACTGCCTCCGGCTACTCCAGTAAGCTATCCAGTGGCGTCACTTTTGGTCAGGAGGGCTGGCAGTCAGGAAGGAAAGTTGAACACACTTGGGGAAGAGTGAGGGAAAACTAGAATCACAAGGATAAACTAGAACCTACAAGGAAACATTGGAACTCATGTCTGTCTCTCCCTGCACCTAACTCTGATGACCAGCAGGAAAAGCTGGAACCACAGGTCTGAGCTGTTCATGTGCCCAGCCCAGCACTCGCGGAGGCTGTGGGTCAGCTGCTGCCCAGGGGAGCCAGAAGATCAGTGGCCACAGGGTGGCTGCTGTCTCACTTCCACCTTACAAATGACACCAAAATGCCTGTGTGGCTATTCCCGACCCAGAACTGTACAAAGAAGGGAATTCTGGGAAATGCTGACTCCAAGCTAAGCGAAGTAGACAGAGTACAAAACCAACACACTCCTTACATATCTGTCAGTTTTAATTCTTACAGAATTCTTAAATATGTCCCTTCCTTTCCTTTTCTCCCACCACTGCTCTAGTGCAGATTCCTGGCCTTTCTCTCCTGGCCTATCAGCACAGCAGAGACACAAAACATTTGATCAGTTTCAGGGTCCTGGTTTTAGGGTCCTGGTACTTCAGAAACCACCCGCTATGACAAGAGCTCTGCGCACCTAGCTCTTTGAGGTGCCAAGAGATCTCTGGAATACCTTTCAGTTTGTTTGGCGTCATCATTATTGGCCAGTATTACTGGCAGCACCCTCTCTCCCTGCTGACATGTTCACCAGCACTGTGTATGTGTACACTCTAGTACTCAGAATGTGCATGGGCCAGAAAGGAGAGGAGGAGTAGATAATACCAGCAGCTAGCATTTACGGTGGTAGGTATTTTCTTATATATATTATTTCCTATCCTCACAACATGTTTCAGTTAATACCTCCATTGTATAAAAAAGAAAACAGGTTCTTAGCAGCTGAGTCACCCAAAGTTAAACTATTAGCAAGTAGCTGAGCTTAGATTTAGACCCAGGGCTGTTTGTTATTGAAGCAGATGCTCTTTCTATTGTACCAAAGAGCCTAGGGCAGCCTTGTCCCCCCCGGGCTGCCCCTCCTCTTGGGTTTTCACAACCCCAAATAAAGATAAAATGTAGGTTATCTTTTTGGGGTTGGCTTCCCATCAGACTGGACTGGATTCCATTTGTAGTCTCTAGTTGTAGGGTAGGTGCCCAGCACAAGTGCCTCCATGAGCCAGACAAGTACGGCAAATACATGAAGAGGCAGGGGGCTGGGATGGATAAGGAGTGGTGGGGACTACAGCAAACTGGGGAGATACCCTGTCAAAGGGGCACAGGAGCTAATCAACTCCAGCCAGTGATTGCCTGGCTGGAATTCAGACCCCGGGTTACATAAAAGAAGTTGTGGCACCTCCTAGTTTTAAATGTCAACTCAATATTTTTGCCAAATGTGACCCCAACAATATTTTTAAGATGCCACATGAGCTAAACAGAACTCTGACCAGAGGCACCTAAGGACAGCTAACGTGCAGCCTCCACTCTGGAGACCTCGTGCTGAAATCTTCACATTTATGTGTGTCATCCCGGGCTCCTCCAAAAGTTGATCCAAATACTATGGAGGAGTGGGGAGCGTCACAGGTCAACCCATGGTTGCTTTGGCTGCTTCGGAGTCCAAGAGGCCTGCAGACCTACAGGCTACTGCTGTTGAGTGTCAGGAAAATGCTTACAACCAAGGCATCTTGGACAGAAATGGACATGAAAGGAGCACAAGTGAGCAACTGCGTGGGTGGCTGTGAGAAAGTGCGTCAGTGGATGGCAGTGGGGGTGTGAGTCAAGCGTGCACTTGAGGTTGGTGTAGAGTCTACGTGCAGAAAGAGAAAAGGGAGGAGGATGCCAGCCAATGTTAGGAGGAAGGGAGAGAAGGAGAGAGAAGGGAGAAGCCACATGCACTTCCACCCAGTGCATTGGTAGACGCGTTCTACCTGCCAATGTCTATTTTCCCCTACTACATGCAGGGATGAGGAGGTGTTAGCACTCATTAGGTCAGAGATGGCAGCTACAGGCTAAGGCAGGTATGTTCAGGAATTTCTTCTGGCTAGTGCTTTCCAGAACCTTTTTTTCCCCTAACAAGTTATAAGTTGTTTCCTATCATCTTTGTGCTAACTGCTTAGAAATGTCATGTCTTCAATACTCTATGATATCACTTACATGTGGAATCTAAAAAATACAACCAACTAACAAATATAACAAAAAACGAAGCAGACTCACTGATACAGAGAACAAACTAGTGGTTACCAGTGTGTGTGTGTGGGTGTGTGTGTCTGTGTGTGTGTGTGGGGTGCAATATGAAGGTGGGTGAGTGGGAGGTACAAACTAGGCTGTAAGGATGTATTGTACAACATGGGGAATATAGCCAATATTTTGTAATACCTGCAGATGGAAAGTAACCTTTAAAAGTTCTGTAAAAAATTTTAAAAATTCCGAGCTGATCTCCTAGTCTATGTGGCTGCTTCCCACTAGCTATTTTACGTTTGGTAGTGTATATATGTCCATGCCACTCTCTCACTTTGTCCCAGCTTACACTTCCCCCTCCCTGTGTCCTCAAGTCCATTCTCTATGTCTGCGTCCTTATTCCTGTCCTGCCCCTAGGTTCTTCAGAACAATTTTTTTTTTTTTTTAGATTCCATATATATGTGTTAGCATATGGTATTTGTTTTTCTCTTTCTGACTTACTTCACCCTGTAGGACAGTCTCTAGGTCCATCCACCTCACTACAAATAACTCTGTGTCCACCTAGAGGGGTGGGATGGGGAGGGTGGGAGGGAGATGCAAGAAGGAGGGGATATGGGGATATATGTATACATATAGCTGATTCACTTTGTTATACAGCAGAAACTGACACACCATTGTAAAGCAATTATACTCCAATAAAAATGTTAAAAAAAGAATTAAAAAAAATTTTAATTAAAAAAAATAAATGTCATGTTTTAATTTGGGCATCTCAGAATCCCAACTGACTAGATAAAGGATGGCTAAGTAAAGATTATGGCTATAATTAAAGTGCATGATTCCAAGACATTCCCGCCTTCCCTATCGAAGGCTTAAGGTCTGTGGTGAAGGAACCAGGTCCACAGAGTTCACATTGGCAAGCATTTTAATACATAAGCAAGTAAATTCATGAAACCGAGTGCACTGGTGCCTGGGGCTGGCCCTGCTGCAGCAGGCAAAGGGTGAGAGCCTGGACACAGCAGGCAAAGCACAGTGCAGGCCATCACAGCTCGGGGAGGGCTTCTGCCTCCAGGGCTCTCCAACTTCGTGACCCCATTCTTAACTCATCTTGTTCCTTCAGGAGGTCAGGAGCGGTTGAATGCATATTATGAAACTTCTTTTTTCCACTTTGTGAGAAAAAAATTATACAATTTGAGGTGATGCTCGTATGGTGGATGTGCAGTTTTCACATCATAAAACGCAGGTGCTAAGTGAGCCTGGTGTGTGCAGCACTCCTACGCAGAAACCAGCAGTGAGAGAACCCCCGGAATCTGTTACCTGGGTACATTTCGCAGTTTTAGAGGGCAGGAAGGGAGGACAGAGAGGATCCTGGATGCGCAGGGTGGCGGGCTCCCCTTATGGATTCCACTTAATGGAGGTTTCAGAGCCCTGCTGATGTTTTGGAAAAGACACCATGATTTTACTTAATATGATATTGTTCTTCCAAGATTTTTTAAAAAAAATTTTTCAAACTGATTTTTTTTTCTCATCTTTATTGGAGTATAATTGCTTTACAATGGTGTGTTAGTTTCTGCTTTATAACAAAGTGAATCAGCTATACATATACATATATCCCCATATCTCCTCCCTCTTGCGTCTCCCTCCCTCCCACCCTCCCTATCCCACCCCTCTAGGTGGTCACAAAGCACCCAGCTGTTCTCCCTGTGCTATGCGGCTTTTAACAAACTCCCTTTTCCCAACTCCTAGCTCCAGCTCCAGTGAAAAAGATTTTTTAAAAAATCAATTAAGGTTAAGTTTTCTCATCAGAAAAATGAGGAGCTTAGACTTAATCTTGAGTCAGGAATGTTTTTAAGGATGTAATGAAAACTACAGGCCATTCTCTGTAAAAATGCCTATGCCTTCAAAGACTTAAACACTGTCAAACTCTTCCCTAGGGCAGTAGTTCTCAACGTGCCAGTCCATCAGAATCACCTGGAGAGCTTAAACGATGCCTGGGCCCCACCCCAGAACGATTAAATCAGTATGGATCACAGTAGGGCTTGGGTATGGTACAATGTTAAAACCACTTCAGGTGATTCTAATGAACAGGATGGGCTGAGGATTACAGCCCTGGGGCACTAAGCGAAGACAACAAGAAAACAAGTTTAAGAGAAAAGAAAACCAAGCAATAAAAGCCTCTAAAATACCCAGCTAGCAGGATATACTATAGAAGGTATAAAATGATGAGAAAAGAAGACAAGATGTCAAATGACTGGCTCCTCATTGCTAATCCCAGATTATTCTTGCTTCCTCCACCCTAAAAACAAAACACCTGCTTTGAACTGTAGGCTACAAGGCCCATACCTCCAGCTAGTCTCCTAGTTTCAGTGTTTACACTCCCCCTCCACCCAGGTCCCTTCCCTCATTCCTTGAAATTTTAACTCTTAGTTAACTGTCACTCACCTCCTACAACGTTGCTCCTGACAATTCTTGGTGATTTAAGTTATTGACATCAATTCCTTGACCTCATCTGCCTCTCACTTCTACGGTCACATTCTACTAGTGGAACCAAGAAGGACTGGGGCCCTCCCAAGGTACAAAGCCTTTCCATATCCCCTGTTTCTTGTTTGTAGGAAAAAGGCCTCAGCCTCCTAGACCTTCCCTGAGTTCCAAAGGGCAGATTCAAACAGTTACTAATCAGGGAAGGGAGGAATGCAGAAACAAGGGAGAATCAGTCAAGAAACAATAGTGCAGCGATAAAGCAGTCCTGGTTCCTCCTCAAGGGATGTACATAATAAGATATCTCTGAGTTCTTCTACAGAAACTAAGGCCCACACCCAGGTGGAGAAGGGTAACTTCAGGCTGAATACAAGCCTGTGGACCCCAGACTGGTTGGAACCAGACAGCTCATGATTGAGATTACTGGAACACCACCCTGTTACCTCACCACCAACCAATCAGAGGAAGGTCACAGACCCTGTAGACATCCCCGCAAATGTTGTGTATAAAGCCTCTTCCCTGAAAACCACTGGGGAGTTCGGGTGTTTTGAGTAAGAGCTGCCTGTTCTCCTTGCTTGCTCTGCTCTGCAATAAACTTTCTCTGCTCCAAACTCCGACGTTTAGGTTTGTTTGGCCTCACTGTGCATTGGGCACATGAACTTGGGTTTGACAACACTAGCCCTTGTCATTATCAGTCATTTCAATCCCTTTATAACCTCAGTTGCAAGCATCCCACCCTCTGACCCCCGTCTTCTATCTTTCTGGCTTATTCTCTCTAGTGCCCCAACTCCAAACAATCCTTCACTTCACCACTTACAACTTATTGCTCTTACTAACTTTGGATTGTCCCTTGCTCAAGCCTTTTGTCATCACTTCCCTCATTATTCATCATTATTATCGCCCACTTTCTCATTTCATTGTCTTCATCTACCAAAAGTACAACCGTGGTTAAATCCACCTCTTCACCTTCTCCGTGCTCATATGCACACAACTGAGCTTGGCTGGAGAAACACATGCATCCATACCAACTACTCTCACTAACAATGCATGACTAACCGCCGTAAGTGGGCCATAGGGTTATCTGAGAACCTCACTAAATTCCCTACTCCTTTCACTACCTCCACTCCCATATGATTATTTCACACCTTATCTTTTCTTCCAATACCTCCTTCCCCATCTGCACTCTCAGCTAATGACCTTGCTTCCATTTCTCTCAGAAAAAATGGAATCAATCAGAGGAGAGCTTCTTCGTGCCCCCACCACCATATCTACCCACCTGGCTGCATCTGTGTCCATATTCTCAGCCTCCCCTCCTGTTGTCCTGCAAGAACAGCCTGTGCTCCTATCTAAGGGCAAGTCCTCCACATGTGCTCTGGATTCCACCTCCCCTTGGTCTCTCAAGGACACCGCTGCAGCCATTCTGCCCCTTCTCTGTTATCGTCCATGTTCTCATTTCTAGTGAATCATTTACACTAGCATAAGAACAGACTATTATTTTTCCCACCTTAAAAATAGTTTTGACTGTTCACCCCTCTCTACCTACTGCTTCATTTCTCTGCTACGCTTTACAGCAAAACTCTCTGAATAACGATCTCTTCCTACTGACTCTATTTTCTTTCCTTCCATTCTCTCTCTAACCCCACTATTCCCTGAGTTTTTGTTCTCCTAAATCAGCTACTTCCACAATGCTCTATCCAGGTCAATGTGAAGTCTACATCTCACTTCCTCTATCAGCATTTCATTGGGTCCATCATTCTCTTTCTTTACTTGGCTGCCACTCTCTTGGGTTTTCACCCTTGTCAGTGACCATTTCACGTCAGTTTCCTTTGCTGATTGCTCCTCCTCATCAGGGTGAACTTTAAACTTTTGAGGTGTTTACACTTTGTGACTTAATTCTCATACCTTCTCTTTTCTTCATCTACACTAGCTCCCTTGGTGGTCTCAACCAGCTTCTCAGTGTTAAACACCATATGCATGCTGATCACACCAAATGTAGATTCCAGCCCTGAGTGCTCTCCCAAACTCCAGACTTATGTCCGCTGCCTGACGTTTTCTTCCAGCAGATATTCTCATGGCTTAACTTCCTTACTCCTTCATTCATAGGGCTTTCTTTGTGAACGTGGTGAAAAATAGCTCATGCTCTCAGACCCCACATTCCCTATCTTCCTCTGCTTTTTCTCTCCTAAGCAATCTTCCGTGTCCGACTTACCTTACAGTTTACCTTATTATCTGTTCATTATCTGACTCCACCACCAGAATATAAGCGCTATAAAGGCTGGGATTCTTGGTCTATCTGCCTGGCACAAACTGTGTATTCAATAAACATTTCTCGACTGAATGAATGATCCAAAACTTTAGATTCTGAAAATCAGTGGGAGAAAACATAGAAAGTACCCTTCTTCCACACTAGATCACTAACAAAGAGAACTTTAATGGTATTCTATAGACTCTCCTCATTTGCCTTTGTGTGGCGGCAGCTGAAGTTAGACCACTGAGAGTCAGTAACTAAAAGGAAACCTGGGTGGGGGAGCTCGTTCTGTTCAGCGGCACCCCTTGGGAGGGATGCTCCACAACTGTGTTGGGGATGTACCTTCACGAGTTAGACCAGAGTTCCCAGGGTCAATCCTGTACGACTCGTCCCATGTGATGCTCCAAGAGGAAGGGTCTCCATGGTTACGTGCACACTGCTGGAAAGTCACAGATGCAACAGCATATTAAACAGTCAGCAAGTCCTGCAATCAAGAAGCCTGGCTTAATGCTTTTCCCATGCATATTTAATCACAGAAAGCTTTTGTTTGCAACTCCTTACTATTTACTTGAAATGCATTTTTAGAAACTCCACATTAGAGTAGGATGAAGTACACTAGAGGCAAGTATGTAAAGCAGAACCTGCAGGGATAACTCTCCTCTTCATGCATTCAGCCAACCCACTCCAGCTACTTTTGTGAGAAAAGACTAAGGTTTGAGTAGTTAAGGGAAGGAAGGAAGGAAGGAGGGAAAAGAAGGAAGGAAGGAACGAAGGAAGGAGGGAAGGAAGGGAGGGAGCGGGGAAAAAAAGACCAGGGAGGGGCTTCCCTGGTGGCGCAATGGTTGAGCGTCTGTCTGCCGATGCAGGGGACACGGGTTTGTGCCCCGGTCCGGGAAGATCCCACATGCCGCGGAGCGGCTGGGCCCATGAGCCATGGCCGCTGAGCCTGCGTATCTGGAGCCTGTGCTCCGCAACGGGCGAGGCCACGGCAGTGAAAGGCCCGCGTACCGCAAAAAAAAAAAAAAAAAAAAAAAAAAGACCAGGGAGTTGTCGTAGTTCAAGCTGAGTATAGTGAGCATTGGAGTACTGGTCAAAAGAAAAACACCCATCAGGCTGCATCGTTAGAAGAATGACTTATTAAGGCTGGAGTTTGAGTTTGTTTGGCTGTTATTACAGTTATAAGAGATTTTGGTTACTCCTTGGGGGTCACTGTGGTTAGTGCAGTGAGACAGGTGAGGGTAAATCATATCATTTGGTGCCGACTTCTCATTTATAGGCAACCTCTTGTTACAGTGAATAGCAAGGATAAACTTGGAAGGAGACAGGAGTCTTAATTTGACACATACATCTTGAAGAGCCTGTGGAAAGAGCGAGGGACTCTGCTGTTATCTGCAGTGGTGAGGAAGGATGAGTTTATTGACTGAGTACACTTATGTCTGAAACCCTCAAGGTTTTCCCCACACTTGTGCTGGAAGCCTCCTCTGGTTCCTCTACACAGCACCTCCTGAGTCATTTCCTACCCACCTGTCATTGTAACTTGTGTGTGTGTGTGTGTGTGTGTGTGTGTGTGTGTGGCAGAGTGCAGAGCCTGGGAACTGTCCCAATTTACCACAGCTGGGACAGCACTGTCACCACATTTAAAAGCAGATATGGCAAAGAGCTGCAGGGTCTAGAGAAAAACGGGGAACAAAACGATAGTACTATTGGAAACTAGGTCCTGTAGGAAAATATTAAACAAGTTTGGTTAACAAGTTAGAGAGAAGCAGACCACACAGTGTCTTCAAATATTTAAGGGTATGAGCCATTGTGTTTCTGTGGCAGAATTTGGAGACATAAACTAAATTAGAAAGTATATTTGCCAATTTTAAGAGGATTTTTTTAGATCCTAAAGTTCAGGTCTAAATGAATGTCCTATGAGACAACTTAACAACTTGGAGGACTTACAGGTCATTATAACTGTGGTTTTGCAAACTAGTTGGAACCAGCTCCTTGATGGCTACCCTCTGCCCTCTCCAGCTGGTTTCTATGCACCAGGACAGCCGGCTGTTATGAAGTGGGAACTCCATCTTTCACACTGTCCTAGGTGTTGGCATCCCCAAGCATGTCACTTAACTGCATAATTCAATGCTTCAGTCTTGCCTTAGTAGAGATAAATTCACCCTACCTTTTAATTTTTTAATCTACCTTAGAAGGACTTTGCTAACTGATTTCTGAAAGAGCAAAGCAAAAGCTCATGAAGAGAACTTGATCAAGATTTCACCCAGTCTTCAACACTCCTTAAAATGCCTGCCAGGTTTCTTTCTGTTCTTTGTCTAAAGTGTTCATGTTCCGAGCACACGGGGCTCTTGGGGACCTCCATAAGACACTGTTTGGAACATAGGGAAGTCTTTCAGTTGCTCTGGCTGCTGGCAAGTATATTTGTGGTGACCGCTTTTCTGAAGACCCAGACTGAGCCATGCAAGGAAGTATAAAACAAAACAGAACGTTTCAGACATGATTTTATCATTTGATTAGAAACTAGCAACTTATTTCTGGATTTTGTACTGCTTTTCAAGACATTTCCTGTGACTAAAACAAGAAAAAACGATATATATACATATTAGTATTATATACTATATATATAATACATATATGCTGTATACACATTCAGTCACTAATACGTATATATGTATGTATTCATGAGTATATATACATATTAGTGAACGAACAGGAAAACAATGAAGCTGACTATTAGACAAGTTTATAAGCTAGAAAATTCCTTAAAATAATATTTGCCGAGTACGGTAGATTATAGTTATGGCCCCAATTTTTCATGCCTCCCTCTACCCACATTCTTCCATGTTTACTTTGGGCTTGGCCACTTTACTTGCTTTAGCTAATGACTTGACCCAAGCAAAGACTTGGAAAAAGACTTGCTGTTTCCACTTTTTCTCTTGGACCCTGGCAACCACCATCAGAATATGCCTAGGCTGGAGCGATGTGACAGCCAAGTAAAACAGAACTTAGTTGTCTGGGCCAAGGCCAACCCACCATTGATCACAGACAAATGAGTGAGCCTAGCCAAGATCAGCAGAGCTATTAAGCCATCCCATAAGCTCATGAGAAATAATAAATGGTGGTTGTTTTTAGCCACTATGCTTTGGGATTGCTGGTCATCCAGCAATGGCTAACTGTACACTGTACTCCTTGGGTGCTTCAGGAATTCATCTGCTTGAGGGATTACTTCTTAAGAATCTCCAGGGGCTGCTTTTAGGAGCATGTTGAGGTGTCAGTACAGATTCCAATTATCTGATTCAGGATAAACTGCTTGCCACCTGACCCTTCCCTAGAAAGATCAAACATGTCTTAGGGGTATTACAATAGTGTTAGGAGATAGAGGGCGGTAACTTTGTCAAGGCCTACCAAATGAATGCCCTTATTTACTACAGATAAGTGACCCAGAGGGTGTTTTAACTGGCTGAGTGGCAAGTGTGGATAAACTATTCAGTGTTAGTAAGATGACTGATGCTAGGTAGATGGCTGCTCTTGGCTTTCTGGAGATATGGAATCACATTGACTAAATAATAATAACAATAATAATGACTAACGATTATTGAGCACTTACTCCAGATACGGTCCTACGTGCTTTATGTGCCTTATATCATTTAATTCTTATCGTAACTCTAAGAACTGGCTACTAGGTACTATCATCTCCATTTTACAAAGGAACAAGCTGAGGCTCAGAGACATTCCCCATGGCCAAATTGCTCTTAAATCACAGACCCAGGATTCAAACTCAAGCACCTGACTCCAAAGCCCACACTCTTGACCTCTGTACTATATAATCAAAATACATATTTTTTAGGGGGAAAAAAGGCATTGAGTCTAACTCCTTTATTTGGCAGATGGACAATGAAGAACAGAGTCTTGGTATAGAGATTCTCTGACTGACATGGATTGAAGGAACTCTCCCCACTCTTGGTCCAAATCACCAAAAGCTGAACGAAACCCAAACTGTTTCTGTGAGGCTTCATCTAGATGAGTTTCCACGTTTAGGTGTGCCTTTTGTGTATTGTGAAATGGTGCCCAGGAAGGGGCTGAAGCATGCCCCACTCACCTCCTCAAGCCCTGTGCCCAGGGCTTCATCTTCTGAGAGGAAGAGACACTTTTGCAAATAATTCTTTTGCACACAGAGGGGGCTGGGGTTTTTTTTTTTGTTTTTGTTTTTCATTTCTACAAAAGTACCATATGTGCTAGGAAGTCCCTGCTAAAACATTTGCCCAATAAAGTTGTGCCCAATAAAACACAGCTAAAGACCATCCCAGTTTTTCACACATGGAAAAACAAGAGGAGAAAGCGTGACTAGTTGGTGCTCAATAAATACTTGTTGAATGAATTTTAAATGAACAAAGATGCACTCATTATACACAGACACATAAGGATCAAAGTGCATGGGACATGCAAATTCATAACTGAAGACCGAAGCCATGGCATCAAGCCATTCATGAGAAATGATTGATATAATCTAATTTTGCACATTCTATAAAAGTTAAAAAAAAAACCAGTATATGCACTTATTTCCTGAGACGTCATAAGCGAGGCTTTCATGAAATTCACACTCAAAGAAAGTTTAGAGCCATATTTATTTATCTGAATTTATTCCCCAGCAGCCCTTCTCTTCTAGAATGAAAGAAACGAATCACTCTTGTCAGGCTAGCTGGCTTGCATTACAAATTTTAATGTTTCACCAGAAACTGAAGCAAGCTGGTTCCCTCCTCCATTCTCACATCCTCCCCAACCGTGGCCCACACCTTTGCTGACTGCAGCATCTGAACTGAGTACCCATGAAGGCCACTCTTTTTCTCTCTGCCTCTAATAAGCCAGTCTAACAATTGTGGTGAGTAATTTCTTTACCACTTCTGTTGTGAACAAATGCTAATAATGCTGCATGATGCAGATGGAGCACGGCTACTGAAAAAGAAACTACATAAATTATTTTTTAAAGTTATCATCAAAAGAAATGCTTTTCTGCAGGAAATTCGTTTTAACTGCTCAAGGCATTTGCCTAGGTTTCTGCTCCAGTGACCACTTCTTTGTTGATTAACAAATACTTCTGTTTCACGAATGGAAACAGTTTGTCTTATCTAGGGAACAACTGCTGGCTTTTTTCTGTGGATGTAACTGTAGGGAAGTCACCATCTGTCTTCTAGAACCTGAGTTATCTGTTTTTGTGATACTAGGTAAACAGACTGTGGGTGGTCTCCTCCCATTTTGGTGTCCACTAAGTCTCATTCTTCTGTTTGCAAGAATCAGGGTCGAGCTAGTGATTGGTTTTCTGCTATATCCAATTGTATTTCTTGTATTGGGTTGGCCAAAAAGTTCATTTGTAAAAACCCAAACGAACTTTTTGGCCAACCCAATACAGGCCAATAATCAGTTGATGAATTCATTCATTCATTCATTTAATCAATCAACCAATCATTCATATGTTCAGGAGACAAATATTTATTAAGTGCCTTTCTGTGCCAGGCACTGTGCTGGACCATGAAAAGACAGCAGTGAGCAAGATAGTCACATGGGTTCTCTACACTCCACTGTGGCAGAAGGCAGTTATCAGAGGTTCTCCTGCCTCAAAAGGGGAAAAAATGACCACGAATTTAAGCCAATATTATCAAGATGAATTCTAATGCAAAGCTTAATAAAGGAATCCCACTAGCATATTAATGGCTAAAGTTCTTATTCCATAATTCCCCCAATTAATTTTCTTCTGGTAGATGAATTCATATATAATTAATATTGTTGTAACTTCTGTATCTTACTAGTGTCTTACACTAATGTAGGTTTTACTAACCTTTCCCGAATTCATATAAGTCCAGATTACTTTTACTGAAGCATCAGTCATGAGACGATAATAGTACTTGCTCATGGTTTTAGTTACTATCAAGATCTCAAAGCCAAAAACCATTTTGTGAGCAAAGACTATACGTCTAACCTGTGCTAATCATCTTAGAATTATGACACAGGTCACCAGCAGTAAATGTGCTAAAGAAATTATGGAAAGAAAACTCAGTGCAAGTATAAAACAAACCTCAAATGCACATTTGTCTGATCATATTTAGTGTCATTTTCACACGTAAAGACCAGCATGCTTTCATTTCCTCAATCATGTGTATAATTAAGGTTTGCTTTGTATCTTCGTAGAGCAGTGACCTGATAGCATCTAGGAGGATACCAAATACACACAGCCTCAATAAATGTTTTCTGATGATGTAATGTTTCCTATTTATTGTTTTAAATAGCAAGCCACTTTATCTTTCAGACTGGAACATTCTTACGGTAATTGCTGAATAATGAATTTAAGAATCCTCAATTTAGAGATTAAAAAAAATTCCTTGAAAGCAGTTTTGTCATCTTGCCTCCTAATTTTCAGAATACTGTTTAAACTACCAGTGACTAAGCTGTAGGAAAAATCTCACTGTGGTATTATGTAAAGGAAAATGTGGGTGGAGGGAATGAGGTCTGATTTGTATCCATCGCATGATTTGGACAGTCAGAGACAGAGGAAAAAGGAAATCTCTGCTCTCCCCAGGTAGGGATATGAGGTTGCTTAGAATTCCACTTTTGGGGAAGTCCACTATCAAGGTGATGTAAATTCTCAAGTAGCAAATTGACTCAGCATGTTCCTAAGCCACAGACCTCTTAGGTGACGTGTGCTAAATTCACGTCATTCGCCTAGTTGCTCTCACTAGGTGACAGGGAAACTGTATTTTCCCCACCTCACGCTCACACAAAGTGGACGTCTACTGAGTTCTCCTGTTGGTTTTGTTCTTATTCACTTTTCTAACAATCAAGACATTCTGTCCCTGATCATAGCTATTAATTTTAATTCTCTTCACCTTCCCTCCATGATGTTCCAGTGAACTTACAGTAAAAAATCGTAGACGATCCTCCATTGCCTAAATGCTTTTCCTATTTCTCGAGTAGTCAGGAAAACTGCTTTACACATGATAAATCTGTTTAGAAATCAACTGGAATCATCAAAGCTCTAACTGCAATATTCCCCCATGCTTACTTCTATTTACAAATAAATTTAATATCCGAGGTGGTAGCCACCACCATGACATTTTAAAAGTATGATCCACAAGACAGTTTTTTTGACCCCTGAAAAAAAGCAGGGAACTAACACTTAATGGGTCCCTGCTATGTGCAAAGACAGTTTTGATGGACTTACCTAAGTTATAACCTTTAAAGGCAAAAAACCTTCTCATTATCTTATTCATTAATAGATAATTTTTACTGTGAATAATGAAGTTAGAGAGGGCAGAGTTTATAGAAAATATACAGAAATGTAAGACTTAGTCTTCTTTTTTTCCGACAAGTTATGCATAATTTCATATTATGGCTGTGATATATTGCCACCCTCATCATGGTTCCCATATCAAAACTTTTATTCTTAGCACTAACAGGCATCATCCTAGCCCATCTTATTACCTAGTCAGTAGCAATCTTGATGTTTAGCAGTAGCCATCACATCACCTCTTATAAGTGCCCCTTTGGACAAGTTTCTCAAACTCTCTGTGCCTCAGTTTTCTCATCTGTAAAATGTATAACAATAGCAGTTACCTCATAAATATGAGGGTAGGTGGCTAATTGGACTTTATTAACCGTAAGTTGCCATTGATTATAAAGGGCAGCCTGGCTTCCAAGACATAAATATACAAATGTGTTGTCCAAGAATTGATTTAATACAGTAATAACTAAAAGATAGAATAGGGACAAAAATCATCAGAATAATGCCTGGCACATAGTGTGCGCCCAATAAATTGTTAACTGTAAAATCTATTAGCAACCAATTAACCACAGTGCAAAAGTGGGCTTTCCATGCCCTCTGTGGACCATGGCATGGCTTCCTTATCCAAGGCAGAACACCTGGGCACAGGTAGGTGATACCACCACCCTGGGCTCTACAAATAGGGAACACCATCAGTCACTTTAAAACAGTTTCTTTTTTTTCCCTAGTGGGTAAACCTTTTTTCAAACTAAATCTCACACAGGACGCAATGTATAAAACAAATAAAAGAAGATTTTCTCTGATTGAAGCAGGGGTGGAGAGGCACAAAGCCCTGCCTACTTTCCCTCCCCTTCACCTGCAGGGAAGCCCCCCCAAGGAGTCCTTTCAGAGCAGCAATATCACTTCCTTGTCGTAGCTGAGATAATGAGTCTCTAAAACTCCTATGGATGTTTGTTAATCACACAAAACCCTGTCAAATTTCACCTTATTGAAATGTCACTTTATTTGTGGCATTTCACCGAATGCCACCTTAGTGGCATTACTTAGTGCCCAACACATGCACTGCACAGAACATATTTCCAATGTACTTTTCTCATCTTCCTCCACTTGGGTCTTCAAACTCCTTCCAATCTGTCACATGTGACTGAGACCATCCTTCCATCTCAATCAAGTCACCTCATGACCCTCCCCAGATGTAGTTTAATGCTCTTAGAGGACACAGCGTGAAGGATGTCACACTTTTGTTCCACATAAAGCTTTCTGCTATCAAGGACTTTTAATTCTAATGTCTTTTTCTTGAATCCCTCTTTGAGCTCTTTCTCAGGAGGACTCCAACCAATAATAAGTGAAATTTAATAAACTATTATTGTGTGTTGTTATGAGTTTATGAGAAACATACATGGTGTGAGGATTTGAACAAAAAACAAACTAGGATGAAAGAAAACAAAGCCAGGGAGAGAGAAGAAAAGAGGAGGAGAAACTGGGAGTGAATGAGCAACAAAAGAGAAAAGGGGAAGAGAGAGATCCAGAGAGAAAGCCAGGAGGAGATCAAAGGAGGGAGAGGTGGACACTCAAAACTTTTCTAGGTATTGTGGTTCACTTGGATTGTGGGCTGCTGGGGTCATTGTTTTCCATAATTACTGAGGACCTTCTCTAGACACCTTAATCCTTACATTTCTAAGGTCTCCATCCTAAACGTTGACCTGTATCGCTAAATACTAGAGAAATGCAAATCAAAACTACCATAAGGTATCACCTCACACCAGTCAGAATGGCCATCACCAAAAAATCTACAAACAATGCTGGAGAGGATGTGGAGAAAAGGGAACCCTCCTACACTGTTGGTAGGAATGTAAACTGGTACAACCATTATGGAGAACAGTATGGAGGTTCCTTAAAAAACTAAAAATAGAGCTACCATATGATCCAGCAATCCCACTCCTGGGCATATATCCGGAGAAAGCCATAATTCAAAAAGATACATGCACCCCAATGTTCATTGCAGCACTATTTACAATAGCGAGGACATGGGAGCAACCTAAATCTCCATCAACAGAGGAATGGATAAAGAAGATGTGGTAAATATATACAATGGGATATTACTCAGCCATAAAAAGAATGACACAATGCCATTTGTAGTGACATGGATGGACCTAGAGGTTGTCATACTGAGTGAAATAAGTCATACAGAGAAAGACAAATATCATATGATATCACTTATATGTTGAATCTAAAAAAATGGTACAAATGAACTTATTTACAAAACAGAAATAGAGTCACAGATGTAGAAAACAAACTTATCATTACCGGGGGTGGGAAAGGGGGGAGGGATAAATTGGGAGATTGGGATTGACATATACACACTACTACATATAAAATGATACTGTATAGCACAGGGAACTCTACTCAATACTCTGTAATGACCTACATGAGGAAAGAATCTAAAAAAGAATGGATATAAGTATATGTATAACTGATTCACTTTGCTGAACAGCAGAAACTAACACAACATTGTAAATCAACTATTCTCCAATGAAAAGTAAAAATAAATAAATAAAAATAAATGTTGACCTGAACACTAACCCCATTAAAAATTATTCTCTGAACATAGTAGCAAGGATCAAAGCAGTCATTCTGAGGCCTGGATGAAAATCAAGTCAAGGGCAGGAGTCCCTCATCCCTGTCATGCCATTAAAGCTTCCAGGTGATACATACACAGATGGCAGAAGTAACAGACAACTTTTTTTAAATACACTGACGTGCCCTGTGATGACTTAACTGTGGATATACCAAAACACTGAGGCTTCCATCTCTTAATTTCATGAAGATTTAATTTTAGTTGGCTCTCTTTGTAAGCACGTTTCTTTTGTCTTCCTCTGTACTGATTGCCCCCTCAGTGTCTATTTTAAAGTTGTGGAAGCTAACTGGAGCAGAAGATGAGTGTTCTGATGTTTTCATTACCGTGAGAAGGCTTGAAAAACATGGCACATGAACAATAATTGATTAAATACATGTAACTAACTTAACCACATTTTGGCCATTAAGTTGTCAAGATAGCTGATTTTCCTGATTGACTTTGTCTGTGCTATTCATGATCCAAATGATTGCAAGGGTTTATTCACTTCTTTCTCTCTTCCTGTATGGGTATAAAATGCCAGAAAATTATTACACTTAGTGTAATAAAAAGTCAAATCTTACACTGGACCAGGTTGGGTAAAATAAAAGACAGGCAATTGGATATTCCAACCCAGATCGGAAGCTGATTATTTAATTAACTCTGACAAGGTGTACATTTACATTCTGGATACCACCAAGAATAATTCTGCAAAAGGACTCCTCACCTCTCTCCAAATCCACATGTCAGAAGCATCACCATTGCGGTTTAATCCCATTATGGGGTCTCACGAACTGCAGAGGCTATTCTGTTATAACCCAATGGCCTTGGCACCAGTGGCAGTTTCCTTATATGGAGAGAAATGGTCAAGCTCTGCAAACAGTTGTCCTCCAATCACTTCAACTTTGCTGTGCCTTGATTTCCTCATCTGTAAGGAGGGATAATCATAGTACCTCATCTCACATTGGTGCTTTAAATGAGATAATGTCTGTAAAGCACTTAACTATATAAGTGTTTGCCCTAATAATTATTAGTATTAGTATCTTTTCGACTGGTCCAAGGTCTTTTCCCAGAGATAACCCCACCCCCTTTATTAGTGACAGAAATGGCTCTCAGGTGTAACTATTTTTCAGTTTAAAGGCTGATTTCAGGGCAACCTTTGAGTCCACTGAACAAATCTCAGAGACTGTTTTCCTGTTGTCCACTTTGTTAATCAGTCAATTTTGATTATAGAGCTACCGTGTACGTTGTACATGGAGAATCCATATTTGAAGACTCTAAGTAAAATAAAACACTCAGCACTAAAAGTGTAGCAAACACAATCGACAACTGATGGCTCGGATGCCATGTTAGGATTCTGCAGTGCTTTGTCCCCTTGGGTGTGGTATAAGATTAGACTTATATAGTAATTATATATCATATCCAACTTTGTTCTAAAACGATGGTATTCAGGTGCCATGAATCCAGTGATGTGTGGGCCACTGTTTATAAACTAAATCATTTTCAACCATACATGTATTATTCATACTTTCAAAAAAGTATGTAACTAGTCTTGTGATGAATTAAATGCAAATTCATTTAAAAGTACTCCTAAATTCATAGTGACTCATTGGCATTAGGATTTCTCAAGCAAGAGGAAGACTAAACCAATTTCTACCATTTATTATTATGGAAGGAGAGACATTTTTGATATCCAATAGGAGCTTATGTCATAAAACAAGATTCTCAGATCCAGTAACATAAAAACAAAATCTCTGTATGGCAAAAGACACCACAGAGAAAATACTTTAAACATGTTTAACATATCTTTAAGAGAAAAAGAGCCTTTACAGGTAAGAAACAACCCAATAGATGGGCAAAGAATATGAACAAGGCTTTTCACAGAAGAAAACAAAAAAACACTGATAATAGAGATATGAAATATGCCAAACTTAATTATTGATCAAAGAAAGGCAAATCAATGATAGGATACTAATTTATTTTGCCTTTTTTTTTGCCTTAGCATAATGGAAAACATCTAAAATATTCACAATATAAAGTGTTTATGAGGGACTTCCCTGGAGGCACAGTGGATAAGACTGCGCACTCCCAACGCAGGGGGCCTGGGTTTGATACCTGGTCAGGGAACTAGATCCCACATGCATGCCGTAACTGAGAGTTCACATGCCACAACCAAGAAGCTGGCAAGCTGCAACTAAGGAGCCCACCTGCTGCAACTAAGACCCGATGCAACCAATTAATTAATTAATTAATTTAAAAAAATGAATAAAGTATTTATTAAAAAATGTGTTTGTGAGAATGGAGTGGGAAAGGAGACTCTTTTGCTGGTGGGAATATAAACTGGTATGACAGGTCGGAGGGCAATTTGGCAGTTTCTATCAAATTTTTAAAAGGATGTAATCTTTCCACTCAGGACGTGAAATGTGGGATATGTACCGAAAAGAAATATAGTTCACATATGCTAAAGACATAGATGTTTAAGGATGTTCACTGCAGCACTGTTTGTAGGAGATAAAAATTGGAAACACTCTAAATGTCTATCAGCAGGGTTATAAATAGATAAATCATAATACAGCCATACAATGGAATATCAATCTACCTATTTAAATGAGATAGCCCTGTGTGAGTACTGTATGGATTGCTGTCTCTGACATATTGTTGAGTGAAAAAGGAAAGTTGTAGAATATGTATGGTAAGATTAAATTTTTATGTAAAAACACATTTTTTCTATGTCTATATCTTTATATTTGTTTTTCTATACTTCTTTACGTCCATTTATAATTCTACTTCCTTCAATATGTATGTATCTATATCTATGCCTCTCTGTTGTTCTAAGTACATAGGAAAAGAGTCTATAACGATACTTTGTAAACTCTCAAGAGTGCCCCCAGCAAGTGAAAATTAGGGAAGAAAAGAGAGCAATTTAAAATTTTGCTTTTTACTTTACACAATTATATGTTCTTTGAATTCTTTGTTTTATGACACACATGTATTAGTTTTGTAAATACAACGATGAAAATTAGTGATTTTCCAAAAAATGATCCTCATCCCTAGAAACAGAAATAACTGTCCAGAATGAGGGTGGCATTCAATCTGCAGACTCCTCTCTCTGAGATCCTGATGCTGCCCCTTGGAGAACGTGGGGAGGAGGTTCCTATGAATGAGGAACTCAGCAGACAACTTAGGAAGAGGACACAGCAAAGGCCAATGGTGTACTTCTTTATTTTCATGACCATGTGTTTGGAGCTGCAAGGTCAAGACAGAAGATGTTTTTAGCAGCCCCTTACCCTAGGGAAGGAAACAGGTGCAGGCCTTGAGTCCAGTGGAACGTGTCACATCTCGTGCTGTGGGGTCAGGATGGAACTTGGGTGGACAGTTTGGATCTTCTAGTTCTTTTTCTCCATCCTTTATGCCTGATGGTCGTGGAATGATGGACATCTGATCTCTAGCCTCATTGATGGGTGTCATAGTTGTCTATAGACAAGCCACCTGTTTGAATACCTTTGGCATGTCAGAGTGGCACATATTATAATAACATATATCACTCTAAACACCGGAGACCTCTCTTTGCAGAGTTTGCCAGGCAGGACATCTAATCCTACCCATGAGCGGCCAAAGCAAGTGAAAGCAGAAAGGGAGTATTTGACACCCAGCGGTCACAAGGAAGAGCTGTATAGACAGGGCAGAAGAGTTGGGTGCAGAGAGTGACCAGCACTGTTTTAGACCTGGCACATCTTTCCCCATGACCTAGCAGCATTCATTTTCAGACTTCAGCCCCTCCTTCCCTTTATTCCTCTCACCTTCAGCCTGCTCTCCCTGCTGGAAGCCTTCCTTCAGTGCCCTGGCCTCCTTCCTACACTGACCAGGGGGTCTATAAGCACAGTCCCTTCGAGAAATTCTTGAAATATGTCCACGAATCCCCTCGGGTGGGTGACTAAAGTTTCATGCTTTCATGGTGATGACCTGGGTTATCTTCCTGGAAAGAAGGCATCTAGCAGAACCCAGCACCTCACTCCAAGGTACCAAATAAACATGGCAGCTAAGTAAAAGCAGGGTGCTTACTACGCAAGTGTAACTTCAGCCAGACAGCTGTCCCTTCACTTGTCCTGTACAGAAAGTTTGGAGCTGTCGCTCTTGTGCACAGTGCTGTGGACGTGCTGAAGGAGCGTGGATCGCACTGCCCTTCACAGAAGTCTCTGGAACCTAGAAAACAAAAATAGCAGCTGCCTGATATTTCCTTGGAGAAGAGAATGAAATTTAAGGTTTTCTTCTTCCCACAAACATAAACACAACAATTTGCAAATAATTTCAGGAGGCTCATGGAGGCCAAGATGAGCTTCCCTGTGCTAATGGGGAGGGGCCAGGGGAGGAGCGGTACCACCAGGGTTTTTGAAATCTGAGCTCAGATAAGCCATGTGTAAAAATAAGAAAGAGTTTGTTTTTTTTTCATTCTTTCTGCCTTCCTCCCTCGTCCCCCTTTTCTCCTTTCTTAGGAATAAATCCTTTATCCTAGTCTTGTTCTTTACCTGGATGTAACTAGATGCTGTTGAGATTTAAGTGTGACACTTCCAGACAAAATAGAGTCAGTTCCGGTACACTGTGACATACACTTTTCTAAAAATCAACTACACTATATAAAATCGCACAATAACAACCACAGAGCTTATGGGGGAAATGGGATTAGGGGCACAACACTAAAACTTTGTCAGTGACACATTAAAAAGATGACAGGAACCTAATAAAAAAGACAGCAGTCTTACACATGTTAAATGGTTAAGAAACACATAAATACTACAATAAATATGGCATTTTACCTAGAAAAAGACCTGAAGTTTGTTCGTGGAGGTTGCAGCTACCAGCTATTGAGAAATGGCAACAGAGGGTTCCCAGGATGGAACACCAGATGTGGACAGGTGGGGCTCATCACACACGCAGTAAACTGAGGTGACTGGTGGGTGTTTGAGGTGTGTGTACATTTTGTACATTCCTATATGGCTCGGTTCGGTTGGATGCCGGATTCTGCATTCACCTAGTATTTCTTGCAGACAAAATCACATATAAGGAAATACAAAGTTCTTGTTATACTCACATTGTGCCCTGGTATCTTAGTCACAGTGAAATAAATTCTCATTTTCCTTACAAGTGTTAACGGCAGGACTGACTGAATCTAAATAATAAAAAAGATTATAATTTAAAGAGTAAAAATACATTAACACCCCAATGAAATGATGCTGCAAAGGTAGCAATAAAGCTAGTATTTCTAAGCAGAATACATAACTCAAGTAAATCTGAGCCTCTTTACTCCCACCCTAAGTTCCATCTCAACACAGTGATAAATTCAAGTGCAATGCAAATTGGGCTCCATAACTTTGAAACACACTGTCACTCCTGAGCAAGCCTTCTCAGTGCCAGGAAGAAGCTGTTATAATACACCGAGACTTTCAGGAAAGTCCTCATTACACATTCTTCTCCCTAATATCCCATACCCCATGGTAGTTACACTAATCTTACTTCCCTCTCTTCTTCATGATTCCTTGTCCCCACTACCTGCACCCTCCAAAGCCCAACAAACCAAATTCCAGCCTTTACTAGTTCTCTCCTTATCACCCTTTCCTCTTTCCCACCCTTCTTCCAAGAGTAAAAATTCCATACCTAGGTGTGTAATGTTCCTACAGCTACTGTAACAAATTACCACAAAATCAGTGGCTTAAAACAACACAAATTCGTTATTATACAGTTCTGGATTTCAGAAGGCCAAAATGAGCTTAATGGGGCTAAAACTGAGGTGTTAGCTGCATTCTTTCTGGAGGCTCTAGGGAAGAACCTGTTCCCCATCTTTCCCAGCTTCTAGAGGCTACCTATATTCTCTGGCTTCTAGCCCCATATCACTCAGACCTCGGCTTCTGGCAACACATCTTCTTTGACTCTGACACTCCTGCCTTCCTCTTATAAGGACCCTTGTGATTATATTGGGCCACACGGATAACCCAGGAGAATCTGGATTATCTCAGGATCCTTAATTTAATCACATCTGTAAAGTCCCTTTTGTCACCTGTGATGGTAACATATTCACGGGTTCCAGGGATGAGGTTGTGTACATCTTTGGGGTGCCATTATTACTCAGCCTACTATACCAGCAGTGATATTCAAAATGCTTAACAACTGAAATGCCACTTAAAGCAGGGGATCTGACTCAGAAAGCTCTTGGGTCCTAAGGCTAGAGTGGGACCTTGGAGATCCTGGCATGCTGGCTGATGGATTGCAGAGGGCTGGGAGGTCTCAGGGAGCAACTGGGGTGTCTAGGGTGGTAGTGAGGCACTCCAGAGTCGGGATGAGTGATTCTCTCTAAGCAGCACCAAAGACTATTGACCTTTTCATGACCAGCAGAGGAACACCCTTGTATTTTGGATGACCTGCCCATGTTCTTCCTTCCAGGGATCCATTAGAGTCTCCAGGCTTCTATAAATTCTCCTCTCTACCCTCATCCACGGTCAGCACACAAATCTTCTGGGATTTTATTGTGTGCTGTACTTGGCCCTTTTACTTGGAATGTCTATTTAAGCCTCATCACACCCTATGATTAGATTCTATACTTACCTTCTTTTTGCAATAACATATCCAGGGTCATATGTACAATTAATTGTTATGGCCTGGATTTGAATTCAAGCACTTTGCTTTAGAAATTGAGCTCTTGAATACTGTGGTTAGTGTCTTCAAGGAGACTCACATCTCTCTAGCAGATACAGAAAGCATGCACAAAGGTGATGCAGGCAATCTTGAGGTGCCAACTGGCAACCCCAAGTCCATATGTATTTCATGGGTTTACACATGAACCCTCCCCTATGGAATTTAATGATTATAGGGAGGACTTCTTGATACCTTTATTTTATGGTAAAAAGATACCTTGATACCTTTATTTTATGGTAAAAAGATTACAAACAACCTTCAAAGCAAATCAAGTCCAAAGTCCAATTTATCTTAGCCAGATAACATTTTAGAAAAAAGTATGGCTGTAAGCTTGTGATGAAACAGATGAAGAAATAAATGGATAAACAAAATCTACAGTCAAGAGTTTTATTTGTAAGGCCTAGTTGACTAGCTACAATACTACTTCTATGTTTCTGGAATATCGTGTTCAGCTTTCTCAAATGAGTGAAGAGTAGCAGGGAGAGGAGAAGCAGCAGAGAGGAGGATGATAAAACCACTTCTGGACTTTGAGCTTTTTATTAACCTCTATCTGTCATAGTTAGAAATGTGTTGTTCGTACCCAGAGAAAATAATAAGTAACACCACCCGAAGAGAAAAAGAGTCACTTATGGGTATTTTTGGATTTTGCTGTTTGAAATAAAATTTTGGTTTAGAGAGGAATGAGTATTAGCACTTTTCATTCATTTAACTGATGCATTATATAGAAGAGATAGACATTACAGAGTTTCTTTTTTTTCTTTCTTTTGAATGAAGGTAGAGTGAGATCTTGATTGGGGGATAAGACGATATGTATAAATCAGATTGTTAAGTAAAATGTTAGAAGCTGAGATTAATGTTACTTAAAGATGCTTTGGAGAAGAGTTGGAGCACATTCTACTTTAAACCATTTAACCTGATTAAGAACCTAAAATATTCTTGCTAATTTGGAAAATACCCCTGATATTTAAAATTTCCTAAAAGGTAACTCTCCTCCTACCTTTATGATGGAATACTGGACGATTTCAGTCAAAAAGCCTAGTTACTACCACAAGAAAAAATCCTGCAAGAAAGCACATGTTGCCACTTTACTCATTATTGAAGTGCCCTTATGACTGTCAGGGAGAACAGGTAAGATGCCAGGGAGGCACAGAAGGAGACATCAAAGTATTTTGTTTACTTCTTTGAAGTCTTGTAGTAGCTTTTATTTACTGTGCACACTTCTTGATTCATGCTGAAAATTGGAATTCACCCATTTCTCTCTTTTTCCTGTCTAAGATGCAGATGGGGCACATTTCGTTGACTCCATCAATCCCTGCCCCCGCGCATTAGCACATGCACACGTATACCTAGCCAGCGGAAAAGAAAAAAGAGTTACTCACATTCATCCATTTTACAAAGATTTCCAGGCTGCAATGGGAGGGCTTTATCTCTCCCTGAAGGATGAATAAATAGATAGCTTTACTGACAGCCTGTTCACAAACTGAGGTGAAAACTGAGACCAAGGTCTTGCTCTACTAGCACTTACGAGATCCAGACCTGGCAACATGGAGAGAATAGTCATCTGCCTGATGGTCCTCTTCTCAGGGACAGTGGCCCATAAATCAAGCTTCCAAGGGCAAGATCGCCTCTTGATTAGACTGCGTCAACTTATAGATATTGTTGATCAGCTGAAAAACTATGTGAATGACTTGGTAAGGCCATATTTGTCACAAAAAAGTTTAAATAATATTCTTCAATTACTATAAAAGGAGCTTTTTGACTTATATAAATAACTCAGAACTAATTTTCTTTTGCTCTAGGACCCTGAATTTCTGCCAGCTCCAGAAGATGTAAAGGTAAGACCAGTTGAATTTATTTGTGAAAATAAATTTGGCATGTTTTAAAATCAAATTAAGAGAGGCATTAACATGATTATTTAGAAATATACTTAATTTCCATGAATTTCGGGGTTTAATAATTGGTAAAATAGTTATTTCTATTTTGCTCAAATATTCATTGGTTCACCAACAAGCCAACCAATAAAACACTACATACCTTACAAGATGTACTTTTATCTCCAAATATCTCTAAGAGTATTCTCAAGTAGTATTGTTGAGATAGAATACAAAACTAGAAAATAAATCTACACTACGATCATTTTCTGAACAATGACCAACTAATTACATTTTAAGAATCCTTGTGCATGAAAGTTCTTGAGCCCTCTTTGTAAACCTATGTATGAAATATAGACACATACCACAGAAGCAGAATTCACCTTTTAATAACTAGGAAGGAAGAAAGAAAGAGAAAAAAAGAAAGAAAGGGAGGAAAGAAGAAAGGGAGACAAAGAGAGAAAGGAAGGAATAAAGAAAGAAGGGAAGAAAGAAAGAAGGAATACATTATAGCACGGCATGGAAGAATGGTAGTGTGGAAATCAAGGCCTCCTTTAGAATATAATTCCCATGTACCTTGGCCTCAATGAGTCTTGTCTTTGGCCTTCGGTGAGGTCTTTTGAAAGGATGGTTTACAACAAGTCATCCTGTTCTCTTAAGCCATTTAAATCCATTAGGTCCCAGGAAGAAGAGGCCTATCCTAGCGTACAGTTCAAGTGTGCTATGTGCTGATCTTTTCCTTGGTAACTTCGATCTAGTCTTCAGGTTTGGTACCCTGAGCATATAAACACAACTGGGGGAAATGTTTTCAGTGTCACAGACCTTTAACTGCATAAATTAGAATAACTATAAAAGTGTTACCAGTAATTAGGACACTACAAAGGGGAGACTTAGGAAGATACATTGCAAAGAAAACAATTATCGTAAATGACTATGTGTAGAAGTTTAGAAAGTGAATGAGTCACAACTATTGCTTTTCTCTAAAATTCACTCTCTAGCTCTGAACCTAACCACTCTCATTTACTAGGTCCTTTTCTAATAAGCAATACCTAAAATGAAAGTAGCACATTCAGCTCATTGGAAAGACTTTTCCAACAAGTAAGACTATTTCTTAATGCCCTAATTATCAAAACGTATCTTTTTTAGCATCTCATGCCTTTTGTCTAACTGCTGTGGTTAGAGTCCTTTGGGGAGATTCTTAGCTCAGTCTCTAACTTTCCAAGTTAGATATCCCACTTTCTAACTTGAGTTGATCCAGTGGGTACTTCCTTTATATCCTTTGTTAAAGAGAGATCTTTTTTATCTTATAATGACAGGATTTTGTCTCAGTGACACTGTATCTATCTGATAATCTGATCAAGCAATGCTGGCTATGATACAAGTGAATAATGGTATTACTAAGATCTTTAAGCTATGCTGGCAGGCAAACCCAGGAGAGAAGAAAATAGTTCAAGGCCACAGTAGCATTATATCAAGTTTTTCAGGGCTAGCATCAAAGCAGAGTCTATAAAGAGTTAAAAAGATTAACAAGTTTAATGAAAATAAGTTCATTTAAATGTTGCATATAAATGTTGATATATAGTGATCATCTAAGGTTGCTAATTGGCCTCACCAGGCATCTTTCTTTCTCTTTCTAATCATACAATCAGTAGTCTTCATCTGGTGGTGATTTTGCCCTCTGAGAACATTTGGCATTGTCTGGAAAAATTTCTAGTTGGCACAATTGTGTGTGTGGGGTTTCCATTGGCATCTAGTAGGTAGAGGCCAGGGATGCTACTAAACATTCTAGAATGCACAGGACAGTCCTGACAACCAAGAATTATCCATCTGAAAATGTCAACAGTGCCACTGTTGAGGAACCCTGATATAAACCTAGTTTGTATGCAGGACAAAGGTAATTTTACCCAGTTAGCAAGACTTCGTAGTGTGAATGGCCAGGGCTTTCTTTGCAAAAAAAAAAAAAAAAAAAGAAAAAAAGAAAGAAACGTTAAGTAGGTCAAAAATAAATTGTAAGGAAGCAAATATTTTCAAATATTCAATTGCAAATCAACAAAGCCAAGTGCACCTCCTTGCAAAAGCAGCACTTGACTAGCTAAAAAGAGTGGTTTGTTACTCTTGCTTTTGATTTCCTTACTGCTGCCTCGATTCTGCAGAACTAATGTAGGACGGATAACTCCTCATGTTTCCAGGTGTTAAAGGATGAGGGAAACAAAGCCTTGCCCTCTAAGTCTGCAAGGCACAGCAAAGCAAAACAGTGGCTCTGCTCCCAGATGGTAGTGCTGCACGTGAACTTGGGGTCATCCTGAGTGACAGGGCACCTAAGCTGCCTGAATCGAAGTTAATCTCTCTACTCCTCTTCTCAACACATCCTTAAGGCAGTTTAGCAGAACAGCTCCTTTGCTTCTTTTCCTTATTGAGGCTGCCTTTACTGTGCATCTGAAGCCAAATCCAGCAGGTATTTGTCCTGGACCACAGATTGCCAGGGATAGCTCTGCTGCTTGCAGAAAGTACAAAGCAAAATTCCAATGTCTATTGACACAGGTGAACAAGGAAGGGCAGGAGAGAAAGCACAGCCCCATCAATACAGGCACTGGTGTCCAGATGCCATTCAGAGGTTTTCAGAAAGGCTTTCTCAGGTGCAAAATCTTTGCTTGCTTGTGTTGACCACTCTTGGCGATACCTGTCTCAAGGGAGTTCATTTGGTAGGCCCCTATAGTTCTTTGGAACCTAATTTTCTTTCAACATCCACATGTAAATGTTAACTCAGCAAAATGGGTCTCTGTGAGAAATGCTGGTTTCTCAGATCATCACGGATGAAACAGTTAGTGTTTTCAGTTTCAGCTGGAAAATTTACCTCTTTAAATATGAATATTATTTTTTTCCAGTAAGTTAAGCCGGTTGTGGTCAAAAAGAAGAGAAAAGAAAAAACTTCAACAAACATGAACATGTGGTTTTCAAGGAAAAAAAAGTGCTATAATTAACATTTATATATAGTTTCTATTAAATAAGCATTTTGGCAAACATATGTAAAGGACACTATCTCGCCCTTATGAGAGGCAAGCTGCTCTGATATAAGGAAACCAGATAAGCTGGTTCTCGGCTTGTGGCCACGTATGCAAAGCAAATCTGATGGGGTTGTGTCTTAAAGATGCATGTTATTAATCAACATTCATAATGGGTAAGCATATAGGTTGGAAAATGCAAAGCAGGCCAGATGCTATTTTCAGCTGATTGTCATGGGAAGACTCAGGTAGTATTGTTGTATATAGGACGGCCCTTGTAGGAACTGAGAAAAATTGAGGCTTCTGTATACATGGCGGTAACTTCCATATACACCGGTGAAATGAAGATATAGCAACTTTAGGGCGGTGGATAGCATCATATACAGACATTTGCTGAAAGAAAAAAGTAACCTGGATACAAGTTCTTAGATCAGCATTAAAATGTTTCCAACAAACCAGTATAAATTTTGTTCTTCCAATCAATTCCATTTCATTTTCAGCTCAATTTCTAACATTTTGACTTATTCACTAGTCACTGGTTATTTGATTAAAGCAAGAGTCAAGTTTTTGATCCTTGATCTGCCCACTTCTCCATGCTCTGAGACATTACTCTTATGTTCTAAGGGACAGTCTTCCTGCCCATTGCGGGGGAGGCATGTCTCAAATTCTGTTCCTTGACTGCTTGATTCAGGCAGATCCCACCCTAATGGACTTGAGAGTGTGAATAGGATTTTAGAAAAGTCACGCATGGTCTACAGCAGGTGTACTGAATCTTAGGCGTGGAATGTGCCATCAGAGGTAGGCACCCACTTCCTTTCCCCAAAGGAGGGGCTTTAACTCACTTACTTAATTTGTCCACTCCACAAATATTTGTTGAGCACTCACTAGCAACAAGACACTATGCCAGGCATTGTACAGGATAAGGTGCTGCTCAAGACATGTGTGTCATTGTTAGATACTCCTACGTACATTGCAGAGAGAAACAAAAGACAAATGAAACGATTCTTAATCAGACTACAGCGTAACTCACCCAAAGCTGCCACCAGTCACAATGTCTCTTAGAGCCTCATAATTCATAAAGTGTGTTCTAAAACCAAACTAACTCTCCCTTATGAAATACCAAGTCCTGCCCAACACCCAGACCTCAAAATGACATTAGGAATAAAGAACCGTGGCAAAGCTCCCTCTTCTTGTCTGTGAGACAGGAAAATGTCCTCTCTCCCCTAGCACGGGGAAATTTTATATCACAAGAGTCTGCTCTTTAGCCCAAAGATTAAGTAGGACATGAAATCATTCCTCATTTGTCTGCTAAAATAAATGTGACCCAAGACACTGCAGTAGAAGTAGGAAAAGAGGATTGGGAAGGTCATTTTTACTTTCTGAATAACTTTCATTAACATCTATACAAATTATTTCTCTTTCAGAGACACTGTGAGCGGTCGGCTTTTTCATGTTTTCAGAAGATCCAACTAAAGTCAGCAAATACCGGAGACAATGAAAAGATAATTCATGTATTAACTAAACAGCTGAAGAGGAAACTACCTCCCACAAATGCAGGGAAAAGACAGAAACATAAACTGGTAAGACTGTCATTTGTCATCTAACTTATTTGTACTTATTAACTATATCTATTACATCACGCACACACACACACACACACACACACACACACACACACAAACACACACAAACACACACAGCCAGAGCCTCCAGTGCCTTCCTTCCAGTTACATGTTATACCTTATCATATAGAGTGTGTTTTGAGAAGCAAAGTCACCACTTCTCAGTCCACAAACTTGAAAGCGTCCAGAAATCCAATTAGAATTTGCTAACAGCCCCTGGTAGCTGGAATAATTAATATAGCTTTCAAGGTGAGGAAGTCATTAGGCAGAGAATCCAATTGTGACTTAAGAGTTAAAATATATTCTGCTCTCATTATATGATCACATATAACTTGTATCCTTATTAACAGGAGCTAGATCCCAGTTTTCCTGAAAGAAAAGAGGTAGCCTACAAGACACCAGGATAAATCTCAAACATTGCCTTCCTCTTTTAAAGAATATTATTACTGTCTGTACAACTGCAGAGTCAGTACTACATTTGAATGGGTAGACCCCATTATTTGGCTGGGGAATTTCAATAATCCCTAGTTTTGTGGTCCCTGAGAACCCCTTGTATATTTCCTCTTACGCCAACTCATGAGCAATGCAGATAATCTCATGAGTAATTCAGGCATTAATCAAAACCAGTGGATAAACACATAAGATAAATTACTAGAAATTTTTCTATCAGTTCTCTCTCCTCTAAGGAATTTCACATGTGATTCAAATGAAATCTTAATTACAATATCAAAATGATATTTATTTCCTTTGATTGCTTGACCAGGTTGCAATGTGAAAAGTATCCCTCTAAAACTTTCCTCAAAGAAGAAAAGAGTTGAGCATGTCTTTGAAACCCAATATCAAAGACCATAAAATGGTAATATTGGCACTGAACATAGAATTATCCAGTTAAGCACCTTCATTTGATAGATGGGAAAGTGAGACCAAGGATATTAAGTGACTTGTCCCAAGCTCCACGAATATTAAGTGCCAGAATGAGAATTAGAACTTATATCTCTTATCTTTCAGTCAAATATCTCTCACCACAACATCAAACCGGCATTAGAGATGCTAAACAGCAAGCAATGGCCTGGTGTTTGGTATCTCAACAGGAATAAGGGTAAAGAATATAAACCAAGGATTTTTAAAAAAGAGAAATATAAGTGGGCAATGCACATGTGAAGAATTGTTTAATCTCTTCATAATCAAATAAATGCAAGTTAAGATAGGAAATCCTATTTTTTTCAATTAAAATTTTTAACAATGCACAATAATGGTAAGAATGTTCTATGTGAATAGAGGTAAAAGTTTTATAACGTATATCAAAAGCCTTAAATTTTTTTATCCCTTTAATTTAGTAATTCTACTTTTAGTAATTTATCGAATAAAATAAAGATGTACATGAAAAATTACTCAGAGATGTCCATTGCAGTATTGAATACAACAGTGAAAAGTCAGAAGCAATCTACATGCCCCAAAATAGTAATACTTCAATCCTATGTAGGAATACAAAGCAAACATTATGGGATATATTTTTGAAGAATATTTAACATGTAGGAAATGCTTGTGTTATGTTGTGTTGAAACAAAGGCAAATTAATAGCCGGTGTAAATAACACAAATGCAAAGAAAAAATTACTGGGAGGATACATATCAAAACACTGCAGTGGTCATCTCTATTGATGGGATTACAAGTGATTTTTCTCATTGTTATTTTCTGAACAACTTTATGTGCTTCTCAAAGTTTTTCAGTGAACATGATTTATGTCTCTAATTGGAAAACATAAAATTTGAATGAACATTTTATTAAATAGGAAAAAAGCTTTAAAGAAGATTATTACTCTTTCATTGATTTCTAGACATGTCCTTCATGTGATTCTTATGAGAAAAAACCACCCAAAGAATTCCTAGAAAGACTAAAATCACTCATCCAAAAGGTATATAACTTAAATTATATTTGACTTTCATCTTTATCCAGATTGCTTCTTATGTTGAGGTTACTCATGGTATTCTATTTCCACAGATGATTCATCAGCATCTCTCCTAGAACACACGGAATATGAAGGTTCCTAAAGATCTCACTTGAAGCTGGACACTATATTTCATACTCTAACACAGTAGTGAAACTCAGTTCTTGGTATTCCAAATGGAGGAGTACAATATATTAGTGATGGGGGAAAAAACTCAGATAAGTGTTCAAGGTCAGGATTATTCCTCCAAAATCACTATGCAATACTTCAGTTTGATCCACATGCTCTGTGTTTGGTCAACTTGAAAAAACTTCCTACTAAATTCAAGTCTGATTTCCTGTGTTATAGATTTCTATGACCTCTAAAGTTTTTACTTTATCTTACTGCCAACTATGCCATTTCTTGGAGAAGCTTAAAAATTTTAACCAAAAATACAGTTTGGGAATTTATTGATTAACCTTGATCTTGATTATGACAAGAATGAGGTTTCTGATGATCATAACTTAAAAGGTTACATACCTTCACTCAATCTGAAGAATATAGAAGCATAGGGTGAAAATCAAAGTTGAAGTGTTTATTCTTTTAAGGAAATGAAAACTGTTTAAAATCTATATCTGAAGAGATTTTATTTTATCTCAGAATGTCTAACCTATAAATACATGATTTATTTATGTACCAGGGGGATAGCTTTACCAGATGGCTCCAAAAAGTCTAACTTCCTTATTAGAATCTGTCAAAAATATTTAAATACTATACATATGAATGTATTTATGGAATAGACTCTTTTGGTCTTTTTTTTTCTCTAAGTGGGTATACTAGTACCTTCCCCAACTCAAGTCCCTTTATAAGCTAACATTCTAAGCTTGTGGAAGTGGCAATTAAAATCTATAGAGGGACATGAATTAGACGATCTTCTGGAACCAAACAGAATTTTAAAAAGCCTTGTAGCTCTCTTCTCAAATTGTTATAATGATTGTATGGGAGTGAGTTATTAATGCCAAATGTCTGTTTCCTTCTTTCTTTCTTCCTTTCTTTCTACTTTTAAAATTGACAGACACTTTGCGTTTGTATGCTTTGCATAAGGCAAATTCAATCATCTATATAAAGTCAAAATCAGGAGACAAATCAGGAGTTCAGGACTCCTAGTAGAAAACAGACTTTTGCATAAGCATCCCAATCTTTCAACCATGGGTAGCAAAAACAAGCAACCTGATCTAACTGCCATTTCATATCAACTCCAGCAGTTTATTTAAATATAAAGTTAAAAACGCTAGAAAAATAAAATTTTCACTAGAATGTTATAAGCTATTTGAGAATCTCTTATTGTTAAAGTGGCTGTGAGTGTGCAAGAGGGCGTTATATGGGAAATGCTTTATGCTCTAAGAACAAAGATGATCTACTTAAAAATATTTTTTAAACAAGTACAGATAATTTATGGTTCTAAAACGTGTATTAGGAATCAATTATTTCAACTCACAATGAAATGTTTTATCATCCGAAACAAGGTATTCTGTTTTAAAATTTTTAAATGTTATTACAAAGGAATCGTGTAAATATGTGCATCATGATGATAATATGCATCTAAAGCCTGCCTCAGCATCAGGCTAGGTTGTTGGGATAAAAGTGGAAAGCAGGCACGAGATTGGCTTGGAAAAGATGGAGTCCTTATTTCTTGTTTCTGGCTTTATAGTTGTTGACTTTTTTGACACTGTGATTTTATATTTAAAATAATGTATTTATTTTGGTGTGTCTACTGTCAAAAATCTCTGTTCTAATTCTTTTGACCAGAGATTCTACCTTAAAAGTAAAATTAACTTAATGGGGTGTTGGCTAAGAGCCTTCACTAAACTGAGCTTAAAGACTCGGGTAATGATCCTGGCAATATCCCAAGGAAAGCAATGCATCAGAATAAACAAGATGAAGAAGTGAGACTCGAACTGCTCCATCTTCACTGCTCTGTGTTCAAGACTTAGCCAGCCCTCCGGAAGATCTGAGGCTGACCCATAAACACTGCTGTTCACCTATGGATGGTGACACAGGAGACCTGAAATCTCACTGGATGTGAAGTCGTGGTCACTTGCTTAAACTTTTTGGGTTTCCATTTCTTTATCTGTAGGATGAGGGTTGGGCTTAATCTCTATGGAATATTCAGCCTTTTTTGGAGCTTTATGTGTCTATGAGTCTCTAAAGTCCTAGACACTCTTACAGGAACATCTGACCATACTTCTGAGTAAAACTTTCTACTGAATTGGATCATTTACTCAACATTATTTCAACAGCATTTGTAGCAACACTTGCTGCAGGAACAAGGGAAATGTTCCAAAAAAAATAAAAGGAAGGAAGGAAGGAAAGAAAGAAAGAAACAAAGAGGGAGAGAGAAAGAGAGAGAGAGAGAAAGAGAAAGAGAGAGAAAGAGAGAGAGAAAGAGAGAGAAAGAAAGACAGAAAGAAAGAAAAGAAAGAAAGAAAGGAAGGAAGAAAGAAAGGGAAAGAAAGAAAGAGGGAAAAGAAAAGAAAGCAAGGAAGGAAGGAGGAGAGAAAGAAAGGTTTCTTTCAGTCATGGTAGTTCAGGGAAAATTAATCATTATTTTTAGCATTTTAGCTGAAAGTGTCTTCTTTGGACACAAAATTGTAGCATTATTATTCTATATTATTGCTCTGTTATATTTACATTTGCATCTGAGAATTTAGTTTTAATATGAACTATGTACTTTATAACTTAATGATTATTTATTATATATTTGGTTTTAAATGTTTATGTTCGTGGCTTCTTATTTAAGACCTGGTCATATTAAATACTACCCAGTCAGTACAACTGTCTTTTGTGATTCTCTGGAAACCTATAATTTAACAGTCTTAGTAGAAAGTAAAAGATGATCCTTAGTTTCTGAGAGCATAACGTTTTTACATGTATATGATAAAGACAATCTTTTCTCCTTACATATTTCCCCTGAAATGGAACTTTCCACTTCCTGTCCCTACCTCAAGGACACCACTTCCTTTGCAGCCCTCCCAAATGTATGGCAGGTCCAAAAGCAGTTGAAAATATTCTTCCCAATGTCTATTACATGCACACTCTTGTGTAAAACTCATTCCTGCTTTGAAGTTTATCCCATCTAGCTTTGCTGTCCCCTTACTTTTTTTTTGATGATTGTCATCTCCTGGACACTCCTCTATGTTCATTGAGGACTTAGGCATGTTCTTTTCCATGAATCCAATTTCTGCCATCATCCTGGGTGACTTCAGTGACCTTGAGGAGGATTCCACGAACACTGTAGCTTCCCAGAACCTTGAGTACCTCAGTTTCAAACGCCTGCATTTTTCACCCCGTCATCTGACCACCCCCATGGCTGTGCACCAGACTATGGCACCTGGAACCATTCTCTGTCTGAAATCTTCATATATAAGAAACCATCACCTATTAGTCTCTTTGCTCTCAAACTGCCCTCCTTCTACTACATCTGCCCTGAGACTTTGCCATGACAACTAGGCCTTCACCCTTCCCATTCTCTCAGTTTGTTAGTTTCCCTCCTTCCCCACTGAGCCTGGAGCCCTGATCAATCCCTTGAACTGCAGACCCAGTGGCACACACAGTCTCATTCTTCTTGAGGACCTGCCTACAAACTCCCTACCTAGATGTCTGTCTTGCTCCCCTAATCCAGCTTTAGACACTGGCCCTGGCCCCTTACCTTTTGGGGACCCTTTCAAACTCCCTTATCTGGCTTACTGGAGTCACTTCCCCACTTCACTCTCAGCTCTCAACACTCACCTGTTTTCATCATCTACCTCCATCTACTCTAGTCCACAGGTTAGTGTGGGCATGGCCTCACCTCATGTGGAAGAGGGAGGGTTTGGGTATTCAGGCTAAGTCAAGCTCACTGGAAGAGTAATCTATAAACGTGTCTGTACTCCCTCACCTTCTATCCACTTCAAACCACTATAATCTGATTTCTACCCATCCCACACCCTATCACTGTATCATTAAAATTGTCCTCTCTCTGATCAACAATGACCCCCAACTCACACAACTCACAAATGCGTCTAAATCCTTATCTTACTTGATCTTATTATGACCTTTGTTACTTTTGATTACACCATCTCTTTTCCCTCTTTGACTTTGGAGGCTACTCTTTATCCTGCTACTTGTCTTACATCTCTGACCATATATTCTCAGTGTCAGTTGTCGGTTTGCTTTCCTGTGTCTCCCCTTAGACGCTGATGTTCTTGAGGATTCTATCCTTAGCCACCTTTTTACTTTAAACCTTTTCCCTCAACAGTCAAAAAAGTTCCTGTTGTTTAAAATATCCCTATACATGTCACTGACCCCTAAATTATTCCCCTCTGCTAATTTCCAGGCCCAAATGGGAGATTTCCATCTTTATCCTCCAGGTGCTTCACCTTTATCTCACATGCCAAAATTGATCACATCACTTTCCCCAACTTCCACGACCTTCTTTGTTTTAAAGCTTTCCCTGATCTTTGTTTATCATTTCTATTTTTAAAATTTTTCTTTTTTTGATTTATTTTTATTGAGGTAACATTGGTTTATAACATTATATAAGGTTCATGTGTACATTAATATATTTCTGCTTCTGTATACCCTGCAGTATGCTCACCACCAAAAATTTAGTTTCCACCTGTCACCATACAGTTGATCCCATTTATCCATTTCACCCTCACCATCCTGCCCTTTCCCCTCTAGTAACCACTACTCTTGTCTCTGTATCTATGTGTTTGTTTGTGTTTGGTTTGATTTGCTCATTTATTTTGGCTTTGGTTTGCTTGTTTGTCTGTTTTTTATATTCCACATCTGAGTGAAATCATATGGTGTTTTTCTTTCTCTGTCTGACTTATTTCACTTAGCATAATACCCTCAAGGTCCACCCAGACTGTTGCAAAAAAAAGATTCCATCTTTTTTTATGGCTGAGTAGTATTTCATTGTATATATGTACCATATTTTCTTCATTCATCTGCTGATAGGCACTTAGGTTGCTTCCATATCTTGGCTATTATAAATAATGCTACAATAGCAGTGTCCTCTAATCTTAACTGATGTGAACGCATCTGCCAGCCTCCAAGACTCTGCTTTCTCTCTCATACACCATAACCAATTTGCCACTGGGCTTTGCTATTTCTAATTCTTAAGTCCAACCTTTCCTTTCTATTCCCTCTGCCACTGCCTTAATTCAGGTTCTCAGCAATGGTTGCAATAACTTTTGTTGGGTTTCTAGCCTCTTGCCTTCTCCTCTTTCCAATCATCTCTGCATGGCCACCAGAGTGATATTTTACAAAACTTAAGTCTGATCACAACTCTCCCTTATTTAAAACTTTTCACTGGCTCTCCTTTGGATAGCCCAGGCATGAAGCAGGGTATATAAAATCCTTTATCATCTGCTCTCCTCAGCTCCCAGCCTCTCTTCACCTTGAACTTCACATTCCAGCCAATCCAATTTATTTCTATTTCCCTAGGCACACCACATTTGTTCTATTCCTCTGTGTCTTTGTACTTGCAGTGACCTCTCCCTGGAATATTACTTTTCCACCCCCTCTTTAGCACCTGGAAAACCCCTCATGTGTCCATCAATATTCAACATAGGCATCACTTCCTTTAGAAGGACTTCCATCATTGTCTTACTCTATCTCTGTGACAGTGTTAATCTCTCCCCACTTTCAGAAATTGAGTATAGTTTATTAGACTTAGTGTGGTGCACACAAATTTATTGATTTATATGTCTGTTTCCCTTTCCAGAATATAAGCTCTTTGGCAGAAGGAACTGCATTTCACTAGCACAGTGCCTCATATGTGCTAGATAACCTATAGTAGAAAACAAATGTTTATGTAATTGAATTGAACTAAACACAAATACACGATTATGCATTGAAATTTTCCTTGACATTTCTCTTTCTCTTTCACGTTGAATTTAATTATCACCAAAGTCAGTGATAATGGACAACTGTTTTCAAAATACCTCTATAATCCAACTACTTGTCACCATCTCCAGCTCCCACTTTATTGAGGCCACCGCAATCTCTCACCCAGACGTGGTAATACCTTCTTAAATAGTTTTCCTGCTTTGGTCCCTGCCCCTCATCAAAATCTATTTGCAATAGAGCAACCTGAATGATCCTTTAAAAAAAACTAAACACAATGTGGCATCCTTCAGCTCAAAACCTTCCAACGGCTCCTACCTCATTCATGGTAAAGCCTGAGTCCTACAACAGAGGCTACATGGTCATGTCCCCTCTACCCCTCATCTCTCTAACCTCATTTTCACTCTTCTTACTCAACTCCAGCCACACTGGCATTCTCCTTTTTCCAACACTCCGGGCACACTCCTACCTATGCCATCTGCACTTTCTGTTTCTTCCTTTGGCATGCTCTTCCACCAAATGTCCATCTGGTCCATTGCCTCACCTTCTTCCTTACCATGTTCAGCTGTCATCTTCTCTACCAGGTCGTCTCTGGCTACTACTGTATTTTAAATTGCAACCCCCCACCCCAAACACCCCTGCTTTATTTTTCTCCATAGCATTTACCACTCTCGACACACATATTTTAATAATTTCTGCTGACTGTCTCTCTCTCCCACTAGAATGTAAGCTCAATGCTACAGAGATTTAGTCTGTTTTGTTCACTACTATATATCTGGCACCTAGAACGATGCCTTGAACACGGAAGGAACTCATTAAATATTTGTGGAAAGAATTGGAGGGTTCTGTGATGGTTGGCATTGGAGTTCTCCCACTGGGTTTTAATTCCCAATGCACAGTTTGCTTTCTCTTTATTAGGCTAGTAGTGTACTAATGGTTTTTTTCCTTTATAGCTTCTCCCTGATTTTTGGGTATCATACATTTTCTGCAAATCTCCCCTGATCCTCTTATCAGATATACCCACACCTCTTCTTTATTTTTGAAATTGGCCTTCAGCAATCCAAAATTTGGAATATAAAAATGGACACATTCCACCTACCATTAAAATTTTAGCAAAAATATTTTTCTAAAGAAAACTCGTGGGGTTTTATTGTCTACAGTTCTTTTGCTGGTAGATAAAACATCTTGATGATTTCCAGTCACACAACTGAAACTCTTCCATATGATATCTCTTCTCCCTTTACAGAAATAGAAAATTCAAGGCATCCATACACCCACTTATGAATCCCTAAAGATGTCTTTTTCTACCTTCCCATTCATAATGAAATGTTATTATTTTCAAGAAGGCTTCCTTGCATGTTACAAATTATTTTATTTCTCTCATTTTCTTTAGTCTTCCTTTACTCATTTGAATGAGGTGGTAAAGTACTATGGAGAAACACAAGCAGAGAAAGCGGCTATGGAGAGGTGGGCGGGGCATGTATGAGGCAGACGAGAGTCAATTTTAAATAGAGAGGAGAGTGAGGGAAAAACCTAGCAATTGCTACAAAGGAAGATTCTAGGTTGTGGTACCTCAATTACAAATAACATCTTTAAAATTATCTTTTTAAACTAGCTCTGAGCATGTTACCATCTTCCCATTAGGCTGAGAGATGGTGGATTTGGAGGAGAAAAGTTTAGTTGCTGTGTGATTTTCCCCTATAAACTTAATTCAAGAAAATCCCCCAATCCAGACTTCCCTGGTGGTGCAGTGGTTAAGAATCTGCCTGCCAATGCAAGGGACACAGGTTCGAGCCCTGGTCTGGGAAGATCCCACATGCCGCGGAGCAACTAAGCCTGTGCGCCACAACTACTGAGCCTGAGCTCTAGAGCCCGCGAGCCACAACTACTGAGACCATGTGCCTCAACTACTGAAGCCCGTGCGCCTAGAGCCCGTGCTCCACAACAAGAGAAGCCACGACAATGAGAAGCCCGTGCACCACAACGAAGAGTAGCCCCCGCTCACCGCAACTAAGGAAAGCCAGTGCACAGCAACGAAGACCCAACACAGCCATAAATAAATAAATAAATAAATAAATTTTCAAAAAAGAAAGAAAGAAAACCCCCAAATCTAACTTACAAAAGAAAAAAGAAAGAATACCCGCGTGCGACAGACAGAGAGAGACTGACACAGAGACAGAGAAAGAGAGGAAGAGAGAGAGACAAGAAAAAGCAGTAAGTATCCTTTATCAGGTTTTCCTAGAAGTAGAACCTGAGTCAAGGATTCCAGTGCAAGTGGTTTACCAAGGAAATGCGAGAAAAACCAGGAAGGGAGTGGGGAAAGCAGGATTGGGATGGGGAAATTCAGGCCTGGGTATAAATTCAGGGGAAGCCCCAGATTCAACTTAACCCTGCAGGGTTCCCTGGAGCATAAATTACACCTCGGAGTTGTTAGTTCTGCCTGGAATGCAAGTGGCTGCGTTTCTGTACTTTTGCAACCACCCGTTATGTCTGTGGAGCTTCAGGATACGGGTGAGGCTGCTCCAGGGCCCAAGCGCCATCCTCTGAGTGTGCCAGGTCATCAAAGGGCACAGATAGGATGGACACACGGAGTTGATGCAAAACATCCATGGAGAGCTGGGCGGGCACCAACTGTGTCTACTACAGTAAGAGTGATTTTTTTTTCTTTTAAAAGTTTATTTTTTAAATAAGAAGAAGGCTTAGGGCAAAGATTAATTTTATTATCAAAACGAGGTAGTTTCAGGATCTATTTGTTCAAATGTAGTTATATATAATTATATACATATTTATTATATATATTTTATATAGGTTATCTCCTTTTCATGGGGGGCACAACTTAATTCTCAAAAGCCCAATTTTGGAGATAAACGGATGTGTAGCGCAAAGAGTCGCCTCTCAAATTCAAGAATATGACACTGCTAATGGGCACTCACAAGTCCTCCATCCCAGGAGGACCTGCTACCCCTCCTTACTAAACTACCCCTGCCCCAGGGCGGCCATCACTCCCTGCCACAAACGGAATAGATTTTTTCCTGATAAGGATAGTTTTACTCTTAGAATGTAGGGCAGTTTGTGCATTTCAAGCTTCTAGTAAGCCTCTCCCTTTCTTTTTTGCCTCAGTTGAAATCAACCATTCCTTGGATGGTCCCTTGGGAGAAATGCCATTGTGAGTGGAATTAAAACATTTATATCTGTTGACGGAGAAAGCAATCCTGAAAAGAGAGAAGAGATTGGAGCTGGTCACTCAGAATGGTGGAGACGGGTAGGTGTGATCATTCACAACATGGTGAGTGGGAAAGAGTTCAATGTCATCTGGCAAAGCTTTCCCAAGATGCTACATCCCTGATGAGGAAAGAACTAAACTGTACTAGAATTTGAAGTAGAAGTGTCATGATACAACTTTTGGTCTGGAGTTATTACTGGTCGATCAAAGTCTGAATCAATGACTTTAGTTGTGACCACGAGCAATGTGTTCATGGTGGGTCACAGGGAACATTTTCTATTTGCTTTTATTACCATTAGCACCTCTTCATTTCCTGATAGAGCTTTTCACTGAATATGCCCTTTTAAAAAGACAACCTTTTAAAGGAGAGGGCATGCTGCCACCTATCGAAACGATGCAATTACATACAAGACACCCAAATTCTAAACCATCAGGACCTGTCACCCCACCCCACACAAAAGCAAATGGTTGAAACTCTGAAACATTTTCTCAGCTCTTCCAGTCCTGGACTTTACAAAGATTTTCACTATTGAGATCATTTCTAAAAGGAGCTTCAGGACCAGGAAGACCATTTCTCCTTGGACCTACAGATCTCAGTGTGAACAAGAACAGGAGTGATTGAAACCTGCTCTGGTACCGTTAGCCGCTGCCCTGCTTATATAGGAGCAGCCGAGAGAAGAGCTCCCAGCATCCTTAAACAGACAGAATGCCCGGCCACTGGCTCCTGGGAAAGTGACCTTAATCTAGCTGGGGTCCTTTAACCAGGACACTGCTATCCTCTTTCCCTCATTTAGGATGAAGCCAGAAACACACTGCAGATTTCCTCACCTGTGAAATAGTTGTAATCATTCCAGCACTTTTGACATCAAAGGTTGCTCATAGAGGTAGAATAAAACAAGGCACAGAAAAGTGCCTTGTAAAATGTGTACACATTTGACAACGCAGAAGCTTGTTTTCAGACTTATTCTGCCACTAGTGACAATTAGCTTGTGCTGAATTCCCATTCACCTCCTGCTGCTTGAGGGATTTTTCCCAGACGAATAGCTCACCAGGGAACCTCTTTTCCACAAACTTGGCCTCATTGAACTGTATTTTAATTCACAGTTTCCTAATAGGTCAAAAAGTGTTCTGAGTAGTTGCCACAGAAGAAAGATTTGAGGTTGCAGGACGTTAATTAAACACATCAGTTAAATCATCTTTTCCAGCTGCCTCTGGTCTTGCCTTCTCCTTCCGAAAGTTTACCATTATTTTCTGTGTAATATAGCCCTCCCCAATAGAGTCTCAGTGCTCTAACCGATTCTGTGTTATTTACCTTTTCTCGTCTCCTGCTTCTGCTCTCCTCATCAGGTCTAGCCCAGTAAAGGCTCAGACATTCTGGTCTCTGTTGCTTCTACTTTTAATGCTGAAACTTTCTTCTCCCTGGTTGGGGAGCAACAAGCCAACCAACAAAGAACCCCAACCCTTTGTTTTGTCTGCCCTGCATCTCTTTTCCTTCCTCTGGCACTGGAACCCTTCTTTCTCTTTGGGAATCCTTGCTTGACCAACCCTCAGTCCTTGCGGTCAAGTGGGGCTGGTCTCACCTCCTCCCCAGCCCCATGGGTGGGAACATAACACAAGCCAGAGCATGGAGAAGCCTCCCTGTGACTTTTGTTGTAATTATTTAGAGAGAAATGTTCTCTTCCTACTGGGGTTGTTGAGCTGATGGGATTTAGGCTGGAGCTGCCAGTAGTCATCTTTGCCACTCTTTGGGGAGTGCCTTCTGAGCACAGAGAGAAGCAGAGTGAAACAGAGGGAGATACACTGTGTCTGAAGGTTCACCATGAAAACTAATTTATGTAAGCCACTGAACCCCCTTTTATATTGAAACTAGTTTCAGTTGTATTTTTGTCACTTATGAGAAGAAGAGCCTTAAATTAATAGACTCCTCAATCCCAACACTTTAAATTACCTTGAACATAACCTTCATAAAAGAAAGATAGGATCCTGATCTTCACCAGGCCCCTAGTTAAATAAAATTGAGGGGGCTTCCCTGGTGGCGCAGTGGTTGAGAGTCCGCCTGCCGATGCAGGGGACGCGGGTTCGTGCCCTGGTCCGGGAAGATCCCACGTGCCACGGAGCGGCTGGGCCCGTGAGCTGTGGCCGCTGAGCCTGTGCGTCTGGAGCCTGTGCTCCGCAACGGGAGAGGCCGCAACAGGGAGAGGCCCGCGTACCGCAAAAAAACATAAAATAAAAAATAAAATAAAATAAAATTGAGGTGTGAAACTCCCTCTGAGGTGTGAAACTCCCTCTGACAGTACACTCTCTGTCTAACCATCTGTGGAAAACAAAAATGTAGAATCCCCTTCTCCTACCTTTGAAAAACGAGCCTGGTCAGTTTATGATGGCTACCAGTCAGCATTAGCTCTTGACAGAAGGATGGCTCCTTGCAGGACACAGAGCCCTGTGTGGAGTCTGTCCCCAGCTCCCAACCCACACACACCTTGTAGTAAAGGCTACATCACCAGGTAAATAGCAGAAGGGACCATAACCATATAGAAGAGTTACACTGAGTAAAAGGTTCTGAGATCCCACAGTTATTTGTGCTGTTTATTTCCCTCAATAATCAGGTCAGCACCGAACACTGGTCAGCACCATATTACAGCAAATAGAATCTGGGGTCATACCTTCCACTTTTTCTGATCTGGAATCCACTGCTTCTCCATACAGCCAGGAAATCCATTTGGGCTGGGCTCGATATTATTTCTCCTTATTCTTTCCTGCAAGTGTGAGGCCACCACATCTGCTGTTTCAAGTCAGATGTTTCATCTAATCATTTAAAAATAAAATAAAATAAGAAATAATGTATCATTACTTCCTATGTTAATCCATAATCTGTGACTAATTGTCAAAGGACTGGTTTTTATTATTGACATCACTATAAATTAACGGTAAAATCATCAAGGCTAGCGAAAAGAGGAGGATACTTTTCTCCTGTAATCCTCAGAACACTCTTCAAAATGACTGGCCTGAGAAAACCAATGTTCCACATGAGAACTGCTAAAGAGGCAGGCCCTCTCACCCTGGTTGTCAAACTTGCTAGTTTTATTAGATTTATTTACTCAATTAACATTTATTGAGCACCACGTGCCAGACACTGTACTAGACATTAAAGGTACCTGAATAAGTACATCATACCCTACAGAGTTTAAAGTATCGTGGCAGATGCATATAATTAAATTCATAATTATAGTACAAGATGACACATTCTGTGATAGGTGAATGTTCAAAATACAATGGGAAAGCTCTGGTTCTGGGAATGGCAGAGTAGTTTTTATTAGAACGACCCTCCCATAGACAAACTGTCTCAAAGCCTTGGAAGGCCCCTGAACTGTGCCTGCACAGAGGAGACTTCGAGGAGCCCAGTGGGTATTTCTGAAGCCGTCCAAAGATTTGAGGCAGTTTCTGTGCCAATTTAGAGGAGTCCTACCTGTGGCGCCCCCGTTTTTGGACTTCCCTCCCTCAATTCCCACCTACTCTAACACCCTAAACTATGTCTTCTGACAACTCAGATCAATAGACTGAAGCCTCCTTATTGAGTTCTGGTTATACCACACCTATGGATTGAAGGAGCCCTCAAGGTACAGGTCATATAAATGTAGCTCTCACTCAGTGTAGTTTCCTCCTTTCAAGAGTCAAATCTCTTCACTTTTTGCCTGCTTTTGATTTTCAGCAAACTATAAATAGTGGTTTTTCATGTTTTATCAAAAATTAAGGCAAAAGAGACATTCCCAAATAAACAAAAGATTATAGAAGTCCTATAAGAAATATTAAAAGAAATTCTTCAAACTAAAGGAAAGGATAGCAGATGGAAACTCAGATATACAGGAAGGAATAAAGACCATTGGAAATGGCAGATGTGTGAGAAAATATAAAATAGTATATTTTTTCCTTCTTGTAATTTATTTAAGACAAATACCCGTTTAATGTCAAAAATTATAACATCTTATTATGGAGATTATTAAAAATATATGACAACAACAGCACACAAGATGGTATAGTGGTAAATTGAATTACATTGTTTCAGGGTTCTTAAATTTAATACAGTATCAACTCTACACAGACTATGGTAAATTGAGGATGCATATTATAATCTTAGTCGCAACTAAAAAGGATGAAAAAATAGCTAAAATTAGGAGAATTAAAATGGAATAGTAAAAATATTTAATTAACCTAAGAAAAGCTTGGAAAGAAGGAACGCAAGAATAAAAAACAGATGGGACAAAGAGAAAACACACAGGAAAACACTAAGCTTAAATCCGCCAATATATAACTAATTACACTAAATGAAAATGGACTAAACCCCCTATTTTAAAGCAGAGACTGTTAGACTGCATTAAAAAATAAGACACGGGCTTCCCTGGTGGCTCAGTGGTTGGGAGTCTGCCTGCCAATGCAGGGGACACGGGTTTGTGCCCTGGTCCGGGAGGATCCCACATGCCACGGAGCGGCTGGGCCCATGAGCCATGACTGCTGAGCCTGCGTATCTGGAGCCTGTGCTCCGCAACGGGAGAGGCCACAACAGTGAGAGGCCCGTGTACCACAAAAAAAAAAAAAAAAAAAAAAAGACACAACTATATGCTTTCTACAAGAGACATACTGTAAATGTAAAAACAGGTTCAAAGTAAAGGAATGGAAAAAGATATATGACAAAAACAATAAGTATAAGAAGCAGTTGTGTCTATGTTAACGTAAAACAAAATAGATTTTAAAACAAGAAATATTACCAGTGAAAGAGATGAACATTTTATAATAATAAAAAGATCACTTCATCAAGAAGAGATAAGAGTCAGAAATGTGTATTCATCTACTGTCAATATTTTTATATATAACCTTCCAATGTTTTGTATACATACTTTTAAATTGTTTTTATCAAAAGTGAAGTAAGTCATCCTTTAACCACTATTTGTAACCAGCTTGTTTCATAACATGTTATTTTCCTGTGTCATTAAATAATTACATCAAGAAACAAAAAAGAAATGTGTATTCATTTAATATAGAGCTTCAAAACAGATGAAGCAAATACTGACAAAACTAAAGGGACAAATAGACAAATCCACAGTTATAAGTGGAGATTTTAACACACCTCTCTCAGTAATTGACAGAACACTGAGTATATAGAAGATCTGAACAACACTATCAACCAACTTGATCTAACTGCTATTTATGTAACATACATCCAACATCTTCAAAGTACATATTCTTTTTAAGTATGTATGAAACAGTCACCAAGATAGGGCACATCCTCAGCCTCAAAATAAATCTCAATAAATTTCATAAGAAGTAAATCTCACAACCTTAGAGTATATATATATATATTTTACCACAATGAAATTAAATTAGAAGTTATTACTACTAAGATATCTAGATAAGTCCCAAATATTTGGAAATTAAGAAGCAGACTTCTAAATAACCCATGAATCAAAGAAGAAATCACAAGAGATATCAGAAAATATTTTGAATTAATAATAATAATACAAAGTAAGCAGTAAGTATTATTTTCTTCCTTCTACTTACTTTGGATTTATTTTGCATGAAACACTAGCACCTATCATTTCCCAGTTTTTGCTGCTAGTATATATAGAATTGATTTCGTATATTGACCTTAGACAAATAGAAAAAAACAAGAAAAGCCAAAAATTTGTTCCTTGGAAAGAGCAATAAAATTGCCAAATCCCTAGCAAGACTGATGAACAGAAAAGAAAGTACAGATAGCCAATATGAATAAAAGAGGAGATATCACTGTAGACTCTACAGACATTATGATAGCAAGTAAATATTATTTAAAAATTTTTATATCAATAAGTTTTTTAAAATGAGATGAAATGGAAAAATTCCTTAAAAGATAAATTTATCAAAATGGACACAAAAAGACATAGAATATTGAAAAGGTCTACATCTATTAATGAAATAGAATTCATAATAAAACAAAAAATGTCTCATAAGGAACACTCCAGGCCCAGATAGTTCCCTAGTGAATTCAATCAATCATTTATAGAAGTTATATCAAGTTTATAAAACTCTTTCAGAAAACAGAAGATGAAAGAATACTTCCAAACTCATTTTATGAGTTCTGCATAATCCTGATACCAAGACCTGAGAGAAATATTTTGAGAAAATAAAATCACAGGCCAATATTCTTCATAAACATAAATGTAAAAAATACCTTAAAATTGGCATTTTATCCAGCAATATATATATTCATTAGATTATGACCAACTATATTTCATGCAAAGAATACAAGAATTGTTTAACATTCAAATATCAATCAATATAATTCACCATATCAATAAAGGAGAAAAAGCAAATTATCATTTCAATAGATGCATAAAAAGCATTTGATAAAATTTAACACTTTTCCTGATTTAAAAACAACAAAAAAACTCTGCAAACTGAAATAGAAGAAAACTTCCTTTTTCTGATAAAGGGCAGTTTTAAAAACATACTGCTAACAATAAACTTAACGGTGAACTATTAAACTCTTTAGATTTCAAACCAGGAGCAAGGTAAGGATATCTACTCTCACTTTTATTCAAAGCTGTTTTAGAAACCCAAACACGTGTAATGAGGCAACAAAAGACAACAAGAAGTATAAACATTGGAAAGGAAAAGCAAAACTGTTTCTATTTACAGATTGACATGATTGATTGCATAGAAAATCCCATGGAATATAAAAAAATCTACTAGAGCTAATAAGTAAATTTATCAAGGTCTCAATATACAAGGTCAATATACAAAATCAATTCTATATATACCAGCAGCAAAAACTGGGAAATGAAAAGTTTTAAATCTCATTCATAATCGTATCAAAATTATAAAATGCTTAGCAACATATTTAATAAAAGACATGCAAAACCTCTAAACTAGAAACTACAAAACACTGTTGAGAGAAATTTAAGATCTCAGTAATTGGAGAACTATATTATGTTCCTGGATTGGAAGACTGAATATTGTTTAGGGTCATTTTTCCTCAAAATTGATCTATACGTTCAATGCAATTACAATTACATTCACAATCCCAACAGACATTTGTTTGGTAGAAGTTGCAAGTCGATTCTAAAATTCATATGGAAATGCAAAATGCCTAGTTTAGCCAAAATATTCTTGAAGAACAAAGTTGAATCTCATATAATCTGAATTCAAGAATTACATAAAGTTACAATAATTAAGACAGTATGATAGTAGCATAAAGATAGACAAATAGATGAAAGGAACAGACTAGAGTCTAAAAATAGACTAATGCATATATGGACAAACAAGTATTTACCATACGATTCCACTTATATGAAGTTCAAAAACAGGCAACACTAATCTGTGGTGATAGAAATTAGGATAGTTGCCTAATTGGGGGGTGGGGGGGAAGGGCCGGGTAGAGATGGACTGGGAAAGAGAAGAAGGGAATTGTCTATATCTTGATTGCAATAGAGGTTACATGGATGTGTATAAGTTTATTAAAACTCCTTGAATTATACATTTAAGATCTGTGCATTTCACTGCATGCAAATTTCCCTGAATAAATGAAAGCTACAGTTGAAGCCTAGGGAGTAAAGAAGGTTTCCTGGAAGAGGTGGATGTTTGAAAAGCAAGTAGGAGTTGGTTGGGTGAAAGATGGAAGCAAGGGATTTTTTTTTAACATCTTTATTGGAGTATAATTGCTTTACAATGGTGTGTTAGTTTCTGCTTTATAACAAAGTGAATCGGCTATACATACACATATATCCCCATATCCCCTCCCTCTTGCATCTCCCTCCCTCCCTCCCAATCCCACCCCTCTAAGTGTTCACAAAGCACCCAGCTGACCTCCCTGTGCTATGTGGCTGCTTCCCACTAGCTATCTATTTTACATTTGGTAGTGTATATATGTCCATGCCACTCTCTCACTTCGTCCCAGCTTACCCTTCCCCCTCCCTGTGTCCTCAAGTCCATTCCCTGCGTCTGCGTCTTTATTCTTGTCTTGCCCCTAGGTTCTTCAGAACCATTTTTTTTTAGATTCCATATATATGTGTTAGCATACGGTATTTGTCTTTCTCTTTCTGACTTACTTCACTCTGTATGACAGACGCTAGGTCCATCCACCTCACTACAAATAACTCAATTTCGTTTCTTTTTATGGCTGAGTAATATTCCATTGTATATATGTGCCACATCCTCTTTATCCATTCATCTGTCGCTGGACACTTAGGTTGCTTCCATGTCCTGGCTATTTTCATTGTGAATAGTGAAGCAAGGGAATTTGAAGTAGAGAGTATAGCGTGTGGAAAGGCATAGAAGCCTGAAATAGCACAGACCCTTCAGGAGGAGGGTCTTGGAGAGAGGAGGCTGGAGGAGGAAGTAGCGCCAAATTGGAATGGGCCTCGTGGATTGAGAAGTTCATCCTGAAAGCTAGAGGAAGCCACGGAGGCATTTTCTGTTGGCAAGATCAAACTAAGAGCAGAAGAGGCGGTGGGTGTGAAGGGACATCACCCAGGGTCTGGGAAGTCAGGCTCTAAAGAGGTACCACATAAGAAGTGGTGAGGGCCCAGCGAAGGCAGAGGGAGGCCTGTGGGGGAAGATAAATCTTCAGGAGACTAAGGAAGTAGAATCTATACGTTTAATGCAGGGTGGATGCTAAGGTGGGTGAGAAGGAGATGATAAGATTGACAGGAAATGTGAGTCCTGAAGGTCTCCATTCCTCCCGTTTTCCCATTAGCCTGTCATTAGCTTGTGAGAGTTGGTGGCACACAGGTACCAGGGTAGGAGCTGTGAGTAAAAACTGGATGACAAAGGGGTTTCTCAATTTATCTGTAATGTCAACTAAGAGGAAAGACTTAGAGAGCAAAATATGTTTTGTCTTGCAAAATTCAAAGTTTTTACTAAGGTGAAAGAAAAACTTTACTGTGACTAAAAAAAAAAAAAAAGTCTAATATACCAGAAAAAAAAAAGGTCGACTAAAGCTAACATTTATTGAATACTTACTATGTGCCAAGCACTATGTTAGGCACATTTTATGCATTATCTTGATAAATCTCAGCACCAGTCCTAAGAGGTTGATATAATCATGGTCCCATTTTTCAGAGCAGGAACTGAGATTGCCTATGACCACTCATCTTGCTAGTGGTGGAGGCAGGATCCAAGGATGCACGGCTATCTGCCTTTGGTCACCTGTGTAAGGCTGTTAGCACCAAGGCTACATCAAGCGATTTTCATCTCACAGCCCTCAGTGGTTTGGAGGTAGAAGGCAGCAAGATTGTTAAAGAGAAGCCAGAATTGGGAAGGGATCAGGAGAATTGTTCTTCTCCAACTGAGAAGTTGGAGTTGAACTGCAGAATGTTAGAGATGATAAAAATCTGTCTGTGAAGGACCAAATTGTGTCCCCCTTGCCAAATTCATATGTGGAAGCCCTAACCCCTAGAACCTCAAGATGTGACTATATTTGGACATAGGGCCTTTAAAGATGTGATTAAAAGAGGTGATGAGTTTAAGGTTAGGGTAGGCCTTAATCCAATCTGACTGGTGTCCTAATAAGAAGAGTTCAGCAGTCTGCAAGCTAAGGAGAGAGGCCTCAGAAGACACTAAACCTGCTGACATCTTCGACTTCCAGCCTCAAAAACTTTGAGAAAATAAATTTCTGTTGTGTAAATCATCCAGTCTGTGGTCCTTTGCTATGGCATCTCCAGCAAACTGATTATGCCATCCATGCATCCATCCCTTTGTTCTACAATACATGCTAAGCTCAAGAGATACATAAAACACTCAACAAGAAATAGTTCCTTATCTCCTAAAGAGAAAAATGGGTAAAGGATAACTATAAAATGTAGCATATAGTGATAAAGGTTTTGATAGCTTTATGTTCGGTTTAGGGCATTAGACAAGGTGTCCTAGGGAACGTGGCATTTAAATTGCAGGCTAATGACTTGTAGGAATTACTAGGTCTAGAAGAGAGTTTTCAACCTGGCACTACTGACATTTGGGGACAGATAATAATTTGTTGTGTGGACTTGTGCATTATAGGATATTTAGTAGTACCTCTGGCCTCTACCATTTAGATGCCACTTGCACCCCCAACCTCAAGATGTGACAACCAAAAATGTCTCCAGACATTGCCACATGTCTCCTGAGGGGCAAAATCACCCACTAGTTGGTCTAGAGGGTGGGTATGGACTTCTAGGCTGAGGCCATAGCATGGGACCTGGCCAAAGACAGCATGGCCATTCAGGAAGCTACAGCCTGCCACATATCCCTATAAACAGAAACTAAGGCTCAGGAAGGCTCAGTGGCTCAGGCTAGCCTGTGAGCTGGTCAGTGTAACCAGAAGCAAGTGCAACAGTGGGAGTAGAGGGGCAAATCCAGAAGGAATCTTTAGTATGACTGTTGTTGTGTTCTTTAAAGAAAAATAACACCAAGCTCTTGCCTACGGCAGCATTTGAGACTGTGAATCAAACATGTTAAGAGTTTATTTCCTAAGCCTGGAGTAGCAAAACTAGAACTAAGTGCTGAAGTAAACCTGAAGCGGTAGGGAATCTGATGTCTATTTTCATTTTTCAAAGGAACAGTCTAAGATTCATGCCTTGGTAACTAATAAGTAGCCAGTAACTGTGCATGCGGGGCCGATGCTGAACGCAATAAGTATCAGCTAGCACCGCCATCACGTGCTGTGACAGGAAGGCAGCCCGCAGACCCGCGTGTGGCTGGCGCGACAGCTCCCCGTGGCAGGGGCTGCTAAGAAAGCGTCTGGACAGGTGGGGACTGACAGATGGACAGGCCTAGGAGGCTAAAGTTTTTCCACATGAGGCAGGCAGAAGACGTGGGCAGGGGGCTGTGTCCGAGGATGGCCCCAGAGGGCCTGTTAAGAGGGACAATGTTAAAAGCTGCAATCTCTAGGTAGACACTTTTTTTATGTTTTGAAGGAGATCAGACTGTGCCACCCAAAACAGGGCACTGTAGGAGAGCAAAAAACATGTGCTTTTCCCTTTACCTTTTTAGGTTCACTGGCTAAGACCCTGTAAATTAGACTGACAAGAGACAGCTTAACAAGGGAAAAACATATGACATAAACTTATGCTGTCTAAGTTTTATGTAACTTGGGAGGCTTCATAAGGAGATGAAGATCCAGAGAAGCAGTTAAGCCTGAGCATTTTCACACTAGATTTGATGAAGTGTGGAAAGTCCTGGGAAAGTGTGACAGGACAAAAGGCATGAGCTAAGGGCAGTACACTGGGGGAAACTTAGCAAGGCCTGCTGGTTTGGATTCCTCTTGGCATTCCTCTCTCCTCAAAGATGAGGATACTCCTCTCCTCCAGATTTAGGGAGGGCAGCTCTCACATAAGCGTCTTAACACCTGCTTCAGGGGAGAAAGGGGAGGTCAGAGAGTCCTTCCTGTACCTGCCATTTCTCAAATCTTTCATCTTAAAATATTCAAGATGTCAAGGTGCCACATTTTGGGGTAGTGTGTCCAGAATGCTTTTTCCACTTTGGCATAAAGATTATTTGGAGCTGAATATATTTGAGTTTCAACAGCTGTAGAAAGAAGCTATCCTAGACCTTCCTTATTGGACTAAAAAGCAGAAACTCCTGAGAAATAAGCACTACCATAAATCCCCTATCCCAGGGAAGTTTTATGGCCATGAAGAAGATGGAAAGGTGGTGTTGAGATGGACCTGTACAAACAAACCTAGCTAAGACGGCCCTTATCTTCTATTAGTTTCCCCCATGTATTTATCTTCCCATAGTTTTCCCCATGTGAAAGCCCAAAACCCTTTTCCTTTGTCTTGTGGCACATCCATAATTTACCATTCTTTGTTTTTTTAAAATTTTTATTAGAGTATAGTTGCTTTATAATGTTGTGTTAGTTTCTACTGTACAGCAAAGTGAATAAGTATACATATATCACCTCTTTTTTGGATTTCCTTCCCATTTAGGTCACCAAAGAGCATTGAGTAGAGTTCCCAGTGCTATACAGTAGGATCTCACTAGTTATCTATTTTATACATAGTATCAATAGTGTAAATATGTCAATCCCAATCTCCCAATTCATCCCACCCCCCCTTTCCCTCTTGGTATCCATACACTTGTTCTCTATGTCTGTGTCTCTATTTCTGCTTTGTAAATAAGATTGTCTATACCAATTTTTTCAGATTCCACATATATGTGTTAATATACGGTATTTGTTTTTCTCTTTCTGACTTACTTCACTCTGTATGACAGTCTCTAGGTCTATTCACATCTTTAAAAATGACCCAGTTTCATTCCTTTTTTATGGCTGAGTAATATTCCATTATATATACATATCACATCTTCTTTATCCATTCCATTCTTTGTTAAAAATGCTATATAAGTTCTTAGGAGTATCCACTTCTTTGGGTCCTCATTTCTTTTCTAAGAAGGTCCCCATGTGTCATAAAAATTAACATCAAGTAAAATTTGCATGCTTTTTCTTCTGTTAATCTGTCTCTTGTCAGTCTAATTTGCAAGGCCCCAGGCAATGAACCTAAGAGGGCAGAGGAAATTTTCCTCCCTTACAGTTTGTTTGTTTATGTGTTACTTCACTGTTTGTTTTGTTCATTATGCTCACCGTTCATCTATGTTCCCTGATTGTTAACTAACATTTTATGGTGTGCTCTATCCATCCATCATCCATGTTCTTCCATCCATCTAGCCTTTTATTTGTTTTACTGAATCTTTTGAGAGTTACTTGTAGATATCATCACCAAGACTCTCCAAAAACAAAGACTTTTTCCTACACAAACAATGTTAGAAATTTAACATTGAACTAACATTACTATTTAATGCCATGTTACTCAAAGTGTGGTCCAAGGGCCAGTAGCATCTGATTTCACCTCTAGGAACTCAGGTGTGTGCACTGGGACAGGGGTGGGGGTGGGAGTTGGGGGTTGGAAATCTGTGTTTTAACAAGCCCTCAAAGTGATTCTGATTCCTGCTAAAATTTGAGAGCCATGCTTCTAGACTAAAAGAGACTTAAGAGACTTGACAACGAGATGCAATGTGTGATATCTGACTAGATTTAAATTTGGGGTGGTGGGACTTCCCTGGTGGTGCAGTCGTTAAGAATCTGCCTGCCAATGCAGGGGACACGGGTTTGATCCCTGGTCCAGGAAGATCCCACATGCCGCGGAGCAACTAAGCCTGTGTACCACAACTACTGAAGCCCATGCACCTAGAGCCTGTGCTCCGCAACAACAGAAGCCACTGCAATGAGAAGCCCACACACTGCAACAAAGAGTAGCCTCCACTCGCCACAAACAGAGAAGGCCCGCACACAGCAACGAAGACCCAATGCCCAACGCAGCCATAAATAAATAAATTTATTAAAAAAAAAAATTGGGGGTGGAGATGGGATGGGAAACAGCCAAATGGTATGTTACTGCAACAATTCAGGAAATCTGAATGTGAATTGTACACTAAATCAGAACTTCTCAAAATTGAATGTGCACAGAATCACCCGGGGAACGTGTTAAAATGCAGATTCTGCTTCAGAGCCTGGGGTGGGCCCGAGATTCTGCATTTCCAATAAGCTCCTAGGTGATGCTCATGCTGCTGGCCTTGAGACCATGTTTGGAGAACTAATCTAGAATAATTCCCCAGTCTTTTGTTTTGTTTTGCTTTGTTTTAATTACATTGACGTTTTTGAAGAGCCCAAGCCAAATATCTCACAATTTGCATGTACCTAATTGTTTTCTCACCACTGAATTCAGGTTAAATACTTTTTGGCAGGAATACAACATAGGTGATGCTGAGCCCTTCGCAGTAGCGCACATCAGGAGACACGTGATTTGATTACTCTTTAATGCACCTACAGCTTCAACTTCCAGCCTTTCTCTCTCTACCCGTCCCACCTGCCTCCCCAGCAGGGGTGGTGTCAAAAGCAGTCCAAGGAGACTTTAACCTGCACTAACGTTCTTCCTGGTGCTGTTGACAGGAGCAACTGTGAAGAACTAACTGGAAAGTTGAATAGCCGTGGAGACAACTTTCCTTGATCTGTCTCCCTAACTCAAACCCCAGTGATACAAAACATTACAGCCGTGTTTGTGAAGGTCCTCCCGTACTGAAGATGAATCACCAGTTTGCCTCAGAAATGAAAAGCAGACTGATTCAGGTAAGCTCTGTTGCCAAAAATACCCTATGGAGGATGTTACACTGAAAAACAGAAAGTGAGCAGAAGCCAACAGAGAAACACGGAGGGTGTTATGACAGACCTACAAAAATCCTTTTGAAGATAAATATAGGTAACAGGGTTTGAACCTCCTCTGGAAAATAGCAACCGGTTCAGCGAACATCCTTCCTTTACTCTCAAAGAGAATCTCAAAATAGAATAAGAATCTTTTGGTCCAAAGATACCTATTTCATAGAGAAAACTTATGGAATGCACCGACTGAAGACAAAAAATAAGAATACACGATTTTTGTGATAAATGAAGCATTAATTTAAAGCTGACTAACCAGAAAACACTTTAATACTTGATACTTTAAAGGCAAAGAAATAGAGGCAGAGTGGTTCCTGAGAATACTCAAGACAGTTGTTAAAACTCCTAGTCAGTGGGAGTTGCTGCACTCAAATTCTCTCCTTGGAACAGAATTATTTTTGAGAGGGACAATACAAGAACTGTAAAATAAATCTGCCTGCCTAGGCTGGCCAGCCTGCCCCACGGGCATGCTGTGATTTCCACTGAAGACAGGGGTGTGGGTTGTGGCGTATGTCCTGCTCTGTGGGCTGGGAGGCAGCTGGTCCAGCCAGAAAAGCCTGCCAAACCCAGATGGCTGGGAGAGTCATTTTTCCCCAAAGCTGGGGACACTTTGGATGCCACGTCCATAGTCTGAGAGTCTGAATATGGTGAAGCTTCCAGACACAGACACAGACACAGACACAGCTGAAGCACAGTCATTCTATCCCAGAAACAGCACGCAGAATGAAAGGAGAGTTTTTACCCCATGACCCTCCAACCTTACATTTTAGGTCTGATGTGCTGTTATTAATTAAGGGCGATTGTAGGGAGAGAGGTTTAAATGCAAGTAAAGGGGGAGGGGTGTAGTCCACTAAATTTAGGGGACTTTCATAAAAGCTGCCAAAGAACAAGAGGCAGCTGACCGCACCTCTCCAGTTCCATCTCCTTCATACCCCTCTGGCATTCGCATCCCAATCATTCGGAACCACCACATTCGGAACCAAGTGCCTCAAACGTGCCAAACACTCTAGCCTCCAGGTCTTCGCCCCTGCCCTTCCCACCGTCGGCTGGTTCAACTCAGGTCAGTCTCTTCCCTGGGAAGCCCCCTTGACCCCCACCCTCTCCAGCACTGTTCTCACAGCACTCTGTGCTCACGGTCACGGGCATGTCTGTCTCTTCCACTAGACTGTAAGCTCCTTGAAGGCAGAAACCCTGTTCTGATCCACTTTGAAATTTTAGCATCTAGTCCAGTGCCTGGCACAAGGTCTTAATCATGACAGAGATGTACTTACACTCCAGGCACTAAGTGCTTCACATTGATTCATCCCTTTAATGTTCACAACAACAGCACGAGGTAAGTACCATTATTGTCCCCATTTTACAGGAAACAGAGGCACAAGGTATTTATGCAACCCGTCCATGGTCTCACAGTTGCTAAGCAGTGGAGCCATGGTTTACACCCGGCCAGTTTGGTTCTATGGCTCATGCTCCTCAACTAAACTCTCAACTAAACTATGTTGCTCTTAACAGATGCTAGGCGAAAGGATGAATGAAGGGAGGTGCTCTAGGTAAGGATGGATGGATGGACGGATGAGCGTGTAGGCCTCTAGCCAGTTAAAGAAGGCTAAGGCGTAAGAAAAATGTGCCCACCATAGGTCTCTTGTAAGGAAGACCCAATTTGGCGCAAGTTTGGGGGCACAAACTATTGCACACTAAAACAGGAACACACAAATGCACAAAAGCAGACACTAAGGAACCCATGGGAATAGCATGGGTGTTGCAATCAGAGGACTAGATTTGAATCAGGGCCAATCTGAGGCCAGGTACCTTGTCTAAAAATACCCACCTCCTCAGTGGAGGATACTTGTGCGTCCGGCAGAGTGCCTGGACCTTCCGAGAAACTGTGGCTCCTTCCCTGCTCAAGAGAGCTGACATCACCTGGATCTGATTTAACACAAGCAGGAAAATGCTGAGGCAAGGACTGGCTCACTGGAGGACAAGGAGGTAGGACGTGTTTGCCCTTTTCCTGGGACCAGCCTTTGGGCTTTGAAAAGAGAGGTGGACTCACAGCTATCTTAGCTCTGCCAATTCCTTAAATTCTAGAAGTAGCTGGCAACTCACATGCCAGCTTGGAAAAATATGCTCATTATACAAAATGTGATACCCTTAAGGACAGAGTGCTTGATATTTATATTTTAATACTTTTTCTCAGATAGTAAAAGTAATTAAAGCTCATTGCAAAAAAGTAAAAGAAATACAGAGAAGTACATATAAAAAAAGACAGATCAGTCCATGTTAATCGTCTTGAAAGAGCGTTCTTAACTTCTTTCTATGTATATAATTATGCATACTTTTTAAAAAAACAAATAGAATTAAAGTGTATATAGCATTCTGTTATTTTTGCTCGATGATATACTGTGGAGAGCTATTATAAGACAGGTATACATCTTCAACTGCGCGGCAATCCACTCAAAGGATATACCATGAATTATTTAACAATCCTGTTAAGTGACATTTATACGGAGCCATAATTATGAACAATACTTTGGTAAAATATCTCTGCATGTATATCTTTGAGCCTCTTTTCTATTATTTCTTTTGTTTAAATTCCTAAAATGGGAATTTCCAGGTTAAACTTGGGCATTTTTATTTTGATACATATTGCCAAACTCCCCTAGAAAGGTGGTATTTCATCAATAATATAGAAAAGTCACCCACACACTCTAACACTGGGTATAACCATTGTTTTTAACATTTGTCAAACAGAGCAAAGAAAAAAAAAAAAGACTTCTCATTTTAACTTACATTTAACTGCTAGTGAATTACACACATTTAAGTGTTTGTTGACCATTTGAAATTTTCTTTGTGAAGTTCTAGCTCATGTCCTTAGCACATTTTCTTATCAATTGTAAGAACATGTATTCATCTTTGCAAATCTGATGCCCAGTATAGAACCTCACACACAGAAGTCCCTCAGTAAGTTTGTTGAATCCTCATTTGTTGGCTGCAAAGATATGTTTATTCCCACAGGACAAAAGGCCAGGGGTTCTAATTTTCAATCTAAGTTTAATACCAAGAATTTACTATCTAACTTTGGAAAATCAAATTCTTGGAATTTGAAAATGCTGACCACAGTCAGACCCCCAGTACGCTTGACACCATATATTCCCCAGTCCAATACTTTAGAGAGAATAGCTCCTATATCAAAATTTGCTAAAGAACAGACTAGGAAGGAGAGCAGGGACCACCTACCTGGTATCATTGAGAGGTACCACATGGCTGGCCTGTCCCCAGGTCCCCAAGCCTCCCTCTTTCTTGGTCTTCCAGAAGCCCCAAATCCATTTTCTAGCAGTCTTATACCTTAACAAGTCTAGTTTTCAGAGTAATCAAGAACTCTTGTTTTCTATGAGATATTAAGGAAAAGAAAAATATGTTTTCTATCAAAATATCATTGGATTCATATTTTAAGCAGCCTTGATCAATCCAGACCATGCAGAAAAATCCCTAAAGGAACATCTGTAATACTTTTTTATATATATATATATATATATATATATATATATATATACACACACTCTCTATATATAGTATATATAACATAATTTATATTGTGTTTACTTTTAATGTTTGTAAAAACATATTTTCATTTTCTCTAATAGTTTTCCAATAACAGAACCCAACATAACATTGTGCCTCTAGGAAGAGTCTTATGAGTCTGTTGTGCATGAACCTATTGGGATGTCACTGGGAATTATTTGAACCATCATTCAATAGATATCAGGCCCTCTAGGAAAAATTCATGGAATTTTGCTGTCTACCTCTATACACTGCCAAGGTTTCACAAGAACGATCACATCCATCCCTCACATTAACTTGTGATAAAGAGCAAAAAATACGATTTTTTTTAGTTCTATGGGGCCATTAATCAAAAGACACACCATTTATTTAGTAATGCCTTTTGAGGATTAAAGAAAAACAAAAACCACTACCTCGTTAAATGTATACATTTAAAAATGTTTCCAGATTTCAGAAATGCAAGAAAAAGTTTTTTTTTTTACCATCAGGGAACCATGATGGCACTAGCCCCATTTCACCTGAGAAAACAGAAGGAAATGGAACGACTTACCCAAAGAATCAAGGTGTGAATGCATATTTCCTGGGTTCAGTGCTCTTTGTATGACGGGTCTGCTAGAGCAAAGTGGGTAAGAAAGAGTTTGAAGTTTGAGGTCAAGTCAGCTAGAGGGGAAGAGGGCCTGGCAGGGAAGGAGGCTGGGCCACAAGCCAGACAGACTCTGCTGGGGTTGTGATTTTGCCTTTGGCTACTTTGTTTCTGACCATGGATTCCAGATTCTATTCCAAACATTCCAAGCTGTGAGCAAAATCTGTCTTGTCATTTTATCATTCCCGGCATCCTGTCCCACCTCCATATACCTGTCATTTCCCCCATTTCTACCAGACATACCCACCAGAATGTTTCCATCCTAAAAGAGATTGAAAAGACTCTTGACTCAAGGAAATGAATTTCCAGTGGTACAGAGGTGCCATAACAGACAGCGGGGATTGACATTTTGGGCTGGACAGTCAAATTCACATGTGTCTATAGGTACCCTTAGAGGTACAACTGAAAACAAACTACTTGTGACCTTGTACTTCCCTTGACAAAGGTGCCAGTCTGTCCTTCGGGTGGTGACTGGGTGGCTTGCTTATTGGCATTGTTGCAATGGGAGAGCTGAAATACTGTACAACGTTGCTTCTCTCACAGGGCTCTGTGTTGCCCATTTTAGCTTTGGAAGCTCTGTCCTCCAACAGCCAAGCCAAGCCACGTGATCCAGAGCACAGAGGTTTAAAACTTCAGGCACGCTGCAGGGAGCCCTGTCTTCACCTCTGCGAGGGCCTCATGTTGTAGTCTGAGCCTCAGCCAGCACACAGGCGGCTGCGGGGCATCTAGAGTAGCATGGAGTCATGTGTGTGAAAGGGGAGAACTCACCAAAAACGTGATTTTCACTGTTGTAAATTCTGCCCCGACTTACTGCCCAACTTCCTCCCCTTTCACCCCAACGTTTCAAGAGGATAGAGACTTTCTGTCTGATAAAGTTCTTTCTTTGCCCACATGAAAGGGGTGTGGAGCAATTGCAAGCTTGCCGAAGAGCAGTTGCCTGCGGAGATAACCGCAGCTCCGGTTTTCAGGCCACCAGCCCCTCTGGCTGCCGCTCGTCCTACCTTTGTTGGCGCAGGAGCAATAGTCTGTGCCAACTCCAGAACTTCAAGCGTGTCATTTCTGAAACCACAACAAGTCTCTCAAGCTTCCTGAACAAAGTGCTCGGAGTGGAAAGCCCTGAAGTACTTTCGGGCCTCCTGAAACCACAAAGCTGATTAGCAAACAAAGCCCCGGAGCCTGCGAGCACGGGAGTGCCTTCCTTGGAGCTCATCTCAGAACATGGAAGGCAGCTGTTGAGAGTAGTGACCGGGGAGGCGTGTGTGGGGATGGAAGTCTGCCTTCTCTCCTCGGAGCAGCGACACCATCTAGACAGTCTGCACCACTAACGGCTCACAGCCTTTCTAAGCACAAGGACCTACTTGTAATATCAACTTTTTAATAACTGTATTGTTAGCAGACCTAATTGCGAAAATATATAATAACCAAAAGCTAGTGTGAGTTCAGTAGTTCCTTTACATAAATTTTTATTTTGCTAGTTCTGGTTATCCTCATATTTGTAAAAAATATTGGTATGTTTTCACAAAACATTATTTTTTCACTCCTGAAATTATGCATCTAGAATCTAGATTCACGGACACTTTGCAATAACTGCATGGCCCACTAGAGGTCCCACCAGAGGTTGGGAACCACTAAATAAGAACTACTCATCATATCTAATACTTAACAGGTCTGCTGCAAGCTTCCCTGGAAGAGAATCGACTCTGTATCTTTTAATTCAGTGTTTATTTATGGGTTTCGAATTACTAGGATAAATTCCTCTTGGAGTGTAATGCCAGAAACTAAATACCTCTCTCTTTCTCTTTAAAATTATTACAAAATTTTTGTTCGGCTTCATTGAGATATAATTGACATATAACACTGTATAAGTTTAAGGTGTACAGCATGTTGACTTGATATGTTTAGATATTGCAAAATGATTACCACCACAGCCTTAGCTAACACCTCCATTCCATCACAGAAACTGTGTATCTCTGAAGGAGGGTTATATTTTCTCCTTCCAGGCAATGCAAACTATATAAGGCTCTGTATTTCCAGTGTTTCCTTGGCTACAAGGAAATTTAGAACTAAATGTAATGCTCGGTGTGGTGGTCACCTGGTGCCACAGTCCCTGCACTTTCTGCTCTTTCCTCAGCATTGCAGAATAAAGAGGAAGACTGAAGCAAAAGCTCTCTGAATGTCATATTCATTGTAGGCCTCCTCACTTCACTGGAATTAGATGGGCATAAATTATAAACAAGCACCAAGCGCCTCCTTTGGCTGTGAGCCTCCAAGGCAGTTAAAAAGGGTAAAATGCCCTGCATAGGGCCTTCCTCTGGGCCACTGAGCGACTTTGCCATGTCCTCTGCCAAATGTATGCTTCTGGACTAGCATTTAATTTCCTAGAGGCTACATTTCCCTGAGACGACGAGGAGTGTAGGGGATGGTGGTGGATGAGCAACATGACTCAGTGTTACGATACTCACCCTACACAGGGCTTCAAAGCAAAGCAAAAACAAACAAACAAACAAAGCCAAACCTCGTCTGTCCTAAGCAATTCAAGAGAACTGACCATCACAGCTAGGCAATAAAGCAGCCCCTACAGGCGCCAGGAGCTCTCCCCAGCATTCTCAATGGCAAAATCTCCTGACCACTCTTCCAGGAAACTTATTTTCTATTTTATTTCTTATCTGACCTATTGCACACTGTTCTAGCCTCTCATATGTCTCCTGTTCCAAGCCTCTTTCTGCCAATGAACTAAGCCATTTTACCACAAGGGGGCAGTGCAGTCAAAGAAACTGTGGGTCCAACTGGCCTTGCTGCTCTAGGCTAAGAAGTTTTATTCATAAAATACATTGTGCTTCAGAAACTTGTCTTTCTCCGTGATATTTTTTCATTCTCCGCTCTTAGCTCACATTCTGGTGAGATGCACATTGTAAATCTACATTCATATCAATGTTTTTATAAATTGGTTGTCTTGAATTCTATTAAAGTCTATACTTTAAGATGCCACTTAACATGTGGTGATGCGATATGTATATCAAAATAGAGACCCAGAGGTCATTACATTAGACCAGGGCCTCCTTTGGGTACAAACCACAAAGTTATGATGATGAGGTATTTCTTAGAACTAAACCCCTTCAGACAGTGCTGTGAGAGCACTGCAGAGTAGAGGGGGTCTCTGAACTTGAAAGGAAGCTAAGAACTACTTACCTACAAATATCCCGTCTGCTGAGTGATCTTCCTCTTTATTATAAACAAAGGCTCTTGGGTATTTGATCTGTGCACTGTGAGTCTGGTTAGTGTGAGTCAGACCCCCTAAGTCAGCTCTGACAGGCTCCAGCTGCTATGTGGAACAGGGTGAATCCCAGGCCCTGCCTCAGGGGCAGCTGCTTTGTCCCATTATCCCTAAATGTCTGCTTTTACAATGTGGATATAGTATTTGCTCTGCTTTCATTATAAGAGTCTGTCACTACAAATAAAGGTAATGCCAAAGGAGGGTAAGTAGTATTATACATGTAGTCACTACTCAGTCATTAATTCAAACTGAGACTACTATTTAATCCTTAATTAGCACCAGAGGGTTACTGGGCATTTTCTAGAACACAGAGAGGAAGAATAGGCCTGAAATCTCATCTCTAGATCAGAAGAAAGCACCAATCATCACTAAGGAATTTGGCCTTTGCTCCTTAGAAAGGAACCTGAACTGACCAAGAGACTTAGGATTTCACTGAGAGAGCTGGTTCCCAGAAAAGGGCAAGGATGATTTGATAGTCAAGTATGGTGAGATTTTCCACCTGTCTTACATTGGTTTACAAAGATTCATTAAACCGGAAAAGAACTAGACTTAACTGTGGGGATTATTTTGCAACATTCTGTAGGAGGGTAGGATGGATGCTTACTCCAAGTTACAAATCTGCCTCCTGTCATAAAGAGATGAGACTGCTTTTTCCCTCCAGGTAAAGTCAATTAGCTAACACAGATGGTCACCCTAAATACCAGGTAGAGTTAGAATAAATTATGTGTGACAAAGAGTGCTATCAAATCATCTTACCTGGGGACTAGTTATTGTTTATCTTGAAAACATGTATGTAATTTGCTGTATCTGTGTGGCTATCTACGGGGGGTGAGGTTTCTTCATGTCTTTGCAGTCTTTTAGCAGATTGCCTGTGATGTGCATCAAATTCAGGTTTAATGCTTATTCAACAATAAAACTGTTTCCTTTTCCTAAAAGAAAAGAAAACAGGTTAGGAAAGAATCCAAAAGGAAGAGAAATTTATACAGGGGAGTGTACTGAATATGGGCACTATACTAAACTCTTAACTTGGAATTATATAACCTCCTTAGTAGGTAGGTATTATTATTATTACCCTTGTATAAAGGAGGAAGTGGAGTGAGGGAAGGTAAGTAATTTTTCCAGTGTTTCTCAGAGAAACAGGCAGGATTCTAATCCAACCCATGTTCTCAATTGCTACCATGCTTTATGACTCCAGAGTCTGCATTCTTAACGATGCTGCTGTCCTCTCTCCAGAAGGGTCTGTGAATCTAGAACAAGTCAAGGAAAGGCAGAACAAAGGCTCAAGGGAAGCAATCCTGGGACAAGCTTCTCAGCATTCCTGCCACACTGATAGATGAGTATAATTTATTTTCATTTCTCTGGTAATACATCTGTTTCTTTATTCCACTACTGTGTGTTTGAGGGTCCTTCAGCATAGACACGGCATTACTTCTCCAGTGAATCAGACTTCACCATAGAGAAATCATTCAGCAGATATATTGAGTTTTGTGACCAAAACTTGGGAATAAGGAAATCTATAAACAGTTTGATAAGTCCACCTCTGGGAACTAAGATAAATAACACCCACCTTCATCAGTTCAGTCAAAATTATATAAATAAAACTGCACACATTATGGGAGAAGGCAAGCGTACCATTTAGTAAGAGGGAAATATTTGTTAAAAGAATTCACGTTAGAAACAATTGTGGTGATCCAGAATCGGTATCAGAAATAACTGCAGATACATATAATGAAGGGAATCTTAACAATCAACCTGGACAATGTATAGAGGTTAAGGAAACCACAAAAGACAGAATAGGGAGGCTATAGGTTATATTCACTAGCATAATGATGGCCACACTTTATTCCACAAGAGTAAAATTTCAATTTAACTAAAAGAGAGTGAACCTAGTATAATATTAAATGACCCAGAATTATCATCAGGAATAGGAACCATTGTACCATGTGGAACTGCTGCTTCGCCATACTCTTAAATTCTTGTGTCTGATTGGTAAATTCCTTTTTTTTCTCTCATTGCAGACAGAGTGCAGCAATGTGTCTGTCTTGAGTGGTTACTGCTGGGCAGACACTCTGTGTGAAGGCCGCCTGGCTCCCTGCGGTCCCCTTAACTCCTCTCTGATACACAGGGGCAGGTTCCTAGAAGAAGCACCTTTTTTTGTTGTTGTTGTTTTTTGTCTTTTTTCGGTACGCGGGCCTCTCACCATTGTGGCCTCTCCCGTTGCGGAGCACAGGCTCCGGACGCGCAGGCCCGGTGGCCATGGCTCACGGGCCCAGCCGCTCCGCGGCATGTGGGATCTTCCCGGACCGGGGCACGAACCCGTGTCCCCTGCATCGGCAGGCGGACCCCCAACCACTGCGCCACCAGGGAAGCCCAAGAAGCACGTTTTTTATAGTGACCTGAGAAGGTGTCATCTAAGCCCTTCATATGGCCTGTTGTTTGTAAAGTAGATGCTTAATGAGAAGGAAGAATAAGAGGCAATAAAAAAGTGTGCAAGGATTCACAATGGACTTCTCATTACCAATTTGATTCCTTCTTGAGGCCCAGAACATTCCTGTAATAAGACATCTCCATATTCTGATAAGAAATCCCTCTTTACCCTTTACGTTGCTGTAGCAGACGTTGGTTCATGCTTCCCCAGTGTCCGTTCTTTACTTCCTCCTTCTTAACAGCTCCCCAATTTTCCAAATCATGAGTTGAGTAGAATTGATCCTAAATCTCAGTTCCAGAGTGGGCCCAGGCTGAAGATAGTTAGCACACCTCATTATCCTGGATAAGGTTATTGATGCACAGGTGAACACATGACCTAGCTTGTCCTGACTGAGCTATTAAGAGGCTTTTTTGGGAACTTCTGAGAAAGCCTCCTTTGTCATTCTTAGGAGTTAGCAAAACAAGATGCCCGGTGGACATAAATGAGGACATTTTAAGTGTCAGATGCTTCTGCCAGACTCCTTACAGATATAAGAGAAGTCGGGTTTAAGATAAAGCCAAAACCATGCAGAAAAAAGTAAAGAAACTGGGTTCTTGGTTCTTGAGAACCTGGATCAAACTTTGCCTGAAGCCTCTAGATATGTCACTTACATGGATGATACATTTCCTTCACCTTTAAAGGGCAACTTGAGTTAGGTTTTTGGTTGTTTGCAACTAACAGAATCCTAACTGATAAGCCATTTTAAGGTGATCTCTGTCATCTGCAACAAAAGAACACTAACTTTGTAGTATTCAGAGACTTAAATCTGACTTTACTATGAAAGTCAGAGTAAGCAGGCACTGAGGAGAGACCCAAGGGGATCTCTTGATAAATAAGTACTCAGGCTTATGTGTGTTGGGGAGAGGGGAGGTTTAAACACTATTTCTACTTGTTCTGAGGACTTTAGGGGGTTACTTCCTGATTTTTGGTTTTCTCAAGAAGCTAGATTACCAAAGAAAGGAATTCAGGGTAAGTCCTAGCATATTTTTACTAACAGAGGAGACCTTAGAACAATGAACTAATTCAACCTCTTCATTTTATATACAATATATGAAAATTACTGCACATCCTCAAACACAAGTGTATCAGGTTGTGGAACAGAACTTCTATTGCCTTGAAATTTCAACTAAAGCACAAAGCTGAAAATAATGGGTAATCCCTCTACATTCTAAAGAGTCATGACTTGCTGGGAAGTATCCAACCTGGTCCGGTGACCTTTACCCACACATACTGTATAAAAGCAAACTAAGGATTCCCTGGGAAAAGGAGACCTTGTGTAGAGCTCATAGTAGAGAAAGTATTTCCCCTATCCTCCCTGTGAGGGAAGATCCAGGCTACATGTCCCCTAAGTGCATAAGGGAGACCCCAAGAGAAGTCCTCCTAGAGACTGGGGTTGTCGGCTACAACAAGGGCTGACCCACATTACTTGCTATGTGCTCTACCACCAGAGTGCACAAAGATGAGTTTGGGGGTCAAACTCATGTGTGCTTCCAGGAGCTTAGGGGCACATCTGAAGAAGAAACCAGAGTAGCCCAAGATGGCAGGGCAAGGGGAGAGGACAGCAGTGGGACAGCACAGGGCAAGGATGCCAAATGTCTCCCAGGTCAGTTCCCGGTGAACGGGTGGTGGAACGGCCACGTAAGAGCCAGTCCTAAAAGGCTCCAGCCCCAAAGACTGTCCACTGGGGTGAGGGAATCCTGGCAGAACAATGCTGTGTGGGGTTGCCACCAGGACAGGAACTGTTCGGGTATCACAAGAGGTCATCTGGGGAAGGAACTGCCTAAGTCAAGAACAAGGGCAAGTGGACGGACATCTCTGAGGAATTCACAAGTGTGTACAACGAAAGAGCCAGCACTTGAATCTCAGTGTGAGAGAGCAGAGTCAACAGCACCAACTAGTTAAAGCTCCACCCTTTACTTCTTGTCTCTCCTCTGCCACTGGCCCTGAAAGAGCCAAAGGTAGCAAAGATGTATGTTTGCAGGGGGAGAGAAAGGAGAGCAAAAGAGTAGAGTGCCCTACTCTCTCTTTCCCCACAGCTGGTTTAAAGCCATGCGTCAATTTCATGCTGGCAGGCAGGGGTAGGGAGAAGGTTTAATTGGATGAAAGATTTAAATTTTGATATTAGATTGGCTGGCCTTCTATAGCTGAAAATAGGATGTTCTGATGTCCCAAAATGACTGGAAAAGATTGGAATCTGCCTCACATGTTATCTAGATGTGGAGAATGGAGAGCCAATACGGTGTTCAGGGGCAGTGATGGGAGAAGACTCATGCTGTTTCACCTGCTAAAGAAATCAGTAACAATTTTATCATAAATATAAACCAATATACAACAACATTGTGTATTTTGAGGCAGAAATAATAGCAGATCAACAAATTCAAGCTGCGGACCTAACATTCTACTACTAGGCAATCATAGAGCAATCTACTGATAATGCTATTTAACTAAAACAGAGCTGGTCCAGAAACATGCCACAAAGATAAGGATAAATGCCTGCTAGAGAAGCCTCCCTGCCAAATGCTTAGTTTATGACTCAGCTTTGAGGGCATCAAAATTATTATCACATGACTGTCTTCTCTCTTTTCTCTTACTCTGCCCATTAAAAATAATTCTGACTTTGGCTCACTCAGTCACTTCCCCTGTTTGCCTAGAAGGTTCTTTAGAGACTTCAAAATACTATAGGTTCAAACATCCAGTTCTACAAATATCAACCTAAGGGTAATTTCGACTATATTATATGAAATAGAATGAATATGAATCTTGTTTGCATGTGTGAGCAGGGAAAATTTCATGATGATCACATTTGTTAAAAATTAAAATTCATGTGTTTTGGTAGTTTAAACTCTCCTTGAGATCTTGTAAAAGGTAGCAGTGGTTTAGTTTGGTACTTTTATGAATTTGTGTTTAATTATGAATGCATACAGGGAAGTATGCATGTGCATATGCCTTTGACTTTTCAGAGCATCAGTTCCTTTATCCATAATGTAAAGTGTTGCATCCCAGGATATGATCCCCGTTCTTTCTATAGCAATAGTTCCAAAGAAGTTATTCTCAAGGCACTGAAGATTAAGCATCAGAATATGCAATTACAGTTGCCGTATATTTTACCCTAATTACAAAGACTGGAAAGCATATACATGTGAACCGACCCTCTCAAAGATAGTAACTGAAACCAAAAGCCTTTTATTTAATCCTGGATTGTCCAGAAAATTCAGTTGACTTTTAATACCCTATTCTTTGGATACTTTGATTAATTAAGGTTAATATACTTTCAGAAGCAGGTCATTACTAGTATAATGGATTTAAAATATGATAACTCCAAGTTAATATAAAAAATAAGGCAGATGGGGCTTCCCTGGTAGCGCAGTGGTTGAGAGTCCGCCTGCCGATGCAGGGGACACAGGTTCATGCCCGGTCCGGGAAGATCCCACATGCCGCGGAGCGGCTGGGCCCGTGAGCCATGGCCGCTGAGCCTGCGCGTCCGGAGCCTCTGCCCGCAACGGGAGAGGCCACAACAGAGAGAGGCCCGTGTACCGCAAAAAAAAAAAAAAAAAAAAATAAGGCAGATGGACAAAATAGGTGAAGGGGAGTAAGAGGCACAAACTACCAGTTATAAAATAAATAAGTAATAGGCATGTAATGTACAGCACAGGAAATATAGGCAATAATATTGTAATAACTTTCTATGTGTGTAATGTATAGAAATATCAAATTACTATGTTGTATACCTGAAATTAATACTGTAAGTCAACTATATTTCAATGAAAAGCATAAGGCAAATAATAATATGAAATTATGCTTTTGTGGAACATTCTTGCTGATTTGGAAAATCTTTTAAACTTCATGTCTCTTTCTGCATGAAATTTTTATCCAACTTTGGATTTTAAGTGGTTGAGAACTCTCTTTTAATAAAATTCTATTCTAGTCAGTATCTTCATTTTATGAGATAAACATTGTCAATAAGATGGATGTAAATTTCCTGTCTCAGAACAAAGATACTGAACCCTAAACAAAAAATCCAGTACAATTGTATCATTCAGAATCCATTAGATATCACTACCATTAACTTTTTGGAGGCTTATAAATTCCATTTTGCACACATAGAGATTTTTTTTTTGAAGTATAGGTGATTTAAATTATTATATTAGTTTCAGGTGTATAAATAGTGATTCAATATTTTTATACATTATATTCCATTTAAAGTTATTACAAAATATTGGCTACATTCCCTGTGCTGTACAATATATCTTTGTAGCTTATTTATTTTATACATAGTAGTTGTACCTCTTAATCCTCTACCTCTATTTTGTCCCTTCCCCCTTTCCTCTCCCCACTGGTAACTACTGGTTTGCACTCTCTATCTGTGAGTTTGTTTTTGTTTTGTTATAATCATTCATTCGTTTCATTTTTTTAGATCCATATATAAGTGATAACATACAGTATTTGTCTTTTTCTCTGACTTATTTCACTAAGCATAATACCGTCCACGTCCACCTATGTTGTTGCAAATGGCAAAATTTCATTGTGTGTGTGTGTGTGTGTGTGTGTGTGTGTGTGAGTTTGTGTATATGTGCCACATCTTCTTAATCCAATCATCTGTTGATGGACACTTAGGTTGCATCCATATCTTGGCTATTGTAAATAATGCTACTGCTATGAACACTGGATCCATGTATCTTTTCCAAATAGTGTTTTTGTTTTCTTTGTATATATACTCACAAGTGGAATTGCTGGATCATATGGTAGTTCTATTTTTAGTTTTGAGGAACCTCCATACTGTTTTCCATAGAGGTTGCACCAATTTACATTCCCAACAATGGTGTATGAGGGCTCCCTTTTCTCCACATCCTTGTCAACTTTTGTTATTTGTGGTCTTTTTGATGATAGCCATTCTGACAGGTGTGAGGTGATACCTCATTGTGGTTTTGGTTTGTATTTCTCTGATGATTAGCAATGTTGAGCATCCTTTTATGTGCCTGTTGGTCATCTATATGTCTTTTTTGGAAGAATGGTCTTCCGCCCATTTTTAAATCAGGTTTTTTGTTTTTTTGATGTTGAGTTGTAAGAGCTATCCCAAAGCAATCAATCTACAGATTTAATGAAATCTCTATCAAAATACCCATGACATTTTTCACAGAACTAGAATAATCTTAAATTTTATATGGAACTGCAAAAGACCCTCAATAGCCAAAGCAATCTTGAGAAAGAAGAACAAAGCTGGAGGTATCATGCTCCCTGACTTCAGACTATACTACAAGTTTACAGTAATCAAAACAGTATGGCACTGACACAAAAACAGACACATAGGTCAATGGAAGAGAACAGAGAGCCCAGAAATAAACTCACACACTCGTGGCCAATTAATCTATGACAAAGGAGGCAAGAATATACAATGGGGAGAAGACGGTCTCTTCAATAAATGGTGCTGGGAAACTGGACAGCTACATGTGAAAAAATGAATTAGAACATTTTCTCACACTAGATATATACAAGGCAAAGGAAGCAAAAGCAAAAATAAACAAATGGGACCTAATTAAACTTAAAATCTTTTGCAGAGCAAGGGAAACCATCAACAAAATGAAAAGACAACCTACTGAATGGGAGAAAATATTTGCAAATGATACAACTGATAAGGAGTTAATATCCAAAATATATACACATATAGATTTTTTGTTGCTCCTTTGCCACTATCCATTCTATAATATAGTCATTATTGTCAAACTGAAATATGAAATAGTTTATGAAGGTTTGTGGCTTAGATTAGCTTCAGTTGAAAGAGAATTAAGAAATGTATTCCAAAGTGTATTATAAAGTCTTTTAGAATAATAGAAAATTGTAAGCTCGAGGTGTTTTGCAACACTAAATAAATGATGCACAATCAATTATGATTAATAAATACATTTCTTTCCTCACCACAACTTTAATGTACTTAGAAAGAAATATAATCATTCTCTCTTCAGTATTTAATACCTTCCTAGCTTTTCATCTTTTTTCTCCATTAGTTCTCTGATACACCTGTCCTAATCCTCCTCTTACTGCTCTGATTTTGCCTTTTTTGTCTTTTTCTGTAGCACCTCTTCCTTTTTACACCCTGAGTTTGTATTTCCTTATTCCCAACTACAATGGCTTCCACACACAAGAGTTTATTCTCTCCAATAAAAGAAAATCTAGTTTACAGAATGTCCAGAGCTGGTATATAACAGCCTCATGAAGTCAACAGAAATGCAGACCCTTCTAGTGTTTGGCCCATTGCATGTGACTTCCTCAAGGCCACCCCATGGCCAACATGACTGCTAGAGTCATCCACTGCCTCTGCACTCCAAGCACTGGGAAGGAGAAAGAGGGCACGGCCTGTCCTAGAAGCCCCATACAACACTGGATGTGGTCACGTGGTCAGTAGCTATATGGTAAGCTGAGAAGTGTGCTCTTTGATTTCAGGAGGTGATGTGCTCAACTAAAAGTCTGCATTCTATGACTAAGGAAGATGGGGGAATGGGCATCATCAAACCTTGTTTTATCTCACCCTATATTCTATCTTGTTAATCCTAACCAGTCCCACACAGTTCATGGATGGACTCTCAAATCTCTTCCAGCCTCAATTTCTCTTCAGCTTTCCCTTCCCCATTTACACCCTCCTGGTTGGCTTTTCCATCCAGACCTTTCTCTACACTAGAGTCTCAAATTCAATATGTCTAGAACCAAATTTATAATCATCTTGCTAAATCCCCAAACCAGCTTCCACATAGTTTTCTGAAGCTTAAAGCCTACATTCACACAACCAGCTCATACCACAAGTGGCAGTTTTCCAGGCCCTCCTAGTGTTTACTGCCTTAGGGCTAAACAGCTTGCTGTGACCTGAATCATGCTTCACATAACAATTTACTTCTGATCTTATGTGATTCCCGTAACCATTTTGTAAAAAAAAAGAATTCAGGTTTTTTTTGTTGTTGTTGTAATTTTTCTGCACTTAGCAAACCCTCACATAGATGCAGGACTAGTCTTTTATGTGACTCATCATTATAAAATAAAATAAGCATCAAAACACAAAGATACAAAACAAGTAATTGGAAATATGGGTTGGCAACCATTTCTGGGTTTCTACCAATTTGTCTTTTCAATCAAATTGTTTTTAACCAGATCATCTGGTGTGTGCCACACATCCTGGATGGTGGCGTCACAGTCCAATGGGGGTGCTGTTTGCAAAGTTCATTAATACAAATGAAGCTGTCCAGAGAGCTTCCGTTCAGATAAGAACAGAGAGTTGTTTTTACCAGAATTTGCTGGGCAAGTAAGCCAAGAAACAGTAGCATCTTCTATAGAAGATGTGGGGGAGGAGAGAATAATACGTCACATATGAGGAAGATAAATCTCAATATGTTTGGGGAGGAGAAGGGAGAAGGAAAAAGGGAAAGTGAAGAAATCTGCTTCTGGGTGTCAGCAGAAGCTGATACTATAAATAGAGATGCTAGAAGGTAATGCCCTACTTTCATGGTGGCTTAGGAGACACAGGTTGAGGTTAGTAAAATAATGTACTAGATGTTCTTTGTCCACCCCTCTACTGAAATGGATACCTCTGAGTTCATTAATGCTAAAGGCCTTTGTCTTTATCCATCTTACCTGACCTCTCCATAACACAGCAGCAGTCACTATAAATTACTGCTTCTCCTTACACATCCTCCCATGTTTTTTTTTATCATTTAAAAAATTTTTATTTATTTATTTTTGGCTGCATTGGGTCTTTGTTGCTGTGCGTGGGCTTTCTCCCTAGTTGTGGCGAGCGGGGTCTACTCCTCATTGCGGTGCGCAGGCGTCTCATTGCGGTGGCTTCTCTTGTTGCGGAGCACGGGCTCTGGGTGCACGGGCTTCAGTAGTTGTGGCACGCAGGCTTCAGCAGTTGTGACTCGTGGGCTCTAGAGTGCAGGCTCAGTAGCTGTGGCACACGGGCTTAGTTGCTCTGCGGCATGAGGGATCTTCCCAGACCAGGACTCGAACCCACGTCCCCTGAATTGGCAGGCAGATTCTTAACCACTGCGCCACCAGGGAAGTCCCCCTTCCATGGTTGTTAAGAATTGAGAAATACTCCCATCTGATTCTTCTCCTACCTCTGTGGTCAGTCTCTTCAGTCTCATCACTGGTTCCTGTTTCTTAATCCATTTATTAGTCTTGCTGCTTCCTGGGGTTCATCTTCCACTTGCTTTTCTTCTCTTTTTTTTTCCCGTGGATCTAATTTATTCCCATCATGTTAATTTTATGCATCGATGACTTCCAAATCTACATTCCAACTCTGACTTCTTTCTTTAACTCTAGACCCATATTTCTGTCTACTAGATATCTCCACCTGAATAACTTACAGATATTTAAAACTCAACATGTTGTCTTCTTCTTCAAATCTATTTGCCTTACATTTTCTGTCTTGGTTAATGATGTCCCATCTCCCCAGTCACCCAGGCTGGGAAGCTTGGAGTCATCCAAGATCCTTACATCTTTTTTGTTTCCATACCCATTTCATCAGTCACCAAGATCTGTGGATTCTCACAACACGTACCACACAGATCATCATTGACCTGACCTTCCCCATACCCACCTCTACTCCCTGGGTGATCTGAGAGCAGAAACCGTCTCTGCTTGGTTGTGGATCCTTAGTTCGTACCGCTGGACCTGGTATGTGGCACACTGACTGCTTTGTAAATGCTTCTATGTTGCTGATTCTCCTGGGCACATACACATACACATACACAATAATCAGTTAATATCTGGGTCCTACAAGGAATTCTGAGAGAAGAACATTCTCTGATGTATTTGTTTTTCCCAACAGAAAAACATATATATTTACATTTGTATAATGGATTATTAATCACACACCTAAACTTTTAGTTTCTGTAGAAAAATTAAGCCCACCTTCCCTTCAAAAGGGAGTATGTCAAGAGAAGGATATAGTGGGGACTTCCCCGGCAGTCCAGTGATTAAGACTCTGCCTTCCAAGGCGGGGGGTGCGGGTTTGATCCCTGGCCAGGAAGCTAAGATTCTACATGCCTTACAGCCAAAAAACCAAAACATAACACGGAAGCAATATTGTAACAAATTCAATGAAGTCTTTAAAAATGGTCCACATCAAAAGAATCTTAAAAAAAAAAAAAAAGAAGGATATGGTGGAAATGCCAAAAGGTAAAAGTTGTCAAGGAGTCCCAATGAAGAGATCTGCCTTAGTGTGAGTTGCCCCCAAAGCAGGGTCTGAGACAAAGACATAGGTACAGGTCTCATCACATACTCGTGTGGTGATCCCAGGAAGCGGGAGTAAGGGAGAAGGAGAGTCAGGCAGAGGAAGAGAAACCAGGAAAGAGGGATTTATTGGGCAGGTTTCTACTGTGGGCACCTAATCGGGACCCTCTGAAGAAGCACGTAGAATGCCCATCAAGGCTGTTCCAGTGCACAAGGTCAGGGCATTGGTCTACTGACGCCCGTCTACCCCTGGAGGAGGGTTATCTCCAGGAAAATAAACCCTCCTGTATTTCTGGGCTGCTCATATGTATGGACCAGCAAATTACTCTGGGTTTGCTGAAAACCCTGGGGCACGAAAGCAGAGAGGTTTATGGTGGGTGTCTGAGGTGGAGGATTAATGGCATGCAGAGAACTGTCCACCATGGCTGCAGTTGAAATCGCAGGTGGGCTGAGAGGAAATACATCTGCTACAATACTGAAAGGTGATAAGAGAAACAGGTTTCCTTGGTACCTGAGCAGATTGGGTGGATGCAGGATGAAGACTTTGGTGAGTCTGATGACTCTTTCCACCAGAAACATCCTCGAGTGTCCTCTACCTAAAAATAATACTGTAATGAGGGAGGGAGGGAGGGAATGGTAAGGGAGCAAGTGGTGAGGTGTGTTTCAGAGCCAGTGATTGACACTGTATGTTGGTTCCCCCACACCCAGATCCAGCTCTCCACTGACTCTATTTTAAAGGAGGCAAAAGCCAAATAGTTTATTTTCCAGTCTTCCTTGCTAGAATCCCCAGACATTACCAAGTGATACCATTCTGGCAACTGGATATTAGAGAAAGTATGTTGACATTAATTCTTTTCTCCCAGCCCCTCTCCTACTGCCTTGAATGAACATGGATGTGATGTTCAGAGCTGCACTGTCTATGTTGCAAGTGATAAATGAGGAAGAAAGCAGTCCTAACTGATAGAGAGGCAAAGCAAATCCCAACAGAACTGGCTCCCTTTAAGTCTGGGTGGTGCATGAGGCCCCCAGCCTCTGCTTCACCAAAGCAATTTTCTTTATGAAAAGGTGGCCAGCTCAAGGAAAACGCTCAAGCCTAGCTCCAGTCCAATTGCTATAGGACAGTCCTACTGGCAACACCTTGTTTTAAGTCTAACTTGAATCTGAACCACTCGTCACACTATCTCCACCCATCCATGTTGTCCTCATCTCACTGGTCTCAGAATCTACCTTGTTTCAGGGCCTTCACCTTTCATAATTTGAACGCCTCTTGTCCCTTGAGACACTCTTGAATCAATTCTTCCTTCTCTAGTATAGACTTATCTCCTTGACATGGTAGCAAGCTCTTTGAGGGCAGGGGCAGGGGCCTTCCATTTGTCTTGTAACTCACAGGGAACCCAGCACACTGTAGTCTACCTTGTAGACTCAAGACAGCTTTAATGAGTACGTGGATATCACTTTCTTTACTCAATATCCGAACACCTTCCAAAGTGATTTAGGCCACTTGTTAAAACAGCAATCTTCTTAGTTGGGGATGGAAAATTCCCACTCTTTGGTGGTTCATGGGCCAACATGAAATTAGGTGGTAGGTGGTTTCTGTTTAGATACTGTAGGTAGACAACTTTTCTTTCTGAAGACATTGCCTTTTACAGTAACTGGCAGTCCTGGTGTTTTTGGTTGGGAGGCTGAATGAGTCATGGAGGCCTCAGGTTACAACTGAGGCAGGTTTTAAAACCACATGGGAAAAACATTTTACCTGAGGAAACTGAAGTATATAACTATCGATCAGGGCATCATCTATTCTGGTATTCATTCAACACCTAATTGAGCACCTACTGGGTGCTAAGTCACATATAATAGAAATTGGGGTAGAATGATGAATGAATGAGGTAGATAAGCTGCCTTTCTAACTTACAGTCTAGTAGTAGATACAAACAAGTAAACAGGAAATATTAACAGAGTACAATCGCAATCCAATTAATAGAAAATATGCACAGTATAGTCAAAGCAAATCCTAGGAATCTCTATATTTAAAAACCAAGGATGACAACCTCTAAGTAGACCACCACACAATAATCAGAAGAGCTTGGGCAAGAAGTTGGGTGTTTTTCCTGACACTCCAATTCAAAACATCAATCATAATGGCAACAATTCTCCATACTTGCAAAGCACAGGACGAGTTGTAAACCATTGTGACATATTATCTCATTTAATCCATATAACAACCTTTTTGAAAAATATTTTATTATAACCCTTTACAGAAGAGGAAACTGTGGCTTAGGGAAGCTAAGTCATTCTAAAGGAGCATTTTCACATTTCAGTGACAACAGCACATGGTGCTGTTTATTAGGGGCATATTCTGTACTGAGTGTTATTTGATAATTATTATCAATTTTCTAAATTAAACTCTTGTATCCCTAAACACTGTAAATAAGAATTCTTCTTGTATGAGCAGGTAGACAGTTTACCAAAAATAAAAGCACCTTATGAGAAATGACTTGGGGATTGTGACTAAAAGACCCAGAACTACTTAGAAATTTCAAGTCTCACTTTCTTTTATCTTGGAATTCTTTTTAAGTGTCTAAATTTTAAAATGTTCCACTCTCTCCTACATGGGAAAAAAGTAAAACCTGTCTTTCTATTTTAAGTCTGTAAAAACAGGTTGAATGATCCTTTACAGTGAAGTCAATATTCTCAGGCAAACAGCCGCACCAAGCAGCATCTCACAGCCCAGCAGAGATTAAGTAACTAGCTATACGACACCCTACTGATCCTCAAAACACAATATTTTATAATCACAGTAATATCCAATATATACATCCTTCAAATTCACTTTTCCTTCAAACCATTAATGTAAAAATCAGTGAATTCTACTGGCTGTACCACAGTACCAAATGTCTAATATTTATATATACTAGTTATAGTTTGAATACTTTCCTATTACTTGTCAAGACAAACATTTTTTAACTGAATTTAAGTTTATTTTTTTAAAACCGATAATTGGAGTAATATACTGACAACTGTATAAGTATTTTAATTATTTTAAATGTTTTCAGTCATCATTGCTAAATCAATGAGCACTTTACAATAAAAGTTTATCTTTCAAAAATACACAGTTACATTATGAAATCAATTGTCACCATGCCTGAGAAGTCACTTGATTCTGAAATAATAGGAGAGACTAGTTTATCGGCAGATTTCTCACAGTCTTTTCTGGGAACTTTTATTGGTCTGTTTCTTTGCTTTTTCAGGCATGGAGTGAGCATAGACCCTGTTTCCCAAGGGGTAAGAAGGATATTAGGACATTTGCCTGGTTTTCTGAAGGGAGAGCATGTTTCGATTTTTCCCTGTGATTTTCTTATTTGTCCTGCCACAAAGGTCACATCATGTTGGCAGAGGTGTGTTTACCATGAAGAAAAAGGAGGTTAAGCCTCAGGTCTCCTCACTTAAACTGATCCCCTCCAGGGCACTGGAGGGCTCCTCTCAATGTGTTCATAGGGCCATATGTTTCTTTTCCTTCCAATTTACCCTCTATCACATTTCCCCTTAGGCTGAGTGGCATTAGAATGGCATAAATGTTTGGGGGGATGTAGCTAAGGCATGCTTTCTCAATGTGGGTGATATTGCACACCCCAGAGGGAGAAGGTCTCATTCTTTTTATTTATAAAGCACATATATATATATATATATATATATTACATAAACATCTATACAATATCTCTTTGGTATAGCTTTTGGCTTAGCTTCAGTGCCCACTGCCCCAGCTTTAGCAGGTCCAAGTTCAGGGCCCTGGAGAAGCCCAGCCACTTTCTGGAGGAGACCATATCACAATACCAATCTCATGCTCCTAGGAGGGTCCCTCCACGGTGAGGTGAGTCCTGCTCTGAGACCAAAAGAGGAGAGCAAGGGTCAGGGAGCAAAGTCCTTTACCCGCCTCCCCTCAAAGTGACTTCACTCCACAAAGCTGGCATGTTTAGTGCTTCGCTCAGTTTTCCCAAAAGGGGGCACTGGGAGGAAAAGTGAAGGAGCCGCTGACAGAGTCGAGATTTCTCATGAGCCTGGCACCCAGTCTAGGTTCACAGAGTAAGTGAGGGAACCAGCAGCCAAGCTTGGGACTGTCTGCTACTTCTCAGAGGAAAGTCATGGTTTCAGTTGTGACCCTTATCCTTTTTATTGACTATTTTAAATGAATTTTTAAAATAAAGGCTCTTTTCCTTTAAGTGTCACCCACACAATCAATCGATCGATCTGAGCATTGAGGAGACCTCAGCATGGCAGGGCCTGGCATGGCGTGCTGTGGTTACAGCAGGATCTGTGCAACAGGAGGCCCACCATTGTTAAATCAGCCAGAAGGAGCTAGGGCCAAGGGCAACACTCCCCAAGTTCCGTCCTAGGCAGAGCCTTTGATTCCTAAATGGCCCACAGCTGGGGGAGGGAGTCATCCACCAGGACAAGTCTACCTGGGACTTAAGCTCTGCCTTAAGAGCTTGGTGAATTCTCTCCTTCAAAGTCATGTTCTGGTAAGTTTAACTTTACAACCAAAATTCCATGTTAGCATTCATCCATGGAAGTGAAGCTATAGCAGTCCTCAGGGGATAACCATTAAAGGATGTTGCCTGGGAGGTGGGGACAGAAGGATGTCCTTTCCAAAAAGAAAAAAAGTAACTAGAAACCTTGACTGGGGAGAAGACAGGGTTTTAATTAGTGACTTCATCTGTTCTCTTTCAGAAATGGCCGTGAAGAAAAACAGTTTTTTTCTCATTTTAGAACACAAAGAAAGAACCAATCAAGAGAAAAAAAAAAAAAAAGAAAATCCCCATTTCAGGGAAGTTAAAGCCTATAGTAAAATAAACGTCAAAGATATATTGACTCCTGGTATAGGCTTTTCAATTCTGTAATGGTTTTTGATTTTAAGTATAAACATTCAAGGTGAAGAGAAAAAAATCTACACAAGCCGAAGGAAAACAGCGTAAGATTAAATAATGATTGATGACAGCTAAGAATTTGTAAAGTGCCTAATTGTTCCTAAGTGTTTTTATTTATTTAATCATGTTTTCTGTACTTTTTAACAACGGGACTTACTGTTATATAGATACAGGGCTTTGCTTTGCAGCGTTTGTTCACATTTAAAAAACGTAAGTGGGAGAGGGTTGTTTTTCCCGTGAATTGTATCTATAGGAAGTCTAGCTGCATTGAAATTCAGCCACTGTGTTATTAAGATTCTGGAACCCTGTCACCATACTCACCCACTTTCTCTCCTACTGAAGAAGGTTAGATGTAAAGGGACTCACCCACAAGGCAGAGTAGAGGAAATCCCTAGGTAGAGCTTAGATAAATATGTCAGGGAGAGGTACCTGCACCAGGCCCTCTTAGGTCCTCTGGCTCTTTTAGCTCCACAAGCCCTCCCCTCCCCTCCCCCCAACACTCCCTGGTTCATCCTCTTAATGATATTGCTACAGGCATGCTTGATCCATTGCTTTCTCTCCTGCACCTGTGCCTTCTTTGCCAAATCCCATGAGGTTAAAGTCCCCATCCACTCTTTCTTGCACTTGCATTCAATCTTAGAATAAAGTCACAAGGCTGAATGGATCCACAATAAAGCCATGCAACCTGCTTGGGCTGTCACTGTTACTTGACAAGGCTCTCTCTTTTAACAGATGAACCAATAAAGTCTCAGGATACTTACTCTAAACCTTTCTATCAAGCCCCAGCACCACTGCTGCCATTTTCACACTCAATAAACAGCTTCCCATCCTATGTAATGCAGACCTAGGCTACTCAATATAAACCTCCTATACTTTCTTCCTCTTCAAATTATATTTTCTCAGTATCTCTCTCTCTCTCTCAAACACACACACACACACACACACACACACACACACGCACACTCAAGCTCTTCCTTCCTTCATGTCTCTTTCCCAGCCCCTCTGCAAAGTTGATCCCACCACATTTCACTCCAGGAGCATCATTCTCTCAAAGAATCTTTCTCTTGACTCTTTAATCATCCCCTCACTCTGACATATCTTCTTCTTACCACTTTTTTTTACCTTGTGTTAAAGTTATTTGCGCATATGTTTTGTGTCCTTTACTAGAATAAAGACTCCTTAAGACCAGGAAATAAAATTTAAACACCTTTTTAACTTCTCCAAGTTCTAAGATTGAGCCTTACATACAGTAGGTGCTCAATGAATGTGTATGGAATGGGTGAATCATTATTTTCAATCTAATCACGCCTTTCTTGGGCTTGTTCTTGGTCTCTGAAATAAAATCCACGGAGTACTCCGAATTGTTTCAGTAAGACTCATTTAGGATTTAGAATGCCTGAAGACTGCCCTGGACTCAATATGTGGCATATCTTCTCAGATAGTTAGCTACTTCTCTGTGTAATAAACACCATGGCCCTCTATCAATGCTTCTATGTTTTATTTACTGATACTGGAAACTTCACAGATAGAAATTAATTCTCTTGACTTATGCCTTCAGTCATTCTTTAAAATTGCAACCATCTCTGGGAGAGGTATTATTACATTTAGATTGGAGTAAATTAATTTTTCTGATATTTTCCTTTGGACTGAATGTGATAGAGAGGAGAACAGAAATACCTTTTGTCCATCAGAAATAGGGGCAGAAACAGATGGTTTGGGGGGTCCAGAGTATACACTTAACAGTATAGCTTGCTGTGCAGGCCCCAAACACAGCAGGGCTTCAGTGAATCTACAGTGTTTCTCCAATAGCTTGCTGTGTTTCCCTCCCTATCATGTGGTCTGAAATCCCCAAGGGTAGGTGCTCTCCAAGGCCTACATAATAAAAGCAAAGTCATTGCTGTCTCTAGCAGGCCACTATTAAAATATAGTTTAGAAGCATGCTGGAATCTTGCATTAATTCCATTTCTGTCACTATTAAACTGAGGACCAACTTCAGTCCTCGTCTGTGAGTAGACTAGACTTCATTTCGCTGATCCTGCAAGTACTGGTGGTGCTTTCCAAAACAGGCCTATGGCATTACAGGATTTGAACTATTTTCCCTTCTTTCTAAATTTCCGTAATTTCAAATGCTCTATAATCACATGCTTTTATTTCACTAGAAAAAAAAAAGTAAAGTATCTAAAGCAAAACAAGAGCCCATTCATTACAAACTTTAGGGGAGAAAAACATGGAGATATCTCTGGTGCTAGAATGTTTTTCCTAAAATGAATCTCAGTGAAAAATATTCTCTACAGTATACAAAGTCATAGTTAGACCTAGTCTCCACCAAATCTTAATCACCAAAGATTAAGGAAGGTAAAAGAAATTATATAGGAACAGGAAGGCCAGAAAAGAAGATCTACTAATATAAAATAAATATGCCCCTCACTGCATGTAATTATGCCAGATATTAAATCCCAAGTACTTTCAACACACACACACACACGCAGAGTCATGAAGAGGGAGTTTTTGATGTTCTTGACAGGCGTAAATCAGCCTTAATCAGAAATTTCCAAATTACTATGTCCCTATGCTTGATTGCAGGATTTCAACTCTCCCTCAAACTTCCCCACAGTTGTGTGAGCACCAATACAAAGGGCGTACGTGACATGTGTCTCTCTTGGATCTGGCCCATTTTCCCACAGTGTCTACAGTCTGGAGGGCTATTGGAAGGAGCATCACTGTAGCCCCTCGTGAGAACATCAAGGGCCGCGGCCAAGTGCTCCATAAGCTGACAACCCTTAAGGCACCTCAGCCATGCCCGTTTCCATGAGGGGAGCAGTCCCATCTTGGTGTACTTTGTCACTCAATTTATCCAAAACACAGCTCTTTGGTCACTGGCTTTCCCCTTTTTCTCAGTCCAAAGGGTAGCAGAGGGCAAGCACCATGTCCTTTCCATTATCCAAGCTCAAACCCAGTTCTAGGAGCCAGAGAGGGGATAGATGCTATACCATCATTCCATTTTCCTCAATTTCTTTACTCGACTGCGGGCTCAGATCCCGAAAAACTTCTCCCTCCTTCCCCACCCCCAATTCTCTTGCTTTTCTTTGGATGCAAAAACTAGTGGCAGGAGTGGAGAGAGGTGGGATAAAAGGAGAAGACGTTCTTTATGTCACCAGTGCACAAGCCCTGGGTCAATCAGTCAAATGCCCTGTTATAATTCAAACACCAAAGACACTAGCTTGTCCTTTAGTCAGTAAAATCATGTCACAGGCCCCCTTAGGATCCTAGTAATGAAACCAAGATTTCTGTACCATTTGCCAAATGTCAAGACTCAACCTCCACTGAAATCCTCTTACACGCTGGGGTAATCTAGTAGATTGTTTCCAACTGATTTTTCTTCCAAATCCCTGAATCTACCTGACTACTTCCCACCTGGCTTTTAAGTCAGACGAGCATGTTTTTTCTACCATCCCCAGCTGCACCACATCTGCAAAGTTCTTAAAGGATGAGGGAGAAGAGAAAGAGGGAACGGGGTAAGAAGCAGGTAAGGGAAATGCATTGAAGCAAGGGGATGCAGTGTAAGCGTGAAAAAGAAAGAGAAAGTGAGGAAAGCCTATAAGACAAACTACCTTAATTTCATCGTAGAGAGGAAATACTGCTAGAATTGCTGATTCAAGCACTGTGCGCCTATTTTAAAACTCAGCGCCTTCTTCCAAAGACAGGGCTCTAAGGAAGCCAGTTTTTCCCTCTTCCCTTGTTGTCACAGCTCCCAGCACGATGCAAGTAGCTGGAAAGCAAATAGCTTTGTTTTCCCCCAAATCACTAAACAACGAGACTTAAATCTTCCATTAAGTGGGCCTCTTTAAATACAGCCCTGAATCTAGGAATTGAAACCGAAAATAATTCACTAGCAATCAAGACTCCTTTCCAGTTAGTGGTTCTCTCCGGGGGAGGAATTTCTCTTTGCGCGCTCCTCACGTTATTTCGAAGGCAGTCAAGTGCACTGATGCAAAATAGGGCTTTGAGACCATTTATACCTGGCTGTCATCCAAGAAGAGGTTTATTGAGCATTATTTTATGCGAGAAAGTTGCTAAGCTGTAGTAAACACCCACAGAGCTCTGGGACCAAGAATGTATCAAAGTTATAAATAGTTATAAAACCGGATCGTTTCCTTTTCTGTGTCATCTTCACAAGGGGTGAATAGGTTAATACATTTCAGGGTTAAAAACAGGACAGGATATGGAACCCTTGAGAATTCCTTCCTATAGAGAAGTCAACGTTAGCCTCCAGACCTCAGTTTTATCAACCCTGACACAGGTCATCACGATGTGGATTAGCAAGTGACAGGAAAGTGTTTTCTAATTATGAGATGGTGTACCATTGTAAAGTCAGGAAATACTTGAGAGTTACAGCCAAAATCACACACTTAAGAATCAGATTCCTCTCTATCTTGCGACTGATTGGCTTTTCTGATTTAGGTCCTGGAGATAGTGCTACATGAGTAATTGCCTTTTCTAAAGTGTGTTAATATCCCTGTAGCTAGAAACCTACTATTATGTAAATTAATGAGAATTAAAACAAACAAACAAACAAAAAAAAACCTGGTCGAAAGCATGGTGTGGTTCTACTGTTTTCCTAAGACTTGAGGTCTTTAGGGTACCACTTCCTTCCAAGGGTAGTGCACGGAGTGACCAGCATCACCCCAGGCACAAAGGAGCAGACTCCATGTATGTCAATGCAGTAGGCACATGTTGCCGGAGGTGGGGGGCGGTGTCGTCAATTGCCCATATCTTAGTTCTGTCTGTATCAATTTAGGAGTGAAAGGTAACCCTCTCATTTCTTTCCCAGAGTGAGGAGACTTCATTGAGAACTTTATGTGCTTTCTGGACCCTGACAGCCACGATAAACACTAGTTTCTTTCTGGAAGCTGGACACAGTGCTGCAAATATAAAAGTTTGCTCTTAGTCCATAGAAGAGTGATTTATCCTGAGGGTCACGACCTGCTGCATTAGTCTGAGACACATTGCCAAACTGGTATGAGATTTCTTCCTTTGAATCAAGTACGTCTGTGAACTCTAATTTAACAACATTTCCCTTGAGCATAGGGGCCTCAGACAGCAGTCATGCCCCATCATTCTATATATAATATGATTCTGGTTCAATGGAAGCTTCTTCTTTTTCTCTATTGATTCAGCCTTGAGGCTGCAGTTGTTCAGTTATGAGGTAAAACAAGGTGTCTGTCATGACCTTCAGCTTATTTCTCCATCACTACCTTGGCTGCGGCTTGCTTGAGTATTCCCTGGGTATTTTGCCTTTTTTTGTCAGGGTTTTTTATGGCACAGAATATATCAATAGTGTTCAAATCCAGTCTGCTTTGTTCACTTTATTCCTCAGAATATTAGGGATCTAAAGCTTACAGGTTTAATGAGGCAATTTTTCATTTTTCTATGTTGTAACAAATCTCCATTAATTTATCAGATATGTCCATTATGTGATTCTTCCCCCTCCCATAATCTAAAGACAGGAAACCACAAATTACCAAATTACCTCATTGTGCATAGTAATTCTGAGCTCTGACTCACTTAGGTGTGATTAGAATCACAGAATCTAAATCTTGAAGGGAATAGAGAGGTCATCTCACTGACTTATCATGGGAATCACCTAGGTTGTTTTTTGTTGTTTTTTTAAAATACAGGATTCCTTCCTTCTTCTCCCCACCCCCAGAGATGCTGATTTTCTAGGTCTGACTTGGAGGTCAAGTATCTGTATTTTTAGAAGTTTCCCTAGGTGATTCAGAGGATTAGCTGTCTGATACGGTGATACAATTCCTTCTCCTTTCAAATGCAGGAATATCTACTTTAACATACCTGATTTATGAACATCCGGCTTTTGTAGGAACAGTGTAAGAAATGAGACCCTCTCTGTAGAGTCATGCTTATCACTTCAGACTGACTGTGTAGTAACTTCAACATTCACTCTTTCTGCAAGCAGGTGTTAATGCTTAAGCTGAGTACTAGTACTATTAATAGGACCTATTTGGAAGAACCAAATGGGCAGGTGCTGTACAAAGCATTTAAAAATAATATATTTAATCTCCACAATAGTCTTGCAAGGTAGGTTTGTATAACTGTCCTCATTTAAAAAAGATGAAATTTAAAGGAGCTAGAATTTAAACCCGCATCTCCTAAGAGCTCTATAGCTCATATGTTTTCCAGTGTTTCATGTGTACCATCCAATTATAAAATAATTACATAGATAAGTAGACACATTTTGCTTTTTTTTAATTAAAAGAAGCAAATTTTCTTAGCCTTAGGAAGGTGATTATTTTTTTGTAACCACCTTAATTATGCAAAAATAATTACAGCCAATAATTATTGACCACTTATTATGCCCCAGGCATTTCATGTGTTAGATTAATTATACTACCGGAAATTGCTGTCAGTGATATACTATCTATTTACGTCTATAAAAGGCTTTAGGATTTAAATTTTCAAGTTTTTTACAGACCTTTTAAAAAAATAGGATAGATTCTTACCTGTTGGGGATGGTTTAAACACTGTGCTACTAGAAGGCAGAGTAAATAAATTGATTTCCCAAAGTCCCTATCAGCCCTTCAATTCTATAAGTTGATTATAATTAGCCCTGAGAGATCCTCTACTGAAAAACTTTCTATTTCCTGTCAAATTAAGAAATGTTTCCAGTGCATTCATGGATTGAACAGGCTATATCTGATCATAATGGTTCACTTTTCCCATGAGTTCTATCAGTTTATTTTTAGTATTTTTCTGAAAGCCAGAAAAAAAGTCATGCAAAAATCCCAACAAACCCCAAAGTACTATTTTCGAAGGGGAGTTTTTTGGCCACAAGTGGTGAACTACTTTTCAAGTGATTGTATAGAGTAAAACTTAGCTCAAGTTAAATTTAAGATATTCTCTATTTTTTCCTTCCATACGGACCAAGAACATTTAAAAATGTCTAGATGAACCAGAAATACTTCTAGACTCTGAGAATAATGCTTTTTTAACTTGAATCTTTGAATGTAATTCTAATAAATAAATACAAAAAGTCATGTGTATAAACTCAGAGAAAAATCTAAAATAATGAAAACTCACTATATACTCCAAAATTTTCTTGAGTGTTCTTTAATATAAAAATGTTTCATTAACTCAGAAAACATTTCCTTAGGCCCTGTGATGTGCCAGAAATCAAGCTAGCCACTGGGTAAACTGAGATGAATGAGACATGGCTCTGCTCTTGAGAAGTTTCAAGTATACTTCTCATTTTATATTATTGGACTAAGTTGCATCATGTTCTACCAATTTACCTTTTTTTTTTTTTAAACCTAAAAGATGGCAATTTCTCATGGTTTAACCTAATAGCTACTATATTGTATTGCACTGATTTATCATCAGAAGGATAAGTAGGCATCCCCATGAGACGTGGAGTGGAAGATGATGACTTCCTCTTGCCTGTACTACTGAGATTGTATTGAATCCTGTAGCCTAGAAAAACCACTGGAGGTTGCTACAGTGTTCTGGCAAAGGGATGAGGGTGGAAAACACTACCTATCTGTGTTATCTAAAAGTAATTTGGGTGGTAGTTTAGGGGATGAATGCAAGGAAAGAGAAGTTGAATATCATGAGATTAGTTGTAAGGTGTTTCACTAGTTTAAGCAAGAAATAATAAGGACCTGAATTAAATCTACTCTACAAATACTATAGACAACATCTATGAAAATAACAAGATGGCTGTGATGATTAATGTTATGTCTCAACTTGACTAGGTCACAGGATGCCCAGATATTTATTTAAACATTATTCTGGGTGTGTCTGTGAGGATGTTTCTGGATAAGATTAACATTTGAGTCACTAGATTGAGTAAAAGCAGATGTCCTTCCTAATGAATGTGGCCTCATCCAATCAACTGAAGACCTACATAAAATAAAAAGGCTGAGTAAGAGGGTACTCCACCTGTTTGACCATTTGAGCTGGGACATTGGTCTTTTTTGGCCTCCAGACTAGAACTTATACATTGGCTCTTCTGAGTCTCCAGCTTGCCAACTGCAGATCTAGGTACTTCTCAGCTCCCAATGTGAGCCAATTTCGTCTTTATCTATCTATCTAATCTATCTATCTATCTATCTATCTATCTATCTATCTACCTATCTATCTATCTATCTCCTATTGGTTCTATTTCTCTGGAGAACCCTGACTAATACAGGTTTTGGTACTGAGAGGTGTTCTAGAGGAACAGAATGTTAAGGATCAGTTTTCTGAATTATTTCTGGATTTCTAGAATTGGTTCCCTATTCCGATTAGGTTTAAAGATGCTAATGGCTTTATTACCAGTAATAAAAAGAGTACTAACACTCCATGGTATGATCTGACTATATAGATAGGATAAATATCACAACTGGATACTCCTAATCAACTACTTTGAAGAAGCAAGGATCTGGGTGACTGTGTATATAATACTTTCAAACATTTTTGGCAAAATAATGAATATAATGAATGAGGTTGGCTGGTTGCTCCTATTGTTGCTGGACAAAGTTGGGATAGAAAAGGATGGGTTCATGGATTCAAATTCCCAGCTCAAGCATGCTGCATAGATGATCTGAAAGTTTCTTTGTGTGCTCACAAGGAGACCCTTATTTCCTGTAGCCACAGGGTTGAGACTGCTGAAAATCAAGGACAGACTCTCATCCTGTGACTGACTGGCTTAATTACAACACAAGTTGAACTCCTAGCCTCTCCAGAATGTCTATTGTTAAAGTGAGACATTGATTGGGAAGGAGCAGATCCTGAAAGTTGAAATAGAGACGTGTGGGAAGACCCTGGTGAGCTGCAGACATTGAGACCCTAAATTCTGATTTAGAGTCTTTTCAGTGGAAGACACCTCCCTACTTCCAGTGGAAGCAGCCTCTCTACCCCTGTCTGAGGGGATAAATCCTGCATTGCCTGAGGAAACTGTAATGGCCTCCCTTGAGCAGTTGCTGTACAAGACACTGATGATTCTCCTCAGGACCACTCCTGCCACCCATCCTTGCTTCTATACCTATAACTAGACTCATGTTCCAGCAAGTCCCTGAAGGTAGGGTGCAAATTGTGATCCATGAGGAGATATGCTACACGTTCAAATAATTACTTGAGTTTTAAAATTTATACAGGCAGAAATCCAGGGTTCATGTGTAGGAATGGATGTTAAGAATGTCGATAATGGTGGAAGGAACATAATATTGAATCAGGCAGAATTTATCGATAGGGGCTCACTAAGTAGAGATTCTGCCTTTAATGTTACAGCTTGGGGAGTTAGAAAGAGCTCTAATGGTTTCTTTGGTTGGTTGGCTAAAACATGCACCAAAAAAGTGGCCCACAGTGAGCAAGCTGGAAGTACCAAACCTGCCTTGGTTTAATTCAGAGGAAGGGTTAGGGTTAGGCTTAGAGAGATTGGAATGTTAGAGTGGATTTGTCACTTAAGACCTAATCACCCACACTGGGAGAGTCCAGAAGAGATACTTTTCATGATTACTGTGATAAATAAATTTGTGAGGAGAGCGCCAGCCCCCTTAAGAACTCTGTGATCACTCTTTTCACAGTGGGAACTAGAGTCACTGAATTGAGAAACCTAAACACACGGGGAGTAACTGGATATGGGGGTGGCAGGAACCAAGTGGCAGCAGTCAGCAGCCAAAGGCAAGGTGGGTGTGATTACTGTAAATGGAAAGCAGAGTCAAAACAGTCACTGGAATAGTCTGAGTGGCACAGACCCATGGGGTTGGCTAGTTGATCTTGGTATTCCTAAAAGTGAAATGGATAGAATGCCTACTAAATTCTTACTTTACCTAATGGAACAGAATAGAAAGCCCAGAAATAAACCTATACACCTACGGTCAGTTAGTCTATGACAAAGGGGGCAAGAATATACAATGGAAAAAGAAAGTCTCTTCAACAAGTGGTGCTGGGAAAACTGGACAGGCACATGTAAAACAATGAGATTAGAACATTTCCTCATACAATATACACAAACAAATTCAAAATGAATTAAAGACCTAAATGTAAGACCTGAAACCATACAACTCCTAGAAGGGAATGTAGGTGGAACACTCTCTGACATAAATTATAGTAATATTTTCTTGGATCAGTCTCCTAAAGCAAAAGAAATAGAAGTAAAAGTAAACAAACGGAACCTAGTTAGCTTAAAAGCTTTTGCACAGCAAAGGAAACCATCAACAAAATGAAAAGACAACCTCCTGAATGGGAGAAAATATCTGCAAATGATGTGACTGACAAGGGGTTAATATCCAAAATATATAAACAACTCATACAACTCAATACCAAAAACAAACAAGCAAACAAACACCCTAATCAAAAAAATGGGCAGAAGACCTGAAGAGACATGTTTCCAAAGAAGATATACGGATGACTAACAGGAACATGAAAAGATGCTTAATGTGGCAAATTAATTATTAGAGAAATGCAAATCAAAAACCACAATGAGGTATCACCTCACACCTGCCAGAATGGCCATCATCAAAAAGTCTACAAATGCAGTCATGGACAGAGTCTCCTTAACCATCTCAAGTCCCAAGCAGGCCCCTTTTCCTGCTTTACCAACAGAAAAATTCACATCATCCTATTGTCAACATTGACATAGTCCAACAAGTTGCCTTCATTTAGAGAGCTGAGAGAATAAATGATAAGCACTTAAAAAAAAAGTCTACAAATAACATAGCATAGATCAAGGGAACATGATAGAAAGCCCAGAGATAAATCCATGCACCTATGGTCAACTAATCTATGACAAAGGAGGCAAGAATATACAGTGGAGAAAAGACAGTCTCTTCAATAAGTGGTGCTGGGAAAACTGGACAGCTACATGTAGAAGAAAGAAATTAGAACACTTCCTAACACCATACACAAAAATAAACTCAAAATGGATTAAAGACCTAAATGTAAGACTGAACACTATAAAACTCTTAGAGGAAAACATAGAAAGAACACTCTGACATAAATCACAGCAAGATCTTTTTTTGACCCACCTCCTACAGTAATGGAAATAAAAATAAACAAATGGGACTTAATGAAACTTAAAAGCTTTTGCACAGCAAAGGAAACTATAAACAAGATTAAAAGACAACCCTCAGAATGGGAAAAAATGTTTGCAAACAAATCAAGGGACAAAGGATTACTCTCTAAAATATATGAACAGCTCATGCAGCTCAATATTAAAAAACAAACAGCCCAATCAAAAAAATGGGCAGACGACCTAAATAGACATTTCTCCAAAGAAGACATACAGATGGCCAAGAAGTACATGAAAAGCTGCTCAACATCACTAATTATTAGAGAAATGCAAATCAAAACTACAACGAGTTATCACCTCACACCGGTTAGAAAGGGCATCATCAGAAAATCTACAAACAACAAATGCTGGAGAGGGTGTGGAGAAAAGGGAACCCTCTTGCACTGTTGGTGGGAATGTAAATTGATACAGCCACTATGGAGAACAGTATGGAGGTTCCTTAACAAACTAAAACTAGAACTGCCATATGACCTAGCAATCCCACTAGTGTGCATATACCCAGAGAAAACTATAATTCAAAAAGTCACATGCACCCCAATGTTCATTGCAGCACTATTTACAACAGCCAGGTCATGGAAGCAACCTAAATACCCATGGGCAGACGAATGGATAAAGAAGATGTGGTACATATATACAGTGGAATATTAGCCATAAAAAGGAACGAAATTGGGTCATTTGTAGAGACGTGGATGGACCTAGAGACTATCATACAGAGTGAAGTAAGTCAGAAAGAGAAAAACAAATATTGTATATTAATGCATATATATGTGGAATCTAGGAAAATGGTACAGATGAAATGGTTTGCGAGGCAGAAATAGAGACACAGATGTCAAAAACAAAATTATGGACTCCAAGGGGGGAAAGAGGAGGGCGGGGGTGGTGGTGGTGGTGTGATGAATTGGGAGATTGGGATTGACATGTATACACTAATATGTATAAAATAGATAACTAATAAGAACCTGCTGTATAAAAAAATAAAATAAAATTTTATTTTAATAAAAAAAGACAAGGGGCTTCCCTGGTGGCGCAGTGGTTGAGAGTCCGCCTGCCAATGCAGGGGACACGGGTTCGTGCCCCGGTCCAGGAAGATACCACATGCCGCGGAGCGGCTGGGCCCGTAAGCCATGGCCCCTGAGCCTGCGTGTCCAGAGCCTGTGCTCCGTAATGGGAGAGGCCACAACAGTGAGAGGCCCGCGTACCACAAAAAAAAAAAAAAAAAGACAAATACTGGATGATATCACTTATATGGGGAATGTAAAGAAATAATACAGGTGAATGTATATGCAAAACAGAAACAGAATCATATATATAGAAAACAAACTTGTGGTTACCAAAGGGGAGAGGGCAGGGGGGAGGGACATATTAGGGGTAAGAGATTAAGAGATACAAACTACTATATATAAAATAGAGAAGTAAAAAAATATACTGAATAGCACAGGGAATTATACCCATTATCTTGTAATAACCTTTAATGAAGTATAATCTGCAAAGATACTGAATCACTATGCTGTAACCTGAAATTAACACAGTATTGTAAATCAACTGTACTTCAATAAAACAAACAAGCAAACGAACAAAATTCTAACTTGATTTGTATAAGCCCAAAAGTTTCAGGTCAAGTGAAGAAAAGCCTAACCTGAATTATAAAAACAGAGAGCCACAGTCCCTCAATCAATTCCTAGACTTGAGCCAGGCTACTTACTTAGAATTCCTTGGATGAAGGGAAGGCTGGATCCCATAAGGAAGGACCCTGGTACACTGCCAAAAACTTATACCATCAATCTTTCTTCCAGCCTTCCCCAAAGCAATCTTTAGCCTTTTACCAGGATAACTGTGTGTTGGGCAAAAGAAAATAATCAAAGCTTTTGGGGACTACTGCATACTGGCTCTGCACTGATATTAATTCTAGGAGACCCAAAACATCATTGTTGTCCACCTATCAAACCAGGGGATTATAAAGGTTGGGTAATGAATGGAGTTTTAGCTCAGGTCTGTCTCACAGTGAGCCCATTGGGTCCCCTTGTGGTTATTTCCCTAGTTTCAGAATGCATAATTGTAATAGATATACTCAATCACTACATTGGTTCCTTTTTTTCTTTTTTTTTTCTTTTTCTTGAAATTTAATTTATTTTTTATACAGCAGGTTCTTATTAGTTATCAATTTTATACATATTAGTGTATATATGTCAATCCCAATCTCCCAATTCATCCCACCACCAGGCCTCCAACCCCTGCTTTCCCTGCTTTGTGTTCATACTTTTGTTCTCTACATCTATGTCTCAGTTTCTGCCTTGAAAAATGGTTCATGTGTACCATTTTTCTACACTCCACATATATGCATTAATATACAATATTTGTTTTTCTCTTTCTGACTTACTTCACTCTGTATGACAGTCTCTAGATCCATCCACGTCTCTACAAATGACCCAATTTCGTTCCTTTTTATGGCTGAGTAATATTCCATTGTATATATGTACCACACCTTCTTTATCCATTCATCTGTCAATGGGCATTTAGGTTGCTTCTATGACCTGGCTATTGTAAATAGTGCTGCACTGAACATTGGGGTGCATGTGTCTTTTTGAATTATGGTTTTCTCTGGGTATATGCTCACTAGTGGGATTGCTGGGTCATATGGCAGTTCTAGTTTTAGTTTTTTAAGGAACCTCCATACTGTTCTCCATAGTGGCTGTATCAATTTACATTCCCACCAACACCGCAAGGGGGTTCTCTTTTCTCCACACCCTTTCCAGCATTTGTTGTTTGTAGATTTTCTGATAATGTCCATACAACCAGTGTGAGGTGATAACTCTTTGCAGTTTTGATTTGCATTTCTCTAATAATTAGTGATGTTGAGCAGCTTTTCATGTGCTCTTGGCCATTTGTATGTCTTCTTTGGAGAAATGTCTATTTAGGTCTTCTGCTCATTTTTGGATTGGGTTGTTTGTTTTTTGTTTTTGTTTTTATTTTTGCGGTACGCAGGCCTCTCACTGCTGTGGCCTCTCCCGTTGAGGATCACAGACTCTGGACGCGCAGGCTCAGCGGCCACGGCTCACGGGCCCAGCTGCTCTGCGGCATGTGGGATCCTCCCGGACCGGGGCACGAACCCGTGTCCCCTGCATCGGCACGCGGACTCTCAACCACTGCGCCACCAGGGAAGCCCAGGTTGTTTGTTTTTTAATATTGAGCTGCATGAGCTGTTTATATATTTTGGAGAGTAATCCTTTGTCCCTTGATTTGTTTGCAAATATTTTCTCCCATTCTGAGGGTTGTCTTTTCGTCTTGTTTATGGTTTCCTTTGCCGTGCAAAAGCTTTTAAGTTTCATTAAGTCCCATTTGTTTATTTTGTTTTTATTACCATCACTGTAGGAGGTGGGTCAAAAAAGATCTTGCTGTGATTTATGTCAAAGAGTGTTCTTCCTATGTTTTCCTCTAAGAGTTTTATAGTGGCTGGTCTTACATTTGGGTCTTTAATCCATTTTGAGTTTATTTTTGTGTATGGTGTTAGGGAGTGTTCTAATTTCATTCTTTTACATGTAGCTGTCCAGTTTTCCCAGCACCACTTATTGAAGAGACTGTCTTTTCTCCATTGTATATCCTTGCCTCCTCTGTCAGAGATTAGTTGACCATAGATGCGTGGGTTTATTTCTGGGCTTTCTATCCTGTTCCGTTGATCTATATTTCTGTTTTTGTGCCAGTACCATATTGTTTTGATTACTGTAGCTTTGTAGTATAGTCCTAAGTCAGGGAGCCTGATTCCTCCAGCTCTTTTTTCTTCCCTCAAGATAGCTTTGGCTATTCGGGATCTTTCATGTCTCCATACAAATTTTAAGATTTTTTGTTCTAGTTCTGTAAAAAATGCCATTGGTAATTTGATAGGGATTGCACTGAATCTGTAGATTGCTTTGGGTAGTACAGTCATTTTCAGTTAATTCTTCCAATCCAAGAACATGGTATATCTCTCCATCTGTTTGTGTCATCTTTGATTTCTTTCATCAGTGTCTTATAGTTTTCTGAGTACAGGTCTTTTACCTCCTTAGGTAGGTTTATTCCTAGGTATTTTATTCTTTTTGTTGCAGTGGTGAATGGGAACATTTCCTTAATTTCTCTTTCTGATCTTTCATTGTTGGTGTATAGGTATGCAAGAGATTTCTGTGCATTAATTTTGTATCCTGCAACTTTACCAAATTCATTGATTAGCTCTAGTAGTTTTCTGGTGGCATCTTTAGGATTATCTATATATACTATCATGTCATCCACAAACAATGACAGTTTTACTTCTCCTTTTCCAATTTGCATTCCTTTTATTTCTTTTTCTTCCCTGATTGCCATGGCCAGGACTTCTAAACTACCTACATTCGTTCCTTAACCTGTGAAGAGAGGGCTAGTACTGTGGGAAAGACCAAGTGGAAGCAACCAGAACTATGTCTACTTAGGAAAATAGTAAGCCAGAAGCAATACTGCATTGCTGGAGGTATTGCAGAGACTAATGCCATCAAGGACTCAAGAGATGCAGAGGTGGTGATTCCCACCATATCCCCATTCAGCTAGCTTATCTGGCCGCTTCAGAAGATTTTGGAGAATGACGTTGTTTAATGCTAAGCTTAACCAGGTATTGACTCCAATTGAAAATTTTGTACCAGATGTGGTTTCATCGCTTGAGCAAATTAACCTATCCTCGTGTATCTGCTAGGCAGCTATTAATCTGGAAAATGCCTTTTTCTGCAGCTCTGTCAATAAGGACCACCTTGCTTTCAGCTGGCAAGGCCAGCAGCAGACCTTCACTTCCTATACCTCAGGAGTATATTAACTCTCCAGCCCTATATCACAATTTAGTTTGCAGGGATCTTGATCACCTTTCCTTCTCATAAGATATCACACTGGTCCGTTACATTGATGATATGATGCTGATTGGACCTAGTGAGCAAGAAGCAGCAATTACTCTAGACTTATTGGTAAGATCTTTACATACCAGAGTGTGAAAAGTTAATTAGACAAAAGTTCAGGGGCCTTAGTGAAACTTCTAGGGGTCCAGTGGGGTGGGACATGTCAACATATCACATCTAAGGTAAAGGATAAGTTGTTGGATCTGGCTTTTCCTACAACTGAAGAGAGGCACAAGGCCTGATGGGCCTCTTTGAATTTTAGAGGAAACATATTCCTCATTTGGATTTGTTACTTTGGCTTATTTACCAGGTGACCCAAAAAGCTGCTAGTTTTGAGTGGGGCCCAGAACAAGAGAAGACTCTGCCAACAGGTCCAGTCTGCTGGGCAAGCTGCTCTGCCCCTTGGACAATATGATCCAGGAGATCCAATGTTGCTTGAAGTGTCAGTGGCAGATAGGGCTGCTGTTTGGAGTCTCTGGCAGGCCCCTATCAGTGAATTACAGCTCAGGCCCTTAGGATTTGGGAGCAAAACCCTGCCAACCTCTGCAGAGAAACTACTCCCCTTCTGAGAAATAGATCTTGGCCTGCTACTTGGCCTTTGTAGAGACTGAATGCTTAACCATGGGCCACCAAGTTACCATGTGATCTGAGCTGCCTCTCATGTACTGGGTTTTCTCTGAATCACCAAACTGTGAAGTTGGGCATGCACAGCAACATTCCATAATCAAATGGAAGTGGTATATACGTGATCAAGTCTGAGCAGGTCCTGAAGCACAAGTAAGTTATAAGAAGTACCCAAATACCTATGGCTTCTGCTTCTGCTACACTGCTGCCTCTCTCCCAGCTTGCACCTATGGCTTCATGAGGACTTCCCTATGATCACTTTATTAAGCACTTCATATACATGAACTCACAATAACCTTGAGGTAGGTAGTATCATTTCCTTTTTACATTAGAGGAAGTTGAAACACAGAGAGGGTAATACCTTGCCCGAGACCATTTAGCTACAGCTAGGCTTTGAAGCAAGTCTGATATCAACATCTCCCTTTGACAACATGCCATACACATATTTTCTAAAATTCTACAGGGTATACGTTGGAGAGTTCTCCTTTAGCCCTGATGTTCTTTTTAGTAAATTTCTATTTCTCCTTATTGGGCAGAAATGATTGTGAGGGAAAGAGTAGGGAGAGGAAGCAAGCTGTATATCCAAAAGGTACTTCAATTAAATGGGATTTAGTCAAGTTAAATTATTCTAAAAATTAACAATAACAGAGAAAGTAACCTAGGATCTTTCCTCTTATAGACACAGGACTTTTAGGAGGAGTACTGTTTATTTCTCACAAATAAGCCAAATTTTTTAAAGGACTTAAAAAAATTAGAAAGGGTTCATTTAGAGACCTAATTTTCATCTGTAAAAATTATTTGCCCAAGTCTCCCTCTCTTCCACACTAATTTTTCTTATTTCCTCTAATTCCAACCTTTAAAACATTTAATCTAACATTCAGCATGGTGACTATAGTTAACGATACTGTAATGGATACTTGAAATGAGTAGATTTTAAATGTTCTCACCACACACACACACACACATACACACAAGGTAACCATGTGAGGTGACAGATGTGTTAACTAACCTTATTGTGGTAGTCATTTCACAATATATATGTATATCAAATCATATTGTACACCTTAAATTTATACAATGTAATATAGCAATTATAGTCCAATAAAGCCAGAAAAAATTAAAAACAGACATCAGAAAACAGCATTCATATGGGCCTTAAAGTAACCAGAATGCTAGTCCCTCAGATAATCAGAAAGTAATTTTTTAGTTTATTTTCAAAAAACTGTATCATTTGTTATCATAAAAGCCCAAGTGGTATTAGAGATAGTCTGGTGGACTTTCCTCAGAGTTGCAAATGAATCCACTAGTCTCCCTTTTGAAAACTGTTTCCTCACTGGCTGGTAAGTACAAAGAAGAAAGTAATAAATACAAGAGCAGAAATCATTCAAATATAAAGTGAAGAAACTATAGATAAAATCAATGAAACCAAGAGTTGGCTCTTTAAAAAATCAACAAAATTCATAAACCTCTAGCTATAATAATCAAGATGAAAAAGGCAGAAAATTCAAATCACCAAAATAAAATGTAAAAGGAAACACCAATACAGATCCTATAGATAGTAAAAGGTAATAGGAAATGTTATAAAACAACTTTATGCCCCAAATTTTGACAACCAGATGAAATGGATAAGTTCCTTGAAAGACACAAATTACTAAAACCCTTGCAAGAAGAAATAGGAACCGGAGAAGTCCTATATCTACTAAAAAAAAATGAATTCATAGTCATAAGCTTTCCCATAAAGAAAACTTCAAGCCCAAATTCTTCACTGGATAATTCTATTAAATATTTAATAGAATCTCTGTCAGAAAGTTGAGGAGGAGGGAACACTTCCAAACTCATTTTACAATGCCATTATTACTCTGATACCAAAATCAGACAGACACAAGAAAAGAAAAAATATAGATCAATATCCCCCATGAACATAAATGAAAGAAACCTGAACAAAATATTTACAAATCAAATCCAGCAAGATATAAAAATAATAATACAGCATGACCAAGTGACGTTTATCCTATGAATGCAAGGTTGGTTTAACATTCAAAAAATTAATGTAAGTCACCGTATTAATAGACCAAAGGAATAAATCATATGATAATCTGATAACATGATAATAAATCATATGATAACTTGATGATATGATAACATATACAATGTATATCCTATACAACCAATACTTTGGGAATGGCTGAAATAGAAAAATGAAACGGTAGAATTTCAGGAGCAGGAATTTTCTTGAAGAGAGGGATTATCTGAAGGCACATGTGTGCACAAGATCAATAGCCATTTATATAGTGGATAATTAGTTTGACTTAGCCCAAGTTCCCCAGAAAACAAAACCTGAGGCAAGGTTTATGTGTAAAGGCTTTACTAGGTGGTACAATCTTAGGGCAGCAAAAGTGAGGGGAAAAGGAACATGAGGCAGGAAAGGAGAGAAAGCAAATACAAGTTATTGCATTAACAAGCTGGCCAGTTTCACAAGGAAACACTGTTGACTGCTCAGTTGCACAGGATATATCTCTTTGTAACCACAGTGCTTTAAAACAGTTCATCAGGGAGAGGAATTATCAGCCAACACCTTTCTATCTTCCATGCCTCAATGGTCAAAGTTTGCCACGTGGAACAGCAACTCTCCTGCAGTTCTTGGTTGTACAGCCCTGATTTGTCCAGGCAGCTTCTGGAGAAGCTGGATACCATGCCTTACAGTAAGATGCTTCATTTGAGACCAGAGTGTTGGGAGAGGCCAGATCCTCTGTAGGTCTGGTTAGCTCCTGTCTGTGTTCCCAACAGGCCCAACAAAGAGTCCAGCAATCACTTTGAGGAGGCAGTGACAGCAGGTGGTATTAGGTGACAGTGGTGGCCAAGGCACTCCACTGACCAAGCAGTGAGAACAGTGACAACCCAGAGGGCAGGCAGGGCTGAGTAAATTTGGGAGGTGCATAAACCAGGTCCGATGCAGTCTCCAAAGGACTGATTGCTGAGGGTGATCTGCTCATAGCTTGAAATACCCATCTAAAGTTGGCCCATAGTTTCTGAAATCCTCTGAGATAAATTTGCTCAAAAAATGTGGTACATGTTCCTATTTATTGGCAATACACATAAAAAGTTGCTCAAAAATGTGCTACATGTTCCTCTTTATTGGCAATACACATAAAAAGTTCCTCCCTGAGTTTTCGCAAATGCTGGAGCAGAGTTTAACTGAGCATCAATTCATTTTCTATGTCGGAAGTCTGAAATGTTTTTTTTTTCCTACTGAGATGTACACCCAGATGATGTGCCTGGGCATCATATACTCCTATGGGTTTACCTGAGATGGGGTGCAACTCCTGGCGTTCTCAATGTAATCTGCTCGTTCTCTCTCTCTCTCTCTCCTACTCAAGGGAATGTCTACTGAGAAAGCCACATAGGGATAACCATTTTTAAAAAAAATATATAAATCATTTGCAATGATTATTAGTATTGTTAGGGAGTGAAGTACAGTGTTTAAGCATTTAAGCTGTGGAGTTCTTAAACAATCCAGCTTCTGCCACATTCTATGTTACTTAGGACTTTGGACAAATATCTTCACCTCTCCTGCTACATAAAACACAGACAATAATGATATCCATCAAATTTGGTTGTGTGACAATTAAATGAATTAATCTCTTGAACCATTGCTGATCTAGAAGAGTGCCTAGCTTGTACTAAACATTCAATAAATGTTAGCTAGTAGCAATATCTAGTTACTCGTGATTATTATCAATACTCAAAAACCATTATTAATAACAAATGACTTCATTTACCAGTGTGCCACTGGTATTCAATTCAATTCAATTTGATGAATGTAAACCACTGTTCTATAAGAGAGGTAGAAACTGTATTTTGAGTTTGCTACAATTTTGTCTTTGAAAAAACTGGAAATCTAAGTCACATATCTAGTTCAAGTACTAACTTCAGCAAGGTATATTAACATTTCTATGAATTAGATCTTTATTCTAATTCTTATCAGAAGTTGCAGGATTCTGGGTTCTTTATTGAAAAGGTTATTCTGGAGTTTTCAACTGGTTTTCTTCTCAAAAGGCAGGGTAAGTTAAAAATTGGAAAGTATCAGAACTTGGGTCTTAGAACCACTGATGGAAATGAGTTCATGAACACAGGTAGGTGGGAGAGCTGCAGAGCAAGGTCAGACAGTGTGGGTGCAAACAAGTTCTCTAAGTGGGTGTTTGTCTTTCTCATGTGCTGTTTTCTTCCCAGGCATAAGTTCTCGGTTGTACTAAACAGAAGTTGTTTAGTAACAGCCACCACTGGGGCACCTAATCACATCTTTACCTTTTCTGTTAGAAGCAGCTTCATTCTTTGGGCCTCCCAGGACAGAAGTCTTGGTCTGGTCTTTGTTTCATCCCTTGTAGCCACTGCATTCAATTTGCCTCTATATTCTCTAGTTGCTTCCTCTAACATACCCAGGGCCCCATTCTGTGCATAGTTGGTTTTTACTGGTTTCCAAGATAGATTGAAATTATCTGTTTATGGACCTGTCTCCTCCACGAGGTGAACAGTTACTCCAGGGCAGCGCTGCCTTCACCTCTCTACCCGCAACACTTAGCATAGTGTCCAGCGCAGCACATTCTCAGTGTTGATTAATCGGGCACGGTCTTCTGCTCTTTCACTTACTCTTGTAGGCTGTTCACACTTTTCCATCCAAGGACCAACTGCCACAGAGAGCCCAAGAGAGCTAGCTGGCCTTGGAGCAGAACCTATAGCCATTCTGCAACATGCAGAGAATGTCATTTCTCTGAAGTATTAGATTTTATCATATTTGTTTGATATAAAGAAATGTCTTCAATTACTTACAAGTTAAAGTACCTTTTCCCCCAAATCTTCAAGTAAAATGAATGCTCAGTGAACATTTTGGTGTGTGAATGTGAGGGGAGTGCACCCCAGTTTAAAAGGCACAACTCTATTTTGTCTGTCTGGAGCAGCTATCAGGCAAATATTTCTCCTACACATTCTAATGATGTCCCTCCTCTGCTTAATAATTTACAAAACTTCCATGTGTCTCCTGCATGAAACTCAAACTCTCCAGTCTGGCTCCTATGCTCCTGTTGCCTCACTTCTCCCTGCCCCAGGGTGGGGGGTGGCACATCACTCTAACCAGCTTGCCTACTCACTGTCCCTGATGTCACGCTCAATTTCATCTCTGGACCTTTGTACTAATTCTCTAAAATGTCACATTGTCTTTATTCTGTTTTTCTTGAGGACCAACTCATACAACTCCTCTAAGAAAACGTGTACATTGCTCAGGGCCTTTTACCTTCTCTAAAATCCTCTGTTAAGGCAAGGAACAAGGGCTAATTTCTCTCTCTGTATCTCCCACATGGGTACAGAGGGGATGTTAGAAACATCAAGGAGTATCAGCATTCTTCTAGACCTCTGTGGCCACTTGGTCTAAGCTTGCACAGTAATACACTCATTTACTTACCAAACATGAATTTTTTCCAGTTTTATTGAAGTAATAATTGACAAAAATCATGTATGTTTATGGTGCACAATGTGATGTTTTGACATGTGCATAAATTGTAAAATGATTACCATGATCAAGCTAATTAACATTTCCATCACTTCACATAGTTGCAATTATTTACCAACAAGAATTGAATGTTTATTTTGTACAAGTCACTATGCATAAGAATTTTCACACTAATATATTTGAAGATGTTACTGGTCTTGCCCGAACATTTGTTGTGACAAAAAGCTTAGTTCTTAACAAGGAGGTTTATTTTATTTTTGGGCAACTGTGCAAGCTTTTCTTTATGATCATCTGAAATATGTTTTTCTGATCTTAGTTCTCCTTTCGGAACAATTTAGAATGAATCATATATCTTTTCCATATAACAACACTTTGATGTTCATCTCATTTCATTTTTTTACAGTTCTATCCCCAGCTGACATTAAAATTCTCATCTTCTGTTCCTCCTTCTCTGTACAGCCAGACCCTTCCTCAACTTAACTGTTTTCTTCTCAATGTATTTGAGTTTGCCATAGCCCTTGGTAATTGAATATGGAAGTATCATTGTAATATTACCAGTGTAAGTATCTACTGAGTAATCAGGGCACTTTAACATTTTAGCCTAGAGACCAGTGTCTCAGATGACACACAGGCATGTCTTAGTTACCTATATCACCAACGCAGACTTGATTGTCCTCTCAAAGCCAAACTTGTTGACAAAAATCAGATCTCAAACTATTATTTTCAAAAAATGACTAGCAAAAATGCATCACGGTTCCTTTTTGGAACACATGGAAATCAATGTGTAGAAGAATCCATTGTGTTCCTGGCATGGTACCAGCTGCTAAGTGGATGGTAGTGAACTAACAGAGATAGTCCCTGTGATCAAAGAGCTTTCAATTTTTCCAGAAAGAAAAACAAATAATAGAAAGAAAACAAAAAACAAATTAATATAATTGGTATAAAAGAAACAAACAGGACAAAGAAATGGAGTAAAAATGGTGGGCCCCACTTAGATAGGGTGGTGAGGGAAGGTTTCTCTGTGGTGCTGACAATAAGTTGAGATCTAAAGAGGAGAAAGAGACTGCCGTACTAAGTGAGAGGGGCAGTCTTCCAGGAAGAGGAAACGAATTGTGCAACAGCGTTAGGGAGGAAGACCTTGGTTAAGTTTTAAAACAAAATGGAGGCCAGAGGGCAGGGGAAAAAGTAGAACAAAACAAGACTGGAAAGGTAGGCAAAGGCCAGGTTACTTAGGGTCTTATAAGTCATGGGAGGTTTTGAGTAGGATGGAGCTAAGAAGTGGCTTTTGATTTAAAAAATATTCGGGCTGCTAGACACCCAGCCAGGAGGCAAATATAGTGGTCCAGGGAAGAGGTGATAGTGAGTGGCTTGGACCTGGGTAGCTACAGTGGGGCTGAAGACAAGTTGATAAATTTGAGATCTATTATGGGGGTGCAAACAATACTTTGCTAATGTAATTACCTATCAAAAATACGCATCTGCAAATGAATTCTTACAAACCCAAAAGAGGTATTTTCATGAAACCATGGGCACATCAAATAAATAAATAAATTGGTTTTTTGGTTGTCTTTTTAAAAACCCCAAAACAATATGTAGCAGGGTTTCTGTTTGCATTGGCAGAAAGTGACCATATTCCAGATTTGAAACATCTGGCACTATCTCTTCTGAAAGCATGAATGAAAAGAAGGGCAAAAACAGTCATGGGGGCTATGGTCCTCTGTCCTTGCAGTAGAACAGTGGGTCCCAGGCTTATTTTGGGTTCACATTATTAAACTGTGGATTCGGTTCAGCCTTAGATTCATGACTCAATATTCTAGGAAAACAGATTTCTGCTCATTTTAGAAAAGAACTTTCTCATAACTGCCTTTTGAGGAGGTAATCTTCATGCACATTATCTTTAAGACTTTCTGTCTTCTCAATTTTCACCAAATAGCCATTTAACTGGCCAAGGGATATCAAGAGAATGAACTTGAGAATATAAAAGTTGCATTTATTGGTTCTCAGAAAGGAAGTCAGCACAATATCCCAGAAGCTGATGCTTTAAATGTGCTTGGATAATAAAAATCCAAAGAGGAATGTTAAGACATTTTAGTCCTATTGCTAAGAGAGATTAACTTTGTTGTCTTGGACAAGATTCTTGGTTATTCTTTGACTTGATTTACCGAAATGTTATATAGTTATAAAAATCAATGGTTTTATCTCCCCTGTAGTAAATTAAAATCTGAAAAATCCCCCAAACTGAAAAGGAAAACTGAGAGAAAGTACCCACTAGTCAAAAAAGGAAAGAGGGAATTATTGAAGCACCTGGCAGCATTAAGCAATCATGACTCAAGGGCCAGAGAAAATCACTGAGTCAAAAATGAACAATTTTTCACTTGAATAGACTTTTCCTGCTCTATGAGCCTTGTTGTTTCACATTTCTAATCCTCTGAAAGGTTACTGGATACATCATATGGTGAGGATACAGATGTCACCAAGACACTGTGACCCCATTCTCATCTTGACCTATGTCCTAAAGTGCATTCAAAAGAGGGTGAGAGCTTGGTGTCTATACTTTGAAATGTGGCCTCTGTCTGGATTGATTTTATAGTGGCTCTTCTAAAGAAGATCCCAAAGAGACAGACCCTTTAGTGTTATTGAAGACATTTCTCTCTTCCAGAGCAAGTCTCTTAACCTCTCTCTATCTCAATGTTTTCATCTGTAAAATAAGAATAATGTCACCTAACAGTTGTAATGTTTAAGTGATAAGCTTAAGTAAGATAAAACAATTCTTGAAACCATGTTTTATGTTAGTGATGTATTGCTGGCTACGTTAGTGACAATAAATGCTATTATTACTTTTACATTCTCATCCATAGCCATAACTTGAACTTCCATGTGAACACCCATAATTCCCAAAGACTGATCAGCCCTTCTGACCAAACTTTGCACTGTCACAGACTCTTGTGCCTCTCCATCCAAAATACTCAGTCCACAATTGTAACCCTCTCTATTTATTGAGTTCAATGTGTCTGTCCCAGCATATTCCCACAATTCTGCCCTGGCCAGGACTCTTCCTTTCTGTCCCCATTCACACCTCCTTTCTCTCTCCCCCCACCATCTGCAGCGGAGCACAATGACACATGTAATCCCATATCTATGTCTTGTTCATGCTGTTTCCCAAGCCTCTAACGCCCTTTTCTTGGTACACACAAATCCTATGCATTCTTCAAGGCCTCCAATTCCATCGCCCCTACAACTTTATCTTCTTGAGCTAACACATATCCATATCAATTTGGTACTATTTATAGCAACCTTATTTATGTTTTCATTTGTTTTTCTGAATGAAAGTCTACTTTTCCTAACCAAATTGGAGACTTCCTAAAAGTAGACTATGTCTAATGCTTCTTGCATATCTCCAACAGAGTCCCTCACTAAATCACACACAAACTGGGAACCCATAAGCACTACCTGACTTTAATCAAATCTCCAATTGAGTAAGTTCTTTCTGAAACAAGCTTACAACATGCCACAAAAATGGCTACAGGAGTGGTAGAGATCATATTTGTAATTCACTAAAACCCCTCATAACTACCACTTAATGACATCCCACGTGGCAGACCCCATACAAGGCCAGAACACAATTAATGCTCCCTGAAACCTACTACTATCTCCATTTTGCAGATGAAGAAACTTAGAATCTCAGTTAAGTAATCTTCCTTAGGAGATAGAACTTGAAGGTCATTACCTTCAAGCAGGTAGTTATACAGTTTTTCCTGCATTTAATTACATGCTGTATATACTCCTTTTATCCACCAGCAATGTAACAGAAACAGTCGGTCTTGTTTAATTTCTTATGTGAAATCTTTATAACTAGAAGTCACAAAATGGCAGTTCACAGCCAAATCTGGCCACCAAGGTTGTTTTGGCTCACACATTAAAAAGATATACATTTTAATGGCAGACATTTTAAAGCTAATGATTTTACCTGAAAACCTGGATTCCTAGCTAAATTTGAGTGAATTAAAGTTAGATCAAATATTTGACTATGAAAAAAAATAAGGTTCTAAAATAAAACAGGAATTGATATTTGCATACTCTTGGAACTGTGAAAGGCCTTTCTAATATATATATGAAGTCCAAAGGCCATAAAAACTTTTGACATAAAAATTTAAAACACCTATATGGGAAAGAGAGGGAGAGAGAGAGGGAAAAAGGAAGAAGAGGAGAAGAAAATGAGGACAAAAGACAAATTAGGAAACAAAATTTGCAATATGTATAGCAGACAAATGCTAAACTATCCCTAATATACAAGAAACTCATCAAAATCAGTAAGAATATCATTAAATTCCCAACAGAAAAAGAAGACAGAATTAGGAATTCACAAAAGGAAAATACAAGTAGCTAAATAAACATGAAAAGACGCTGAAACTTAATAACAGTGAAAGAAATTCAAATCAAAACAACAAGATACAGTTTTCACCCATCACACTGGCACATGTTAGAAAGACTAATAATATCCAGTCCTGGCAAAAGTGTACAGAAATAGGCACTCTCCTACAATGATGGTGGAAATATAAAATGGTACCATCTCATGGAGGGCATTTGACAACAGTCCTTAAAATTTTTAATATGCCTTTCCTTTGACCTGACAATTCCGCTTTCAGGGATTTACTTTAGACACATTGCAAAGATGTGTGCATACAAATATTTACTGTAGAATATTTGTAAACAAATTTAAGTGTCCAAATAAATAGAGATATTAGATAAATTATGGTACACCCATACAATGAAATACTAAGTAGTTCTATGGAAAAAGGAGATAAAGATATGAAAAGAATTATAAAAAAAAGACAAAGAAAGAAAAGAATTATAGAGCGTATTATTAGATGAAATGTTTCTGTGTGTATTACAATCCTATTTTAAATAATTATATATTTATATGTGGGAAAAAGTCCAGAAGAATATACATAAACCATTAACAGCAATATTTTCTGATGAGATTATTTTATACATTTCTGTACTGTTTGAATTTTTAACTAGGATATATTTCTTTTGTAAACTTCCTTCTCCACCACAAAAAAACCTATAGATATATTTTATGGTTCCTTTAGTACCCACTTCCTCCTTATTTCTCTGTACGGAGTCATTCCAGGAGACCAGTATCAGGCCATGTGGAGAAAAAATTCTGTTCTCTTCTCTATTTCCCTCTCCATCCAAGGACCCCATGCACTTACAAATTTACAGTCCAGCAAACAGGTGGGGAAGAGGCTTTCTCCAGTCTTACATGCTCAGCCTTCACTTAGGCTCAAGGGGAATACAACCCAGTAGTGTGTTCCTCAGAGATGAGCATAGTGTTTGTCATGGAACCTTGGTAAACTGCTTAATATTTCCTCACCTCATTTTTTTTCTTCATAAAGGAGTCATAATAGTATCTACATTAGAGTGGCTTAGGGATTAAATGAGAATATAAATGGCTGGCATATGGTAAGTACCTGCTAAGTGGTAGTTGCTCTTATCATCGCTATTGTTATCAACTGTTCCTTTTAGGGTCAGGATTGTGCCGATGGTATTCACTGTACATTTTATTTCATTCAGTTTTATACATAAATGGGCATCTAATAAATATTTCTTGACATGTATGGCCACAGAGCTCCAAATGATTCATGTTCATGTCAGTTCGAATGAATACTGAGTTACATTTTATAACTCAGATGGAGACTGTTATATTTTTCAGATGGAGACTCTGCTTTTACAGGCTGATCCTAAGAAATGTTGAACTTGTCCATTCAATCTAAGACTGCATGCCAGAAATGTTAGAGTTGCCCAGGACTGAGTATCAGTGCTCTGAGAGTGAAGAGCTGGAATACAGAGAGGCAAAGGCAAATCTCTCTGCAGGCAGAGCCAGCACAGAGGGGTAGAGAGGAAGAAACTGAGTTGCATAAACCCCAACCCAATCTTCCTTTCAGTTTACTCATCGTGATTTCACTAAAGATAAAAAGTAGACCTGTCTTTACTGACTAGCCTTCCTCCACTCCCCTGCCGCCCAAAGAAAAATTAAACACAATCTTTTCAGGTTTGAAACCTCAGAAGGTTTCTGTAGTTAATTCTTGTCAAAAGAATCTCAAAGAGGGATACAAGCAGTCTTAACAAGCCTCTTAAGAATTCGATTTAAAAAATATCTTCATGATTGTATGCATGAGACACAACTTCTTGCGTGACTAAAAAGATCTGTTACAGGGAAAAGAGATTGTTTTTGAGTGTGGGCAGGGGATTCCTGATATGATCAATCAAACCAGTAAAGTATGTTTTCTTGGATTTGTGATTTAAGTTGGAATTTCATTTCTTCCAGCGAATTTCCTTGCCTTTGGTGATTGCTTCTAATCTTAATGCCATTAAAAACTTGAGTTTTTTTTAAAAATATGATTCTGAATGTGGAAAAACAAATTGCTTGCTCATTCTCATTTTCAGTGATGGAAGGTATGAGTGAATTCATTGTGGTGCACACACCTCCTTTACTTTCAGTTTTTCCCTTGTTAAGATATGGAAAGTAATAAAGACAGTAATTTGAATAAAGGTGGGAAGACCAAGTCTTGGGCAAATTTCTCCACTGCTTTTGCTTAATTATCAAGTTGATGTGAATAAAAACTCCAGATTTTTAAGGTAAAATTAATACCAGGATTTCAGCATTTCTTTCCATTGTATCAACTCTCTAATCACCCTCCATCTCTCCCTCTTCAGAAGGGGAAATACATTTTTGTGGAAAAAAAAAAGTCATTTTTTCAAGGGTTTAACTTCTAAAAACTCCATATCATGATCCTGTCAAAAACTGAGAGCTATGAATGCACTATGAATACTCCGGGGCAAAAGTTCGCATTTGATTTGAAGTAAACATTTTTTTGGTTTTTTCTGTATGTGTATCTCAAAATTATTACAAACACCACCAGCACAAAAAAATAATTGTTTTTTAATACATAATGCATGGTGGGTCCATTTAGTTTAATCCCCACATTCCACAGGTGAAGCAGCAGAGTGTGAAACAGCTCAAAAAGACTAGTGCACGGCACAGAGATACAGGGCACTGGAGTGAACTCTTTGGCTAGTTTCCAAGCACTGTGGCTTATCCTCCTCCACTAAGAAGGAGGCAGCTCAGTAGCTGCACTGATGGCAGGAGAAAGGTAGGCATTTGCTAAAGGCTTGGCTGGAAAAAGAGAATCTCTGCCATACTAGAAAATCTAGCCCAGAACCATCCAAGAGGGCCAGGCCGACAGTGAGAGCTGAGGTCTAAAGATGGACTCAAATCAAAGAACCAGGAATCACGGGGCAAGAGCCAGTGAGTGGCACCAAAGAGGAGACCATCTGGATTAATTCCAAAGACCTGTGTGAATGGATCTAGCTTACTTAAGAGACCAGGGTAGGGCAAACAATCATATTAACTTCTACTTTTTAAAAGTATAAATATGCAACCTCATTTGAGCCCTAAATTACAGTGGACAATAATCTTAAAACTAACAGAAGGTGAATGAGCCCTTTCTTTCTGCTCATATAACCCATACGATTGGCTTTATCAGTTTAGAGTCAGTCATAGTGCTAATTTTAGCAGTTAATTGTTTTAGCCCCACCTGCAAGTTATTAACAAGTCCAGTATCTCAATCTTGAGCCCTTCCCACTTCCTCAACCCTTAACTGACATGAATTGCCAAAAAAGCCAGGTGCCTACTCAGTTCAAAAAAAGTCAGTCTTGATTTCAAGCAATAGGTAGAAGAGACCCTTGCTTTGGTTGCTGCCATGGGTCCCACACAGGCCAAAGGACGTTGTCTCTTGGTGGACTGATGCTCTTGCTATCCCAGACCATACCCAGGCTGAGGTACTGCCATACTGGGCTTTAAGGAGAGAGCCAGCCAGTCCACATGTTCACGGTCTTTGTTCCAAAGGCTGAGAGCTCTAGGCCGGGGGGGGGGGTCCCAGGAAGGCCTTCCAGCCTTAGCCATGTTGTACAGATCTCCTCCTTGCCCCCATGAATCCATCAGACCAGGTTCCTCATCTCTTACAGTGTGCTTGCTTCTAGGCTATTATCCTTTCAAACTGCAGGAAAATCTGTCAGAGCCATCCCAATCCATCAGGAAGTTTCTAATGAACTGACATTTAAAAGGCTTTCTACCTCCTTTTCTCCCAGGGGGTTGCTTGGCATCTATGCAAATTTACCTACCTTTTCTCCAGCAACCAGCCATGCACAACAAGGGGTCTTGAGAGATGTCTTACATTAGGATTCTGTTCCACTCTTCTCCTGGGGCAATGGGTGCCTGTGTACCTTTTGCTTGCCTAACCATTTGGGATCACTTAAATGACTATCCTGAAAAAGAAGACCCACTGTGCCCACCTACACCAGGGAAGTGCTGTCAGCTTTAAGCACTGGCTGGAGTTCTTACATTTCTATCCCGGTAAGCACTTTGTTATACCTGGAACTCCAAATCTAAATTCATGGGAAGCAGAGTGGGTTTGGTACCGTATGCCACATTCATCTTGTAATTCAGGTGTGTCTGAGCATGTCTAGAAGGCTGGCAGGGTGGCCCACAATAGGTCTGTTTGCCTAAAGGACTGAAGAGCCTTCTGGGAAAGAAAGAACTCATCCAAACATACACAAGAGTCCACATCCTCAAGTTTGGTCCAAGAACAAAGGATCACAGTGGGCAATGGGGAGGGAAGAAAGTCAAGAGAGGGAGTAGACCAAGGTGTTTACTACTCACATTGTCTTTCAATCCAACTCCCATGGACGTAATTCTATGTCCAAGGTGGAAAGGGCTGCAATAAAGCGTGAATAAAAACTAAAAGAGCTATTTCACTAAACTTTGTAGACCAGGAAACTCAAGGCAGCACTTTCCAGAGGAAATTCAGAAGACAAGTACTTTTGTCCAGCATCACACAAATCAGAGTTTTGGTCGAAGCCAAAAGGACCTTGACAATATCAACAGCTTCAGGACACCACCACAGCGAGCCGGAGAAGAGGGCAGGGAGGAAGAGTGCCACGTGTGAGCTGAGAGTGAGTTAGCAAACACAAGTGACCTCCCTCCTGGCCTTTCAGAATCAGCCGGGAGGAATTTCTGTGTAGCAGGTAGAAGTGCAGCAAGAGAGATCATTTTTTTGTTTGTTTTTTTTGTTTTTTTGTGATACGCGGACCTCTCACTGTTGTGGCCTCTCCCGTTGCGGAGCACAGGCTCCGGACGCACAGGCTCAGCGGCCATGGCTCACGGGCCCAGCGGCTCCGCGACATGTGGGATCTTCCCGGATCGGGGCACGAACCTGTGTCCCCTGCATCGGCAGGCGGACTCTCAACCACTGCGCCACCAGGGAAGCCCGAGAGATAATGTTTTGTGACTGTTCCTGTGCTTGTAACCCAGTCTGGGCTGGGAGACAAGCCTAAAATACAGCTGAAGCGTGAAAGTTTGTTCCGTGGAAACGTGCCAGGTCTTCTGCATTCCATTTGCCTTCTATAGATAAAAATGTTTCAAAAACAATTTGACAGTAATCCTTATAAATGATAGCAGCTGCTTGGGGGCCGCAGGGAGGAGAAATCAATCTGGAAAATGGGCCTATATTTTTGGGTAAAAATCAACCATTAGGAACGGAAAGATGACAATCATTTTGTCTTGTCCTTGGTAATACGTAGTCATGCTTGAGGCTCAAGGTTCTAACACGTGCTCTCTGCTCCGAAAATTTTTTGCCATGTGGAAATGTCAACTTCTGGAAATATTTTCTTGCAAACTTCTCTTGAAAAGAGCCTGCACATCAAATCCTGAGCTTACATGTTTTCATTGCTTATATTAAACCAAAGAGATTACCTATCTCTTTGTGATGATTTTGACCAATATTATATTTTCCTTTTTTAAGAGCTGCTTGTTTGGAAATTTTTTTTTTTTTTGCTTTTTATTCAATAACCTTTTAGAAGATTCTCTACTTTTTCTTTATCTTATTTCTCTTTTATCTTTCTTTTGTAAGTGGAAGAGAGGAAGAAGAAACAGAAGAGTATCAGATATGAGGACTAACCAATGGTCTGTAAAGGGAAGGCTGAAACTGTTTTTCCCCCAAAAGAGAATACTCTTTATTGTTATTGTTATTATAAAGGTAATATTGCTTATGTCAAAAATTCAAAAAATAGATATAAAGGAAAAGTAAAAATTTACTCTTCAGAAGATAATCTCTATTAATGTTCTAGTAAATGACTAACATGTGTCTCTCTATGTAGAATCATACATACGTACAGACAGAGAAGGAGAAAGAGTGCACAGGAGCCTTTCTAGGCCCTTCAAGAAAAGCCTGGTACTGCCCCTTGAACCAATGCCTAAACGTTGTCACCTAGGATAGGCAGACAGATAAGTAAACCTCGTGTTTCAAAATTACCCATAACGCAGCAGCTCCACAGATCAAATTAACCACACAGGATAGCCCTAAAGCTTGCTCAGGAAAATTGCCAGAACCACACTGTTATCTTGTTTCCAGAACAATTCAGATCATCTATGAGGAAACTCATAAACAATCGTTTTTTGACGTACATAATCATCTGATAGGGACCACAGCTCCTGAGTGGCTCAAAATACCACAGAAGTGGGTGGGGAACAGTTCTACTCAGGAGAGTCCTTTAACTCATTTCCCTGTATCTGATAACTGCAGAAGGTCCAAGTTGTTTTAATTTACCTTTATATTTGGAGAAAGCATCCCAGAGAGACTCTGATAAAACTTCTGGAATCCACTTGTTGCTGGTCTGCATCCAGGACAAACTGAGTTACTTTCCATCAAAGCAGGAATTTTAAAACAAAACAACATAAAATAAAACAAAAACTTTTATTAACAGGGGAAGAGGATTGGTGCTGGTATAATCCCCAACAAAGCTTCCAGTATAGGAGTGGTGTTCAATCTTAGTGGCAGAGTAGAAAGAGTTGGACTTTGGTGTCACATAGTTCTAAGTCAAATGCCACTCACTTTGAGCTCTGTAAGTCTATCTGATTCAATATTTGGGACTAATAAGTACTTGTTTTTTAATCTGAAATACAATTTTAGCTGGTCATCCTATATTTTTATTTGCTAAATCTGGTTACCCTACACTCACTCAATGTGTGTCAATGCACAAGCTACTTTCTTTCTCAGAATCTCCAGCTCTGTATATGTAAGGTACAGGATAACAATAACTAACTCCTAGGTGATTGAGATGCACCTAGCATTCATTCAGTTGATATTTACTGACTGCCTACTGTGGAGAGGGCACTGGCCTAGGCCAGGGAAGTACAGCCTGTCCTCCTGAAGATTACATTAATGGTTAACTGCGCAATTGGTCACTTACCTTAAACTGTGATTAGCACAACAGAAAAGCAGAGGATGTTAAGAGATGGAGATCTGTACCCTACAACTAGTCAGAGAAGCTTTCTCTGAAGAAATGACACTTTAACTTGGATGCATATATCCATATGTGTGTATTTATGGTACTCAAAACTCAAAATGTCCAAAACTGAGCTCAGTATGCACCTTTCATCTCCTCCCCCAAACCTGCTTTTGTCCTAAGTCCTTATACTTCAGTTAAAGGGACATCACTCATAGAGTGCCCAGGCAAGAAACCTGGGAGTCATTCTGAACTCATTCCTGACACTCAGTCTCTATATCATTTCAATTATCAAGTTTTGCCAGTTTTATCTTCCAAACATTCCTCAGATCTGTACCCTGTTCTCCATCTGTACTATCACTGCCCTCATTGTCTCTTGCATGGCTATTTTGATAGCTTCCTAACCAGTTAATATACTGCTAGTTCTGCTCCTTTTAAACCTATATTTTACACTTGAAATAGAAAAAGCTATTATATTTCCCTGCTTAAAACATTTCAGTAACTTCCTTTTACCAAAAGTCCAAGCTCTACAACTTGGCAAATAGGGTCTTCATAAATCGGTTCCTACACAAGACTACACTGTCTTGTATCAACATTTGTATCCTAGTAACACTGAACTACTTAGTTTCCCGCACATTGCATAATGTTTCCTGTCTATGCCTTTCTTCAATCTGTAATTTCTGCCTGGTACTCTCTTCCCTCCTTATCCAACTCTAACTATACTTCAAGACTGTGCTCTATTGTCCTCTCTTCCAGGAATTCCTCTCTAGAAGACTTCTCAATCACCTAAAAGTTACTGTTATCCTGAACCATACATATGTAGAGCTGGAAATGTGAGCTAAGTGTCAAGTGGATAGACCATGCCAGCGGCCTGCACTGACCCCACTGGGAAAGCCTCAGACTGTCTGATATCCCTTCTGAGAGAGGCTTCTTGGTCTGAGTCATCATATTTATTAACATAGGATTCACCACCATGTTTATGGTTGCTTGCACCAGGAACAACCAGCAGATTCAAAGACAGTCATCAATAGACTGGCCCTTACCCATGAGGCCTGTCATATGAGTTCTACTTAACCTAGTACTGTGCTCAGCAGGAATGAGGATGGGCCAATCTAGTCTGCATCACTCTCTTGGAGAGTTTGAACTGAGAACACTCAGCATCAGAACCAGCAGACAATAGTATGGATGGAAGCCAAGAGACACTGAAAGGGGGCAAGAAACAGAAGCCATAGTAGAGTAGAAGCCATGACTGAACAAAAGCTATAAGGAGATTAAGGTCAGTTAATTGTTAGCAGCAGAAGACATAAAAACACAGATAAGAAGTAGCCTACCAGATGGAGCTTAGTCTGCTACGGAGCAGCTGACATCTGCTACTGAGAGAAAGATAAAATTGCTAGCCGCTGGAGTAAGCACTGTACCCCGAATGAGCTTTCCATGGCTGCTCTTGAGGTCTGACCGAGTAGCTGCAGGATGATGTTCAAGTCTTCATTAGACTGCAATGCCCAGGTGCTCCTGATATGTTGTATGCCCTTATCTCCTGAGGTAACCTACACACATTCCATACAACTCGGAAGGGCTGGAGTAACCCAGCACCCTTTGCTGGCTGTCCCAGCACTCTGAATAGCCTATGAGAGCCTATACATTTTCCCAGTATAAGAATACTGTCGGCAGTTCTGGTCCTAGGCAAAAAGGCTCACCTGAGAAAAAAGGTGTCATTTCCAAAATGATAAAAGAGTCAAATCAGCAGTAAGGTATAACAATTATAAGAATATAAAACGTAAAACAAAACTACTCTCATACCCTATTGGTGTATTTTAAATAAATACAGGCCTTTAGAGTACAGTCTGACAATACCTATCAGGAATAGCCAGACACCTTACTATGGGTTAAATTGTGTCCCCCTAAAAAGATATGTTGAAGTCCTAATGCTGGTACCTGTGAATGTGACCTTATTTAGAAATAGGGTCTTTTCAGATGTAATTAGTTAAGATGAGATCATACTGGATCAGGGTGGGCCCTAAGTCCAATGACTGGTGTCCTTCAAGAAGGCCATGTGCAGACACAGAGAAGAGAGTACCATATGAACACAGAGGCAGAGACTAGAGTGATGTATCCTTACATTGAGGAATCCCAAAGACTGCCAGCAACCACCAGAAGCTAGATGAGGGACAAGGAACAGATTCTTCCTCAGGCTTAACTCTGCCAAAATCTTGATTTTGGACATCTAAACTCTAGAATAATAAATTTTTGTTGTTTTAAGTCAACAAGTGGGTGGCATTTTGTTACAGCAGCACTAGGAAACTCAACACACGTCCCAACCCCTAAACAAAAAGAAACTCATCTGGGGGTTTTTCAAAGAAATGGTTTTAAATATGGAAATATTCGTATCATGAACATGTCCATCATGGTGTTAATTATAAGTGGGAAAAAACAAGAAACAGTAAAAAATACCGTAATCCGAAATGGCTAAGTAAATTATGCTCATGAAAACTATATATCATACAAAATGCTTTTGATGGTTAATTTTTCGTGTCAACTTGACTGGGCTGTGGGTGTCCAGATATTTGCTGCCCGTTATTCTCAGTGTTGTCCGTGAGTGTGTTTCTGGATGAGATCAACCTTTGAATCAGTAGACTGAATAAAGCAGAATGCCCTCCCTAGTGTGAGTAGGCCTCATCCAATCAATTGACAACCTAAACAGGACAAAAAGGCTGAGTAAGAGGGAACTCCTCCTGCCTAACTGCTTGCGTGGAACATTGGTCTTTCCCAGCCTTCAGACTTGGATGGAAACATTGGCTCTTCTTGGTCTCCAGCTTGCTGGCTGCAGCTCTTGGGACTTCCCAGCCTCAATAATTGGGTGAGCCAATTCTCTCTCTCTCTCTCTCATTCATTCACTTTATATATATATATATATATATATATATATATATATATATATATATATAATGAATATATATATTCTGTTTCTCCAGAGAGCCCTGATTAACACAATGCTTATGATATAATGATTTGTGAAAACAATTCCAGGACAATTTTATGTACTGTATGATTACAGGTATGTAAAATATGGCAATCTAAAAGATTGGAAAGAGATATATAAATGTTATTAATGGTTAGGCCAGGTGAAGGCCTTAAGGGAGAATTTTGTTTTCTCTTTTTCAAAATGTTAGTAATGTGTTCAGATTTCTTAGATAATTAAAAAAAAAATTTAAAATGGTCAACTGCATTATTATTATCAAAAGACTAGATAGGATAATTTACATATGAAATTTCATAAAGAATGTGATAAGCATTCATACTCTAGATTTTCCAAGCTTTATTATTTCTATTTCAAATCCTACATTGTTGAACTATATTTTTCAAACTTTATGTTGAATATTTTGACTTAACTGAGAGTCCATTGCTTCTTCTAAGGATCTATAAGAGATGAAGAAGTGTGGAAGATTTGAATTTTCCACTGAGGATACTGTCATTAGGAGCTAGGACAAAGTGTATCTCTCTTTGTGAAATACCGGTTCTATGAGCACAAGTCTATTTTGTTCATCATTGTTCCCAGCCCCTAACTCAGTTCCTGGTACATGGGAAGTGCTCAATAACTATTTGTGAGCTGAAAGAACAAATGAATAATTGAAGGAATGAACTTTAGATAATAAAAGCTGGGTGTCTCTCAGCCCATGCAGTATTTTTCTTAGATTAGGTTTTCTGGTTTCATTGGTCTCTTTCTCCTTTCTTCCTCTACCTTCCTTTCTTCCTTTCCCTTCCTCTTGGTTCCTATCTTTTTCCTCTACTTAGGATGATCTTCACTTTTATTTTAGCTATTCTTTTATGGTAAGTTGCCTCACAGAGTTTTGGAAAGTAGACTGAACGTAGAATAAACAGTATTTTAAAATACTAATTAAAATAATTAATTGTAAGTACTAATTATTTTAAATTGTAAACTCTATGTTTAAGTACTAAGCTATATGGTACAATTAATTTTTAAAAAGTTATACCATAATAAACTAAAATCTCTTTGAGATCAGAAAACTGGCCTTATAATTCTTTATATGTTTTACAGCATTTGGCAGAGGACAGTGAACATTTCATATGCTTTATTTTATTTTTAATATACCTGCTATTTAAATGCTATAAATACTATTAAAATTGTTCAGAAACGGTATGGATTATTATCAAGAAAATGATTAAATTTGATACAGTCATTTGATATTACAAAATCATTTTAAAAGATGTTTTAAACATATTTATTTGCCTGAGAAAATAGTTATAATATAATGTTGGGTGAAAAAAGCAGAATACAAAATCATGTATACGGTTATCATCCCAACTTTGCCAGGGCCATGAATTGAGAGAGACAGAGAAAGAAGCGGGAGACTTTAAAGAATGCATCAAACTGATAGGAGTAATAATTGCTGGACATATGGGACTACAGATAATTTTTGTCTTCCTTGTACTTTTTATATTTTTCAAAATCGCTACAATGAACATGCATTATTTTTTAATCAGGAGGAAAAAACCCATCACTTTAAAAACAAAAGCTCTGGACTCCACTGCTGGATACATGGGATTCAGAGGTGCATTTGTGTGAAAAGATCTGGGTTGGACTCTTTCCATAGATAGCAAAATAACATAATGACTTTCAAGATTTCCTTCCCCTTCCCCTTTGTAGCATCTTTAAGATTCATTCCTGAGATAACCTATTCAGGGACTCAGGAATCTGTTTTTAAATCAAGGACACCTGATTTTCTCTCCTGTACTGAGATAGTACTGAGAGACTGTTAGGATACCAACAGCTGTTGAAGGATCCAGGAACCACACGTCTGCTTCTGAGCATAGCAAACAGATATATGCCCAGCACTGGGATGAAAAAAAAAAACCACCCTTATAAGAATTCTGCCATTCCAAACAATCCATGCCTATTTTAAACTTACACCTTTTGGCCAAAACCTGAAGTGTCTGGAGAAGAAGAGCACAGGGAGTCTTGGATATGTGTAAAAGGCTGTCACCACTTAGCTTCTTTGGTTCTGGACACTTCCAACTATGTAATCCTCGTTGCCTTGAAAGCTGTATCTGTTCATAAGAGTTGTGTGTGGACTCTGATGTTGACTTTCTACCTGTATATGACTTCTCTGATGAATGTCCAGTTTCCAACAAAAAAGGAAAATACATACCATCTTCCCTCAAGCTCCAGTTGTGAAAAACCATTTATTAGCAAGTTCCCTAGACTCAGAAATCTAGAATAGTTTTCTACTTCTCTTTGCCTTAGAACAGGATTACTAGTGTGTGCATGTGATGCTGGTAGGCAGGGATGGAATTCCATGACAAGATTTACGAAAAAGGCTCAGAAGGAAAGTTGTTATGGAAGAGAGTGATGCTCTGTTCTGACACAGAAAATAAGAACTGAAGGCAACAAAAGACAATTACCTCTTATTTGCTGCCTTGGTTCCAAGTAGCTCTAGGATTCCAAGAGGGTTTGACTATTGCTGAGTCATCGAAGGGTTTCAATCTTTCCTCTCTGTTCAGAGTAGGGCTAGCTTGGGAATGGTGGAGGTATGGGAAGTAGGCCTTCCAGTCCTGCCCTATTCTGCATCCAGCTCTTAGATGCTGTGGGAACAAAGCAGGACTTAATGAAGGTCAAAATGAAGTCCCCTTTGCTATAATCCTTTTTCCCTCTACTGTAGCCTCTTCACACCCACTGTCCAGTGAGATATAGAGATAACAAGAGAGAAGATAAGAGAGTTGAAGCTAAGAAGAGGATAGTTCTTGAGGCTTAGGCAAGGAGGCAAGGTCCTCTCCAAAGTCTATCAGAGCTTGCCAATCCTAAAAGAACAAAGGCAACTTTGGGGGGCAGAGGAGGAAAGGGAGGCTCAAAGAATCCCTTATTCCCCACATGGACATTGGGAGGAGTTATGAGAATAGATCATGTGGCTATTTACGGGGTAACAAGAAACAAGGTCCACCACAGCTTCCTGCAGCATCAATTGTGATTCAATTTCCCAATCAATTGGACTCCTATGGATGGGAACTCAGAAGCTGAGCTAAAAACCACAAGGTAGCAGGAGGCCATGGATAGCATACATTCTCCCAAGTCCAGGAGAGCTGCCACAGGTAGACTGCCTGAAGCATTCTGATAGGATGGGGCAGCTAGATTGGGCCTATTTAGATCCTTATGCCTATCACCAGATACTCATTTCTAGCTTCTGGAAGAAAATAAATTACTCTGTACTAAACTATATATGCTTACGTACTTTATCCAGTGGTCAATATGCAGCAGACATTGTGTTTGGCTTACCCCAACCCCTTCTCCACAGTCACCTACCAGCTGGGGGTGGCCATGGGTCATTAGTTCTGGCTGATAGTATGTAAGTAAGATCACCCTTCCCTCTTCTTCCTGCTTAAAATATAAACTTGATATTTGGAATGCAGTGACCATTTTGTCACCATGAGGTGACAGATGTATATAAAAAAGGCTGAGAATCAGACATTAACCTTGACATTGTCAAGCTACTGAGCCAAAACAGCAAGTACATATGACCAGATTTCTTATATGACACAAATAATACCCTATTTTTTTTAAAGCCACTATATTGGGGTTTTGCTACTTTCAACCTTGAAGCTTTTCTAAATGATACAGGGAGTCTACCTAGCGTTACTGAATTATAAAAGTGTTGGTTGTCGACAATAACTTAAGCCAAAAGAGAGATAACAAATACATAGCTTTGTCAATCAATTTTTCTGCCAATATCTACTCATACATGCAGAAGGTCAGTGAAAGCCAATCACAATAAGACTATCACCCTTGGAACTGGTTAATTGGGGGAAGGGCAGGCCTAAGACAATTGAGATCAAGGACCTACTTGAGTTTCTGGGAAATGGAGCTAGTTTCACTCTCCTACTGGATATAAACAAGGACGCGCATTATTCTAGTTTCTGCTGGCAGCCATATTATGTTCATGAGAGTAACTAGTCTTAGCAGGAAGCCAACACTGTGGCAGCAGAGAATATGGATCCTTGATGACCTCTCTAAGGTGTTGAATCAGTTGGCTCTGGAGTCTACCCTACTTTTAGACTTCCTAATATATGAAATACATGTCATTGGTATTCAGGCCAATTCGAAGTAGGGCTTCTGTTACTTAAAGCTGGAGGTATCCTATCTGATACAGAGTTTGGTACATGAAACTAAAGTGCTACAAGTCTCAGACTCTAAAATGTGATGTGAAATTTGTCGAGTAGAGAATGTGGGACTAATGGCAACGTGCACCCTGATATTGTTCCTTACTGAGAGGTTCTAGAACCTTGCTTGGGAAAAAGTTGGTAAAACTCTTTTACCTTGGGGGCAGACATACCTACTAAAGCTACAGTATCCAGGGAAATGACAGGAAAAATTAGGAATGTTAGAATGGATCAGCTGCTTCTTTCTGCCTTGGTAAAACTCTATAAGAAAGAGAGAAGTAGGGACTAAAGGTGGCCCATCTGTTGGCAGAGAAAGAAGAAAACAAGAGAGGCCTTTTCTGTCTATGGCCTATAATCTAAGTTTGTTGAGAGTCCAATAATTTTGAGCTTTGCAGGCTGAAAACAGACAAACCAAAACAACACCAAAGATGTTTCTGCAGGAAGAAGGGAGAATGGAGTACGCACATTCATAGAAAAGGTTTGAGAATCTCCCAGAAACTCTAGGCAGTATGATTGGTGAAGATTTTTCCTTATTGAAGCCAATCCAAAAAGACTGGGAGAGGTGGCTGTTTCTTCTTATGTGCAGACGCCAATGCAAAGCTATAAGAAACACAAAGATTCAGGGAAACATGACACAACCAAAGGAACAAAATATACCTCCAGTAACCAACCCTAAAGAAATGGAGATCTATGTATTTCTTGACAAATAATTCAAAGTAATCATCTTAAAGAAGTTCAGTGAGTTACAAAAGAACACAGATAGACAACTACAGTAAGTCCCCAACATATGAACCTTCAAGTTGGGAACTTTCAAAGATGTGAACATGTTTTCTCGTGTCCAATCATGTAAGTTAGTTCACGTGTCTGGCATACGTTGTCAAGTGCATGCATCCTCTACAAGTGGTTGTGCTTTTTTGTACTTTACTGTACACTACTGTATAGAGTACAATAATACAGATGCTTTTTATTTCTTTTCCTTCCCTAATTGCTCTGGCTAGTATTTTCAGTACTATGTTGAATAGAAGTGGCAAGAGTGGGCATCCTTGCCATAGCTAATATCATACTCAACAGGATGTCTGGAAGCAAGTGTAAAAGCAGCAGTATACAGCTGATTGTGTTAGTTGGGTATGTAGGCTAACTTTGTTGGACTTACAAACAAATTGGACTTATGAACTCGATCTCAGAATGGAACTAAATCATACGTAGAGAGTTTACTGTAAATGAAACCAGGAAAACAATACATGAAAAAGTGACAATATCAACAATGGTAAAAAAAAAACAAACCCAAAAAACAAAACTGTAACAAAGAACCAAACAGAAATTCTGGAGCTCAAGAATTTGATAATTACACTGAAAAATTCAATACAGAGCTTCAGTATCAGACTCGATCAAGCAGACGAATCAGTGAACTTGAAGACAAGTCATTTGAAATCACTCAGAGAAACACAAAGAAAAAATAATGAAAGAGTGAAGAAAGCCTAAGGAACCTATGGGACATCATCAAATGAACCAATACACACATTACAGAGTATAAGAAGGAGAAAAGAAAAAAAGGGACAGAAAGCTTATTTAAAGAAATAATGAAGAAATTCACCTCAACATAATAAAGGCCATATATGATAAGCCCATAGCTAATACCATACTCAACAGTGAAAAACTGAAATCTTTTCCTCTAAGATCACTAACAAGACAAGGATGCCCACTCTTGCCACAGTATTCAACATAGTACTGAAAGTTCTAGACAGAGCAATTAGGCAAGGAAAAGAAATAAAAAGAATCTAAATAGGAAATGAAGAAGTAAAATTATCCCTCTTTGCAGATGACATAATATGTAGAAAACCCTAAACACTCCACAAAATAAGCATTAGAACTAATAAATTCAGGAAAGTTGCAGGATACAAAACCAGCACACAAAAATCAGTTCCATTTCTATACACTATCAATGAGTTATTTGAAAAAGAAATTAAGAAAAAAATTCCATTTACAATAGTGTCAAAAAGAATAAAATACTTAGGAATAAATTTAACCACAGAGGTGAAAGACTTGAAAACTACAGAACATTGGTAAAATAAATTAAAGAAGACACAAATAAATGAAAAGGCATTCTATTTTCATGGATGGGAAGAATTTATATTGTTTAAGGTCCACACTAACCAAAGTGATCTATAGATTAAATGTTATCCCCATCAAAATCCCAATGACATTTTTTATATAAATAGAAAAAAATATTAAAATTCATTTGGAACCATTAAAGTCCCCAAATAGCCAAAGCAATCTTGAGAAAGAAGAACAAAGATGGAGCCATCATACTTCCTGATTTCAAAATATATTACAAAGCTACAGTAATTAAAACAGTATGATAGGGACGAGGGGAAGATGGCAGAAGAGTAAGATGCGATCACCTTCCTCCCCACAGATACACCAGAAATACATCTACACGTGGAACAACTCCTACAGAACACTTACTGAACGCTGGCAGAAGACCTCAGACCTCCCAAAAGGCAAGAAAGTCCCCACGTACCTGGGTAGGGCAAAAGAAAAAAGAATAAACAGAGACAAAAGGATAGGGGCGGGACCTGCACCGGTGGGAGGGAGCTGTAAAGGAGCAAAGGTTTCCACACACTAGGAAGTCCCTTCGTGGGCGGAGACTGCGGGTGGTGGGGTGGGGGGGAAGCTTCGGAGCCGCGGAGGAGAGCACAGCAACAGGGGTGCGGAGGGCAAAGCAGAGAGATTCCCGCACAGAGGATGGGTGCAACCGGCACTCACCAGCCAGAGAGGCTTGTGTGCTCACCCGCCGGGGCGGGCGGGGGCTGGGAGCTGAGGCTTGGGCTTCGGTCGGAGCGCAGGGAGAGGACTGGGGCTGGCGGCGTGAACACAGCCTGCAGGGGGTTAGTGCACCACAGCTAGCTGGGAGGGAGTCCGGGGAAAAGTCTGGACCTGCCGAAGAGGCAAGAGACTTTTTCTTCCCTCTTTGTTTCCTGGTGCTCTAGGAGAGGGGATTAAGAGCGCTGCTTAAAGGAGCTCCAGAGACGGGCGCGAGCCGCGGCTAAAAGCGCGGACCCCAGAGACGGGCATGAGACACTAAGGCTGCTGCTGCCGCCACCAAGAAGCCTGTGTGTGACTACAGGTCACTATCCACACCCCGCTTCCGGGGAGCCTGTGCAGCCCACCACTGCCGGGGTCCCGGGATTCAGGGACAACTTCCCCGTAAAAAAGCACGGCGCGCCTCAGGCTGGTGCAACGTCATGCTGGCCTCTGCCGCCACAGGCTCGCCCCGCACTCCGTACCCCTCCCTTCCCCTGGCCTGAGTGAGCCAGATTCCCCGAAGCAGCTGCTCCTTTAACCATGTTCTGTCTGAGCAAATAACAGACGCCCTCCGGCGACCTACACGCAGAGGTGGGGCCAAATCCAAAGCTGAGCCCTGGGAGCTGTGAGAACAAAGGAGAAAAGGAAATATCTCCCAGCAGCCTCAGAAGCAGCGGATTAAATCTCCACAATCAACTTGATGTACCCTGCATCTGTGGAATACATGAATAGACAACCAATCAACCCAAACTGAGGAGGTGGACTTTGAGAGCAAGATTTATGATTTTTTCCCCTTTTCCTCTTTTTGTGAGTGTGTATGTTTCTGTATGAGATTTTGTCTGTATAGCTTTGCTTCCACAATTTGTCCTAGGGTTCTGTCCGTTTTTTTTCTAAAAAAATTTTTTTTTCTTAATAACTTTTTTATTTTAATAACTTTATTTTATTTTATCTTCTTTCTTTCTTTCCTTCCTTCCTCCCTCCCTCTCTCCTTTCTTTCTTTCTTTCTACATTTTCTCCCTTTTATTCTGAGCCGTGTGCATGAAAGGCTCTTGGCGCTGCAGCCAGGAGTTAGTGCTGTGCCTCTGAGGTGGGAGAGCCAACTTCAGGACACTGGTCCACAAGAGACCTCCCAGCTCCACATAATATCAAACAGTGAAAATCTCCCAGAGATCTCCATCTCAACACCAACACCCAGCTATACTCAACGACCAGCAAGCTACACTGCTGGTCACCCTACGTCAAACAAGTAGCAAGACAGGAACACAACGCCACCCATTAGCAGAGAGGCTGCCTAAAATAATAATAAGTCCACAGACACCCCAAAACACACCACCAGATGTGGACCTGCCCACCAGAAAGACAAGATCCAGCCTCATCCACCGGAACACAGGCACTAGTCCCCTCCACCAGGAAGCCTACACAACCCACTGAACCAACTTTAGCCACTGGGGACAGACACCAAAAACAACGGGAACTACGAACCTGCAGCCTGCAAAAAGGAGACCCCAAACACAGTAAGATAAGCAAAATGAGAAGACAGAAAAACACACAGCAGATGAAGAGCAAGATAAAAACCCATCAGACCTAACAAAAGAAGAGGAAATAGGCAATCTACCTGAAAAAGAATTGAGAATAATGATAGTAAAGATGATCCAAAGTCTTGAAAAGAATAAACAAAATGCAAGAAACATGTAACAAGAAACTAGAAGAACTAAAGATGAAACAAGAAACGATGAACAACACAATAAATGAAATTAAAAATACTCTAGATGGACTCAATAGCAGAATAACTGAGGCAGAAGAACAGATAAGTGACCTGGAATTAAAATAGTGGAAATAACTATTGCAGAGCAGAATAAAGAAAAAAGAATGAAAAGAACTGAGGACAGTCTCAGAGACCTCTGGGACAACATTAAACGCACCAACATTTGAATTATAGGGGTTCCATAAGAAGAAGAGAAAAAGAAAGGGACTGAGAAAATATTTGAAGAGATTATAGTTGAAAACTTGCCTAATATGGGAAAGGAAATAGTTAATCAAGTCCAGGAAGCAAAGAGAGTCCCATTCAGGATAAATCCAAGGAGAAATACGCCAAGACACATATTAATCAAACTGTCGTAAATTAAATACAAAGAAAACATATTAAAAGCAGCAAGGGAAAAACAACAAATAACAAACAAGGGAATCCCCACAAGGTTAACAGGTGATCTTTCAGCAGAAACTCTGCAAGCCAGAAGGGACTGGCAGGACATATTTAAAGTGATGAAGGAGAAAAACCTACAACCAACATTACTGTACCCAGCAAGGATCTCATTCAGATTTGATGGAGAAATTAAAACCTTTACAAACAAGCAAAAGCTGAGAGAGTTCAATACCACCAAAACAGCTTTACAACAAATGCTAAAGGAACTTCTCTAGGCAAGAAACACAAGAGAAGGAAAGACCTAAAATAACGAACCCAAAACAATTAAGAAAATGGGAATAGGAACATACATATCGATAATTACCTTAAACATAAATAGATTAAATGCTCCCACCAAAAGACACAGATTGGCTGAATGGATACAAAAACAAGACCCATATATATGCTGTCTACAAGAGACCCACTTCAGACCTAGAGACACATACAGACTGAAAATGAGGGGATGGAAAAAGATATTCCATGCAAATGGAGACCAAAAGGAAGCTGGAGTAGCAATTCTCATATCAGACAAAATAGACTTTAAAATAAAGACTATTAAAAAAGACAAAGAAGGACACTACATAATGATCAAGGGATCGATCCAAGAAGATATAACAATTGTAAATATTTATGCACTCAACAAAGGAGCACCTCAATACATAAGGCAAATACTAACAGCCATAAAAGGGGAAATCGACAGGAACACATTCATAGTAGGGGACTTTAACACCCCACTTTCACCAATGGACAGATCATCTAAACTGAAAATAAATAAGGAATCACAAGCTTTAAATGATACATTAAACAACATGGACTTAATTGATATCTATAGGACATTCCATCCAAAAACAACAGAATACACATTTTTCTCAAGTGCTCATAGAACATTCTCCAGGATAGATCATATCTTGGGTCACAAATCAAGCCTTGGTAAATTTAAGAAAATTGAAATTGTAACAAGTATCTTTTCTGACCACAACGCTATGAGACTAGATATCAATTACAGGAAAAGATCTGTAAAAAACACAAACACATGGAGGCTAAACAATACACTACTTAATAACGAAGTGATCACTGAAGACATCAAAGAGGAAATACAAAAATACCTAGAAAGAAATGACAATTGAGACATGACAACACAAAACCTATGGGATGCAGCAAAAGCAGTTCTAAGAAGGAAGTTTATAGCAATACAATCTTACCTTAAGAAACAGGAAACATCTCAAATAAACAACCTAACCTTGCACCTAAAGCAATTAGAGAAAGAAGAACAAAAAAACCTCAAAGTTAGCAGAAGGAAAGAAATCATAAAAATCAGATGAGAAATAAATGAAAAAGAAATGAAGGAAACGATAGCAAAGAACAATAAAACTAAAAGCTGCTTCCTTGAGAAGATAAACAAAATAGATAAACTATTAGCCAGACTCATCAATAAAAAAAGGGAGAAGACTCAAATCAATAGAATTAGAAATGAAAAAGGAGAAGTAACAAGTGACACTGCAGAAATACAAAAGATCATGAGAGATTACTACAAGCAACTCTATGCCAATAAAATGGACAACCTGGAAGAAATGGACAAATTCTTAGAAATGCACAACTGCCAAGACTGAATCAGGAAGAAATAGAAAATACGAACAGACCAATCACAAGCACTTAAATTGAAACTGTGATTAAAAATCTTCCAACAAACAAAAGCCCAGGACCAGATGGCTTCACAGGCGAATTCTATCATACATTTAGAGAAGAGCTAACACCTATCCTTCTCAAACTCTTCCAAAATATAGCAGAGGGAGGAACACTCCCAAACTCATTTTATGAGGCCCCATCACCCTTATACCAAAACCAGACAAGGATGTCACAAAGAAAGAAAACTACAGGCCAATATTACGGATGAACATAGATGCAAAAATCCTCAACAAAATACTAGCAAACAGAATCCAACAGCCCATTAAAAGGATCATACACCATGATCAAGTGGGGTTTATTCCAGGAATGCAAGGATTCTTCAAATCAATCAACGTGATACACCATATTAACAAACTGAAGGAGAAAAACCATATGATCATCTCAATAGATGCAGAGAAAGCTTTTCACAAAATTCAATACCCATTTATGATAAAAATCCTGCAGAAAGTAGGCATAGAGGGAACTTTCCTCAACATAATAAAGGCCATATATGACAAACCCACAGCCAACATCGTACTCAATGGTGAAAAACTGAAAACATTTCCACTACAATCAGGAACAAGACAAGATTGCCCACTCTCACCATTCTTATTCAACATAGTTTTGGAAGTTTTAGCCACAGCAATCAGAGAAGAAAAGGAAATAAAAGGAATCCAAATCAGAAAAGAAGAAGTAAAGCTGTCACTGTTTGCAGATGACATGATACTATACATAGAGAATCCTAAAGATGCTACCAGAAAACTACTAGAGCTAATCAATGAATTTGGTAAAGTAGCAGGATACAAAATTAATGCACAGAAATCTCTGGCATTCCTATACACTAATGATGAAAAATCTGAAAGTGAAATCAAGAAATCACTCCCATTTCCCATTGCAACAAAAAGAATAAAATATCTAGGAATAAACCTACCTAAAGAGACAAAAGACCTGTATGCAGAAAATTATAAGACACTGATGAAAGAAATTAAAGATGATACAAATAGATGGAGAGATATACCATGTTCTTGGATTGGAAGAATCAACATTGTGAAAATGTCTCTACTACCCAAAGCAATCTACAGATTCAATGCAATCCCTATCAAACTACCAATGGCATTTTCACAGAACTAGAACAAAAAATTTCACAACTTGTATGGAAACACAAAAGACCCCGAATAGCCAAAGCAATCTTGAGAACGAAAAATGGAGCTGGAGGAATCAGGTTCTCTGCCTTGAGACTATACTACAAAGCTACAGTAATCAAGATAGTATGGTACTGGCACAAAAACAGAAAGATAGATCAATGGAAGAGGATAGAAAGCCCAGAGATAAACCAACGCACATATGGTCACCTTATCTTTGATAAAGGAGGCAGGAATGTACAGTGGAGAAAGGACAGCCTATTCAATAAGTGGTGCTGGGAAAACTGGACAGGTACATGTAAAAGTATAAGATTAGATCACTCCATGACACCATACACAAAAAGAAGCTCAAAATGGATTAAAGAGCTAAATGTAAGGCCAGAAACTATCAAACTCTTAGAGGAAAACATAGGCAGAACACTCTATGACATAAATCATAGCAAGATCCTTTTTGACCCACCTCCTAGAGAAATGGAAATAAAAACAAAAATAAATAAATGGGACCTAATGAAACTTCAAAGCTTTTGCACAGAAAAGGACACCATAAACAAGACCAAAAGACAACCCTCAGAATGGGAGAAAATATTTGCAAATGAAGCAACTGACAAAGGATTAATCTCCAAAATTTATAAGCAGCTCATGCAGCTCAATAACAAAAAAACAAACAACCCAATCCAAAAATGGGCAGAATATCTAAATAGACATTTCTCCAAAGAAGATATACAGACTGCCAACACACACATGAAAGAATGCTCAACATCACTAATCATTAGAGAAATGCAAATCAAAACTACAATGAGATATCATCTCACACAGGTCAGAATGGCCATCATCAAAAAATCTAGAAACATTAAGTGCTGGAGAGGGTGTGGAGAAAAGGGGACACTCTTTCACTGCTGGTGCGAATGTGAATTGGTACAGCCACTATGGAGAACAGTATGGAGGTTCCTTAAAAAAGTACAAATAAAACTACCATATGACCCATGAATCCCACTACTGGGCATATACCCTGAGAAAACCATAATTCAAAAAGAGTCATGTACCAAAATGTTCATTGCAGCTCTATTTACAATAGCCCTGAGATGGAAGCAACCTAAGTATCCATCATCAGATGAATGGATAAAGAAGATGTGGCACATATATACAATGGAATATTACTCAGCCATAAAAATAAACGAAATTGAGCTATTTGTAATGAGGTGGATGGACCCAGAGTCTGTCATACAGAGTGAAGTAAGTCAGAAAGAGAAAGACAAATACCGTATGCTAACACATATATATGGAATTTAAGAAAAAAAAATGTCATGAAGAACCTAGGGGTAAGACAGGAATAAAGACACGGACCTACTAGAGAATGGACTTGAGGATATGGGGAGGGGGAAGGGTAAGCTGGGACAAAGTGAGAGAGTGGCATGGACATATATACACTACCAAACGTAAAACAGACAGCTAGTGGGAAGCAGCCGCACAGCACAGGGAGATCAGCTCGGTGCTTTGTGACCACCTAGAGGGGTGGGATAGGGAGGGTGGGAGGGAGGGAGATGCAAGAGGGAAGAGATATGGGAACATACGTATATGTATAACTGATTCACTTTGTTATAATGCAGAAACTAACACACAATTGTAAAGCAATTATACTCCAATAAAGCTGTAAAAAAAAAAAAGCAAAATAACAAACAAACAAAAAAACCCAGTATGATATTGGTATAAAGACAGACACATAAATCAATGGAACAGAATAGAAAGACAAGAAATAAACTCATGCAAATATAATTACTTTTCAGTAAAGGTGCCAATAATACACAATGGAGAAGAATAATCTTGTGAACAAATTATGTACAGAAAACTGAATATCCACATGCAAAAGAATGCGATTGGACCCTTATATTAAACCACATGCAAACAACAACTCAAAATGGATTAAAGACTTAAATGTAAGATCTGAAACTGTAAAACTCCTAGAAGAAAACATAGAGGAAAAGCTTCTTGACACTGATCTTGGCAATGGTTTTTGGATATGACACCAATCGCACAGTCAACAAAAGCAAAAATTGACAAGTGGGACTACACCAAAACTAAAAAGCTTTTGTAGAGCAAAGAACAATCAGCAGAATGAAAGGCAACCTACAGAATGAGAGAAAATACCTGCAAACCATACACCTGATAAGTAGTTAATATCCAAAATATATAAGGAACTCCTACAACTCAATAATAATAAAACAAAACAATGCAATTAAAACACAAGCAAAGGGCTTCCCTGGTGGCGCCGTGGTTGAGAGTCCGCCTGCCGATGCAGGGGACACGGGTTCGTGCCCCGGTCCGGGAAGATTCCACATGCTGCGGAGCGGCTCGGCCCGTGAGCCATGGCCGCTGAGCCTACGCGTCCGGAACCTGTGCTCCGCAACGGGAGAGGCCACAGCAGTGAGAGGCCCGCGTACCGGAAGAAAAAAAAAACAAAAAAACCACAAGCAAAATACTTGAACAGACATTTCTTCGGAGAAGACCATACAAATGGCCAACATATAGATGAAAAGAATCTCAACTAATTATTAGGGAATTGCAAATCAAAATCACAATTAGGTAACATCTCACACCTCTTAGGATGGTTATTTTTTTTAAAAGATAATAAATGATGGTTAGAATGTGGAGAAACTGAAACCCTTGTGCACCATTGGTGACAATGTAAAATGGTGTACTTGCTATGGAAAACAGTATGGTGGTTCATCAAAAAATTAAAAATAAACTATCATATGATCCAGCAATTCC
>NW_020837950.1:56900950-57077936 GCF_003676395.1 Aethalodelphis obliquidens | reverse complement strand
ATATATATATATATATATATATATATATAAATAAAATGGCGTGTTATTCAACCTTAAAAAAGAAGGAAATCCTGCCATATGCAATAACATGGATGAATCTTGAGAACATTATGCTAAGTGAAATAACCCAGTTACAGAGGGATAAATATTGTACTACTCCACTTCTATGAGGCATCTAAAATAGTTAAACTCATAGGAACAGAGTAGAATGGTGGCTGTCAGGGGCTGGAGGGAGGGGGAAATGGGAAGTTGTTCAATGAATATGAAGTTTAATTTGTGTAGGATGGGTAAGCTCTAGAGATCTGCCGTGTAACATAGTGCATACTGTTAACAGTAATACACTGTGTGCTTAAAAATTTGTTAACAGGGTAGATCACGTGTTACGTGTTATTACAGCAAAACGGGGGGTATAACATATATGTTTATTACCTTGATTGTGGTGATGCTTTCATGGGTATTCCTGTATCCAAACTCATCACACTGTATACACTAAATATGTGCGGGTTTTTTGCATATCAATTATGCCCCAATAAAGTTGTAAAAAAATAAGTTAGTAATTCCTGACAGCATTTGTATTCTTCGAAACTGGGTTCAGATATGGTTGAACTATCTCTTTGACATGGTCAACTATAAAATGTAAAATAAATTTTCCAATTTAATAATGTGTTTGCTCATGAAATAATGCCCCTAGTTATGGAAGGTTTTTGCAGACAGAATTAAAATATGATGGCTATTTCTATGAATGTTAACTCATGGAATATCTAAGTCTCTCTTATATGACATGGGTTTGTGGTTTCATCTTTGTTTTTCCATCTTAGATCTCATACTGACTTAAGATTGGGGAGAGTCGCTTTTTTCTTAGAAAGTGAATCTTTCTGAGGATGAACAACTTGAGTAGGTGGAAATGGGTTTACTCCCAAGCTCACTAATGCCAATTTCCCCCCAACCCCAGGCTCTCCTGCTATCTACCTGGAGAAATAGAAGAAATATCATGTTGGATAATTTAGATTGAATAATAAAGTAAATTTTGAGAAAGTGGGAGGTTAACCAATTTCCACTAACTTAATTTAGTAAACTTAATGTCTTATCTACTCTGTGTAGTTACTGACTTATTTACAACTTGGCTAGAAATTTTAAGCCCAGTATATATGGCCAAACAACACTGAAATCCAGTAGAATGGTTAGGAGATGGGTATTTGAAGGAATGTAAAAGATTTTAGAATTTCTTGCTAAAATGCTACAAAGACTGCAGACATTCATGGGTGAAAGTATATAAAGAATTGGTTTGCCTCTGTTTTGATGAAATGGAGACAACATTTCAACCTGGAAACACACTATTACAAAGAAGTGGGAAAGTAGTAAATGAGATTTCTCTCTGAAGCTATCATTCTTGTGTGTTACTGAAAGCACAAACTTTAGTCTATGTAAATTGAGCAATTTGAAAACAGGTCTCTTGGCAATGTTAATACAATCTTCGATTAATAAACATTATTCCCCTTTATCCATGAATCCAGTCTTATCAATCCACTCTGGAATTAGTGTTTTAGGAAATTATCAATAAAAATATTTTAAATATTAAATTTTAAACTTCATGAATTCAGGAAAGAACAGGTATGAAAAAACAAACCCAAGGAGAAAGCTCACAACTGAAATGACTATTTGAGAAGTTTTCCTTTGACTATTATCTGCTCAGCAGGGCAGAAACAAGAGTCTCTCACTCAGCTCTCTGATTTAAGACAACAGCTCTTTTAGTTCTTTTTGGCCAGAAAATTAGCAAGAGGTAGATTAATAGAAAGTACAAAGTTAGGGAATAGACTGTATGTCATACGAAATGGTTATGGTAATTGTGAAATAAAACCTTTATCTACCCCAGTATAAATACACATCACATTTTTTTCTCCAAATATATGGCATAATCACAAAGAGAAAAACATAAAAGCATGCCGTTTTCACCATAAAGAGTAGCATCAGGATGGAAGCGTTCCATGGAAAGCCCAACTTTTCATCATTTCAGATTATAGGTAAATATCAAAAGAAAAACATGGAACACACAGTTGACTATACATAGCGTAAATCAACAAAGGAGGATCTTTGCTTTTATAAGTATTTGACTCTCTCAAAACTCTGTTCAGAGGACAGATTCTTCTGCTCCCTTAGAATTCAGTCACTCATTTATTTGAGACGCAGTAACTCTTTCCATCCAGAATACTACAAAATACCCACTGAAAGGTGTTTTTGGCCTTCATGAGGAAAAAAAGTGAATAATTTCCTTGCTTACCCGTGATAAAATAGTTGTGTCAGCACTTCAGTAATCCACATTTCTCCCCCACTCCAACGTTCCCTATCAAACTTTCAACACTCTTGCTGATTCCACATTATACGATAGCACTGCTTCATTCTGAATCTCTCAGTAACAAATAGCACATGGTAAATTTACATACAAACCTGATGCTGTACCTCATGCTCACAAATTGGCAAATAAAATTCAGATTTTATTTAATTAATCAAGGTATTTCTCAAGGAAATGATATGCTGTCTTCCTAAGCTATGTTCAGGCTCCCCATAGAGTGTTTCTGCAAAATTTTGATATGAGAAAAAAAGTCATTTTTTTTTGGCTTTGCTCCTCCAATTTCTCCTCCGTAATACTACTAGAGGAATCTTTATAAAATGGAAACATAAAATCTATCAATATCTTTCCAATGTACTCAGGAAAAATCCTACTTCCTCAGAATGGCTTACTATAAATATTTATTGAGTGACATCTATGTGTGAGATACTGTTACAGGCCCTAGGGGTAGTTAGTAATAGGCAAAACAACCAAACAAAAATCCCTGCCTTCACAGAGTTTATATTATAGTGGAAGGACACAGACTATATTTAATGAATAAATAAGAAAATAATGCAGTGTATTGGAAGGTGATAATAAGCTGTAGAAGGGGAAAAAACAGGGAAGGGAGATAGCTAGTTCCTGGGAGGTCAGAATTAATAACATGAACAGAAAAGGTCTTTCTGAGAGGAAGATATATGAGAAAAGAATTGAAGAAGATGAGGGAAGTCAAGAGGATACTGGGGTAGAGAGCATTTCAAGCAGAGGAAACAGCAAACAATGGCCCTGAAGCTGTCGCAGGCTGTTTTGTTCAGGGAATAGAAAGGAGAACAGTGTGACTTGAGGGAAGAGAGAAGAGTGGAAGATGACATTACTGAGGTCAGATGAGGGGGCCTTGTAAGCCAATTAATAACTTTGCCTTTTACTTTCGGTGAGCTGAGAAGCCTCTTGAAGGTTCTGGTCAGCCTGATGTAATCTGATTTAGATTTTAGAAAGATCATGTTGTCTCCCATGTGAAAAGAGGCTTACAGTATAAGGGGCAAGAACTGGAAGAAGAGGCATCAATTAGGAAAATTACTGAAATATTCAAACAAAAGATAATAATGGCTTAGACTAGAGTGGTTGAGATAGCTGTGGTTTCAGTGGTGGATCAAGGATGAATTCTGAGGAAGAACCAACAAGATTTTTTGACAGACTGAATATGGGAAAACAAAGATGAAAGAAAACAAAGATGATTGCATAGTTTTTTGTTGCTGTTTTGAGCAGTTCATGCTGTATGGAATTCCCATTAGCTAGTGAGAGGGAAAGCCACGGAATCACCTTTTCTGGAACTATTGTCAGATTTCTATAGTATTGGTTGGTACAGTTATTCATCCTAAAATATATTTTTCAAGCATTCAAATATACTGATGTGTTGGAGGATGCCATTTTCATTTACTACTCAAAGAGAAAGCATTACCACTTCTACAATATTTGGGACTTAATTAGGTTATGATAATTGGCAATAGGAGTAGTGATTGAGTGCCATGTGTTATCTTTTACCATTTAACAATAAAGACAATTTAAAACTTTAACCCATTTCATTTTTCTTAATTGTAATAATATAGTTGTTTTACATTACATTGGTTATATATGTAATTCTTAGAGATAAATATAGTTTCATTTGAAGACACTATTTCAGTTTAGCCACAAACCAAAAACATACTGCATGTTTCAACCACAATTATGAAGCTAGCAAAAAAATTTTAACAGCTTTGAACTATAATTTACATACCATAAGTGTACATTTCATTGGTTTTCATTATATTGACAAAGCTGTGCAACCATCACCACTAATTTTAGAACATTTTCATCACCCCCCCCCCAAAAGAAGCCCCATAACCCCTTAGCAGTCACTCCCCATTCTCCCTTATTCCAGCCTCTAGAAACTACTAATCTACTTTCTGACATGATGGGTTTGCTTTTTCTGGACATTTCATATCAATAGAATCATACAATATTTGGCGTTTTGTGGTCAGTTGCTTGAAATAAGCATGATGTTTTCAAGGCTCATCTATGTTGTAGACTGTATCAGTACTTCAGTATTTATTGCCAAATAATGTTCCACTGTGTGGGTACACCACATTTTATTTATCCATTCGTCAGCTGATCGGCATTTAGGTTGCTTCCACTTTTTGGTTATTTTGATTAATGCTGCTATGAACATTTGTGTACAAGTTTTTATGTAGATATATTTCCATTTTTCTTGAGCATATACCTAGGAGTGGAATTGTTGGGTCGTATGGTACTCTAATATTTTGAGGAGCTGCCAAACTGTTTTCCAAAGCAGCTGGACCATTATTTTACATTCCCACCAGCAATGCATCATGGTTCCAATTTCTTCACATCCTTGCAAACACATTGTCTTTTTTCAGTTATACTAATTGGTATGAAGAGGCATCTCACTGTGGTTTTGGTTTGCTTTTCCCTAATGATTAATGATATTCAGTATATTTTCATGGGCTTTTTTGGCCATGTATACATCTTTTTTGAAGAAATTTCAAATCATTTGGCCACTTTTAAATTGGGTTATTTGTCCCTTTATTGTTGAGTTGCAAGAGTTCTTTATACATTCTGGATATAAATCACTTATAAATATATGATTTGCAAATATTTTTTCCCATTCTGTGGATTGTCTTTTCACTTTCTTTATGGTGTTCTTTGAAGCACAGAAGTTTTAAATTTCGATGAAGTATAATTTATTATTTTCTTTTGTTGATTTTACTCTTAGTGACATAGCTAAGAAACCACTGTTTAATTCAAAGTCTAGAATATTTACCCCTAAGTTTTATTCTATGAGTCTTGTAATTTGAGCTCTAAAATTTAGTTTTATGATACATTTTGAGTTAATGTTTGTATATGGTATGAAGCTGGGGTACAACTTCATCCTTTCACATGTAGAAATCCAGTTGTCCCAGCACCAGCTGTTGAAAAGACTATTATTCTTCCTCCATTGAACTGTCTTGGCACCCTTGTCAAAAATCAATTGACTATAAGCAAGAGTATATTCTGGAACTCTCAATTCTAGTCCATTGATCTCTATGTCTATTCTTATGCCAGTAGAAGCTAGCATATATGTTATACTTGGCAAGTAACAACCTACTGGTCCCCTTGCATTTACTGTATTACATTGGAGCATCCCTATATATGTCTGTTTTTATACTAAAATATAAAATTCTGTAGGCTAGGGATAGCAACCTATATTTTTACTCTCATAGCCCATGAGATGATGTTCGATAATGTACCTTAAATATTTTGCAGTCAAAAAAAAAACCCCAATAGGATTGTCTAATAAGAACAAGGCCTAATGTACTCATACAGTGCTGTTAGGGGCATATAATGAGAAACCCAAAATAACAGTGACTTAAACAAGATATATTTATTTCTCTCTCACATAAAATAATTCAGCAACTAGGCAATCAGAGTTGATTTGGTAGCTCCATGAAAATATTGGTATCCTAGCTCAGCTCTAACATCCCTAGAGTGTGGTTCCCTATCTTTAGGTCCAGAAGAGTCGCTAGAGTGCCGCCATTATATCTGCATGGCCACACCTCATTGCAAAGGAAAACTAGGGAATGTGGTCTTTACTGGGGAGCGGTACTGTAACCAGCTAAAACTCAGGATTCTTATTCTAAGCAAGAAGGAAGAATAGATATCAGGAGGAAATTAGCATTCTCTACAACAGAAATAACAGGATAACTTTTTAAAATCCGCTTGTACCTGAAGAAATAAGGTATTTAGGAAGCTCCAAAGTAATTCAGTGTCTCATAGCTGACCCTGTAGGAATGGACTGAGATACGCCTGGGATGGATGTTGCTTGTTCTTCCTTTTTTCAGGCTCTGATGCTCTAGCCATCTGGGACCCTCATGTGGTCCTACCCTCACCATTGTGGTGTGGCACTTGAATTTATATTCCCTAGGAAATAGTATCATACAATCTAAATTTAAATCATCCCTAAATGCCTAGTCAAATTAAATTTCTTAGTGCTCCATTTCCCCCCAAACGTATTCTAGTGTAGAGAACAAGATCTTGAAATCTAGGGGATACTAAGATTTCATTACATTTATTCTTCTAAGTAGTATATGAGCACGTCAAAAGAACTTTCAGTGATATTTCAACCACACAAAAGTATTTCTAATAGTTGGGATTTTAACCACCACAGCCAGCATAGCCAACCACAGAGAGAACGCTGTATTAAAAGAGTGTATTATCTTGGATTACATAGTCTACCTGTGAGGTATAATACAATTATTTTTTCTCTTCTGTATATTCTACACAGAAAACATAAGTTACCTTTTGCCTCACCTCAAGAATATTCTTTGTACTTTTATGCCACCTCTTACCATGTTCATAGGTAATTCTAGGTCAAACAATGATTCTTCACTTATAGAAGAAGTAAAATTCTTAGGCGTTATTATGTTACTACCTGCTATATTCAAAACACTTCATCATTACTCTGGTCCATGAAGCAGCCAACCTGCTGCTACTCTTTCTTTTAGGAACTGTACCTGCATCTTACCTGAGCAAGTATTCACCGCTGAGAATTCTTCATGGGTTTGCTTCCCCCCAAACATACCCAAACTCAGAATAATAAAAATTTAAGGATGCCCCTTATACCCACTTCTAGGGTGCCTTCCAGATGGTCCATGGGTTGCACCAAGGGTTTACTCCCTCCCCTTAGGAAAGAAGGGATGCTAGAAATAACTAGGTTTTTGGTATACTCCATGTTTTAATATTAGCTCAATGGTTTTGTAAGAACTGCCCTATACTGCTGACTCACAATATGAGATATCTATAAAAAGTGAGAGAGAGGAGGGGGGAATCTCAATTTCTCCAGGTTAATTTGCACAGGAAAAGTGTTATTAATATAAATATTCTCAATGACTGTGCCTTCAGTATAGTTAGAAGCTTCCTCATATTTGTGAGCAAGGGCTAACATAATGATTGTCAACAAACAAGATTTTCCTCCTAGGTTAAAATAACCTCGACTATTGGTGATAATTATGCCTCACAATTTATGAATCAGATTAAAACACCCCAGAGATTTGCCAGTGCCTATAAGTTCCATAATACATTCTTACCCCATGGATAAAGTTTGCCTGAATTCTTAATAGGAAATAAATACAGATATATGTCTATATGTATACATACATACAAGTGTACACACACATACACACACACACACACACAGAGAAGTCTATGTGGGTTAATCTATAAACAACATTTGGCTTAAGAGGTGAAATGAATTCTACCAGAATCCTAATATCATTTGGTGAGTAGCCCAGAATTATTTGCCTAATATTGTCAAAGATAGAGAATTAAGAATAAATTACATATTCATAAATTTTAGAAAGTTATATGGGGACTTCCCTGGTGGCAGAGTGGTTAAGGATCCTCCTGCCAATGCAGGGGACACGGGTTCGATCCCTGGTCTGGGAAGATGCCGCAGAGCAACTAAGCCCGTGAGCCACAACTACTGAGCCTGCAACCTAGAGCCTGCGAGCCACAACTCCTGAAGCCCCCGTGGCAAGAGCCCGTGCTCCGCAACAAGAGAAGACACGGCAATGAGAAGCCCGCGCACCACAATGAAGAGCAGCCCCCGCTTGCTGCAACTAGAGAAAGCCTGCGCGCAACGACAAAGACCCAAGGCAGCCAAAAATAAATAAATAATAAAATAAATAAATTTAAAAAATAAAAAATTATATGAGGCAAGCTTGACTCTAAAATCAGCCACCTAAGTAACTACTTCTAGAATCTCTACCAGTATAAAAAGCCAAGTAACCATGAGGTGGTGTGAAAGCTTTCCTTTTGTTCCCTGTAACAGAAGATACAGATGCATCTTATTTACAGAGGCTGGCTCCTCCTTCCATTCTCTATGATTGGCATGAGTGAGGCCTGATACAGTGTTGATTTGTTTGACTCCCTCCTCTTCTCTAGCATTACTGTCTTCTAAAATAATTTTTAAAATTTGATCTGCAGACATGTGAAGACATGTTCTCATTTGCTTTTGCTAAAATATCAAATTTGTTTCTATCTTAAACATTTGTAATGGAAATCTTTCCTAAAAATATTACATATACTCTGACTTCCTAAACAAAGCAGATTTTAACAAGGCAAAACATAATTTCAACATTTTTTGAAGAGGCAGGTTATCACTGTGAATATCAGTCATTATATTCTGCTATCATACAGGGTTATTGGGGTGCATGGGGGCTACTGGATCACATACTAAGGTTTCAGAAGGCTGTGCTTTTCTTTGGTCCCCATATTTCCTTCATTTTTAATACTTGTTTTCTGTATTTATAGTTACCTCCTATGCCTCATCCTTTTAAACTGTCAGCGATCATTTCTTCTGTGGGCAGCCTGATTCCCACAATTGTTTCTAATCTAACCTGCTCTTGAAAACAAAAAAGCTGGCTAGAACTGGGCCTAAAGAAAGCATGAGCATGGAGCACAAATGTTAAAAACTTGGCATACAGGCCGTGACTCCACATTCCAGAGCCCAGTGCAGACTAAATATCCCTGTGCACTTCTCCACTGAGAACAAATTATTCTCAGTACAGCACTCCAAGCAGACACTGTTAATAATTCAACACATCAGACGACTTTTGAAAATTAACTTTCAGAGTTTTGGTTGTTTTAGAGGAATGAGGCTGCTTTTCAACTCAGATCAGGATAGGTCAATTTTGATGATGAAGGTAGCAGAATATTTCACCCCAAAATACACCCTTTTGGCCGTAAGAATTATTTTTAGTTGATTATTTTGAGAAACTACAGACACAGGAGCATCTCTGAAAACAGAGTAGAAGTTACCCTTTTGTAAGAGAGATCTACAATTATAAAGGAAATTTACTTTAGAGAGGGGTCTGTACCAGGAAGAAAGCTCTTACCAAAGATAACTTTTTTTTGACTGTTCGTTTATCTGTTTTTATTTTTTTTAACCCACTTTATTTCCAAATATAACTTTCTAACTTGAGAGACTTATCTGCATGGCAGGGCAACCTTTGCTTACCAAACATTTCCTCTTTTCACCTTCCCAAGAAACGCCTTCCCCCCTTTGAAGCCCCAGACCCCTATCCGGTTCCTTGGCTCAGGATGGTATCTAATCCTCAATCATCTGGCTGCCTTCTGAGGCTCAGATCTTTATAGTGCTCCTGTAGGTACATACATATGTACTTACAATTGCTTATTTTTTCTCCTATTAATCTGTCTTTTATTACAGGGTGGGGGGTGTCTCAGCAGAGCACCTAGAAGGATAAAGGAAAAATGTTCCTCCTCTACAATGGACAGAGATCTCTTTAGACGGGACTGATATATTATGGAATAATATCTATGTTATACTTTACCTCTAGTAACCCTACAGAATGATGAAAAAGTATTTGGTTAATTAGATTTTACCTGAGTTTAATCTGGGCTTTGCTGGAACGGTAAAAATTTCTACCTCTTTCTTTTTCAACCTTCATATTAGGCAGATTGATAAACCTGGATGATATCAAAACAGTTTGCAAAGCAAATGCCATCATTTAAAGAAATATCTTACTAGAAAAGGGAGAGGGTGTAGCATACCAGAAACAGGTCATGGGACTACTCATTCATTCAAAGTTATCAGATTAGTGTTGTGTGCTTTCATTTATGATATCTTGTCATTCACTCAAGAGTCCACTTAGGTCCATATTGTCATTTTAGAAATGAAAAAACAGGCTCAGAGAGGATAAGAAATTTGTTCAAGGTCACACAGCCAGTGAGTGATAAAGACGACTGGCACTCAGGTCCACCTGATTCCCAATTCCAAATATGGAACTGAATGTATTAGTATAACCTCCAACTGGCATACATTTCACCATTCCCGCTCTTTTCTCCCTCTTGATCCACCCTTATTTGATAATATGGAAACTATGTAATTGGTACAGAAATATAGACTTATACCACTGATAAGGAGTGGTAAATTGTTAAGAACTTTCTGAATAAGTATCAAAAGCCTTAAAATATTCATACACTTTGACACAGTAATTCCCATTCTAGGATTTTATCCTAAAAGGAAAATCAGAAATTTGCACAAATATTTACATACAAAAGAGCTTAGTGAATTACAGCACTATTCATAATTGTGAATGTTTGTAATTAATGTAAATTCCAATAATAAAATAGTCACACAACAGAATAAAAATGTTTTAGAATACTTAATATGCGAGATATTTATAACACATGATTAAGAGAAATAAGCATGTAAAACCATACCACAGAAAAAAGATTAGATGGACATAAATACCAGTATGTGATAACAATAGTTATATCTACCTGGTAAGATTACAGTTGATTTTTAATTTTTTTCAGTTTCCTTTTATTTTCCAAATTTTCTATAATGAATATGTATTATTTTGTAATTAGATCATGTTACAATTTTTAAACAAAAAATCAGGCTATAATCTTTAAAAAATATATTAGTTAGTGTTAAAAACAATACAACAGGCCCAAAATGGAATCGTTTATGCTAAGTCCCACATCACTAAACCAAGACTTAATTACAGTTTTGGCTCTCCCAGATATTCCCATCAGGAATTGCCTAATCAGCATAAATTAGGTAATCTGCCTGATAGACCCCTGCAATCCCCTAAAGGAAAGTAACCTTGCAGTAACCAATCCACTTTTTTGCCTAGTATAACTTCCTTGCTCTCATTCCCTTCTGGCTATTTTCATTTTGTACAGCTCCCCAGAGTTCCCTTCTATCTGCTAGATTGGATGCTGCCTGATTCGAATTGACTTTTGCTCAAACTCTCAAAATTTTTAGTATGCCTAAGTTTATCTTTCAACATTAGGAATGATGGAACAATGTACTGTCAATGATACATCCAAAGCTTCTGTAGAAGAGGAAAGAACCAATAGTTAACAGAGAACTTAAATGTAAATGATTTTATTTTTACAATGATTTTAATGAAGGCATTTATCTCCACAGAGGAGAAAGCTAATATTCATTTGTAAGTTGCAAGGTTTAATCTTAATGTACAAAGAAAATAAATCTTAATGTACAAATGAAATACATGCAGCCAGAAAATTTCTTTCCTTAACTATTTTACTGTGAAATGAGATAAATGGATGTGAAAGTCCTTTATGAACTTGAAGTGCTTTACAAATCTATTACTATTACCATCAGAAGACTGTCATGTTCTACCTCTAGTAACTGCTGTGTGACTTGTCATAGGGGTCATATATTTACACAAAAAATTATTTCCAAAGGTTGTGAAGATACCCCCAATTCTCATCACATTTAAGTAATAAGCTGTCTCCTGGTTGACAAATGCAGACAATTGCCTTGTGTGATATCCCCATGTCAGCCTTAGAACACTGCACTCCTAAAAGGACAATGCAGCTTAAATCCACATTGAATACAATCATTTTCTTACTTTAGATATGGGAGAAGTGTCAGGAAACATCAAATGTTCCAGTGCTTTTAAAAGACCCCAGAAAGAGATTAAAAAACATGAGCAAACCCCAGCTTCCATAGCTACTGTATGGATTCAGCTGCTCTAAATTCTTAGAAATCCTAAAGTTGCTCAGACAAGGTGTTGGTTAAGTGAAGGTGGATGGTGGATGATGCCTCACTTGATTCATCAGCTATCACTGAGAGAATGAGTGAGATGGAAAATGGGCACAATTCATCTTTTTCTATGTAGCATAATGGGCCTAGAATTTGGCATCACTATTTAGCACAGGAAATACATAAGATTAGAGACAAGGAAGCCTTGGGTTTTTGCTCTAACTTCACCACTAATTTAAGAATGGGATCTTGGGTAAGTCACTTAAACCTCTAAAAACATCAAATTTCTTATCAGCAAAATGTGACTCAATTAGATAATGAATTTGAAAACACTTTGCAAAATTAAAAGTACCAAGGAAATAATTCTTCCATTCCAAAAGGTTATGAACATCATTAAAATTTACCACACAGAAGAAGGGCACACACAAACGAGACTTAACTGTGATGAACAGACAGATTTACAGAAGCGGTATCACATTAAGGTGGACCACAGGTCTAATAAGGACAAACAATGGGCACCAACCTATGCCTGAGGAAATCTGGATTTTCACAGGAAACACAGAGCTCCTAGTGAAATGTTCTCTAGGTGGTATGGAGATGATCCAACAATATGTCCTAACTTCAAAAGGAGAGATCGGTATCTTGAAAAACCAAGAGGCCTTCAGAGAGACCGACAAGAGATGCATTAATACAGGCATCAAGCTCCAGATCAAATTAAAGTTTTACAGAGCTGTGAAAGAGGCTCAGAAAGAAGAAATTCTTGCAGGAGGTGGAGTCCCTGAAAGTTAGCTTTGATGGATGGATGATTAGGCAACTGACTGACCAACCTCCCTGGGAGGCAGCTTTAGCAACTTGGGCTATTCCTGAGTCTAACAGGCAGACTCACAAACAATGCTAAGCAACTAAAAGAGCTTCTAATTGAACAGTAAAGTTTATTTTCAAAGGGGAAGCAGGGGGTGTGACACATGCGGTAGTTAGCAGTCTACTACTGACTCTATAACCACTATAGCCGAAGAAGTCCGCTGATGTGTCAGACGTGTTAAAAAGTGAAAGTTTGCCACAGCATACGATTGCCGTAGCTTTCTTCCCAAGCATTTCAAGAAAGAAGTTATAAGGCCAACTTCCATAATGATGCCTGTTACACAATAAGGACAAGCCAGGGGCCTAGGAATTCAATTTTCCACAGGGTCCCGTCAATGTAGCCATATACTGACCCACTCTCTCATGGAAATAGCCGGAGAAATATAAATATCAAGACTATGAGCACATCACAGGCCTCACTGGAAAAGTCCCACACAGAAAAATGTGTGGGTGTGAATTTTTCCATTCTGGAAGGGTAAAGGCCTGAGCTGATGATGCTGGGATGAGACACTGAAGTCTTTAGAGAAGTGAAACAAGTGTAATAAAGTTGACACACAGATTACCAAATAGCCTTTCCCTTATAACTGATGCTAAATTTGTGGTTTTGATTTGAAAGGTACAGAGAGACATTCTGCATTTTATTAGGGAAAAAAAAAAAAAAAGGAAAAGATCATCATCATTGGTCTCTAATCTTTTCTAAAAGAAAAAATTATTGTCTCTAACCTGGCTTTTTCTTTACTTTTTTTCCGTTGAGGAACTGTAACTCTTGTTTTTAAATTTTAGGAAGATGTTTTATATTCTTCTGAATATTGCCTAATGCATAGATAAAAAGTACTGAAACATTTCTCTCTTTTTTTTTTTTTTTGAGGTACGCAGGCCTCTCACTGCTGTGGCCTCTCCCATTGCGGAGCACAGGCTCTGGATGCGCAGGCTCAGCGGCCATGGCTCACTGGCCCAGCCACTCCGCGGCATGTGGGATCTTCCCGGACCAGGGCACGAACCTGTGTCCCCTGCATCGGCAGGCGGACTCTCAACCACTGTGCCACCAGGGAAGCCCTCTCTGTTCTTTTTATATACAATTAAGTGTTCCTTAGAATGTGTAACCTGGACTTCCCTGGCAGTCCAGTGGTTAAGACTCTGTGCTTCCACCGCAGGGGACACGGGTTCAATCCCTGGTCAGGGAATTAAGATCCCGCATGCCTCTCAATGTGACCAAAAGAAAAAAAAAAAGTAAATTATGCTCAAAGAATGTGTAACCTTTCCTGCCTATCCACCCTCATCTTAATCCTAAATTTACATATCTACATTTTAACCATGTTGTCAAAATTCGGTTTAAAGTCATGTTTCTTCTTCAAAATTCTTCATATTCACTTTTCTTGAGGCAGCAATCACCTATTACCTGGGATTACACCTGTCTGTGTATGACTGCTCTATTACACATCAGGTTGTTTGAGAAAGAACACAAATGGTAAGAGTGTGGGCTTTGGAGTAAGATTATTCTGGTTTCAAATCCTTGTTCTGCCCTAAACTGGTAGTAAAGGCTAAATAACCTAGAACAAATTATTTAACATCTCTGATCTTCAGTTGTCTAATCTACAAAATGGTACCATCACTTCACAGGTAAGGCTTAAACTAGACGGTGCGCCTGCGCATTTCCTTTCTATATGCCTGACAGCATCATAGGTGCTAGATAAATATCTGTTTAAAGAACAGACAAGAAATGAATAAGGTAGTAAGAACGGAGAAGTTACAAGAAATGTCTTTGAAGAAGGATTTCCTCAGTTTAAATTAGCAGTATATATCTGTACCATCATTCAGGCAGTCAGTGCATTACATTGAGGACAAACGAACACAATCCTAAGTATCCTACCTGATATAATGACTACAAAAATACTGATCTGATGTTATTTAATAACTATTATTGTTATACTCATAGTGTCACAGGTGCTTTAGAAGCTAAATCTAAATCTATTAAAGAGTGAAAACATATAAACTAGAAACTTGTGGACTGGTTTATATATGGCACACATAAAGTCTATTATAAAACTGGCATCAATACCCTTGGATGCAAACCCTTTTCTGAGTATTTGTTTGTCACAAGTTTTTTGCAGTACTTAATTTTTTCATAAAGGTGTTCCAAGAATTGTAATGGATACCCCTCCTGGTAACTTCTATTGATTGAGTTCTGGCTTCTGTATTTTAAGAGTCATGTTGGAATAACTGAGCCCAAATACCCCTGCTCTGAGGACTGCTCTCACTCCACAAGACACACACACACACACACACACACACACACAGACACATGTTCCCTGGCTCACCATGGCCTCCTGGACTGCTTATTACCCTGCCTTTTGCACCCCCAGCCACAATAATTAGGCCAGTATTGGATCACCACGAGCTAGTCACATCATCTTTCTCCTAAAGAGTGAACGAATGGTATCCAGAAATTCCAGTTAGTGAGCTTCCTATAAACAAATAAACTTGGGGATCCCTATTGTTATGCTCATTTTCTGCCTTATATTTAAAGAAATATAAGCAATCTGTTCAACAGAGAGAGAGAGAAAGAAATGAAATGGACATGAAGAGGGAGAAAGATCTAATAGCTCAGGTGGTCCCTGAGAGACTGAGAGGAAGATAAAGCATCCTTGATTCTGGCAACATTCCAACTCTCACTATATCCCCTTGATGCCCATCAAAAAGAATAAAGGAGCAAAAATAAATCTGTAAAACAAATGACCAAAAACAACCCCCATTAGCATTAGTAGTGTCCTTGTATGCAAACCCTTTTCTGAGCATGTTTGTTAAACACCGTACCACTAAAAAAAAAAAAAAAAAAAAAAAAAAAAAAAAAAAAAAAAAAAAAAAGTACAACAGACATTAAGAGATTTAAACAGATACAAGAAACATGTTAAAATTAAAACAGCATAAAACAGTGCCTCAAGCTCAGTATTTTATGTATTCTAATTTTAATACCTCTCTAGCTGATTGTATAAGAAGTAATCTAGCATGTTGTATGCATTAGCTCAGTCATCGTGGAGATAAAAAGGTAAAGCCATCCTGAAACAGGAAACCAATATTCTTCCTGTTTAATCAACAAATCTAAAAATTTATTCTTTTCAACTATTTATTCTTGCTCTTGTCCACCACAACATGGTGTTCCACATAGTTTTATGACAAAGAGAAATTTTTCATGAGACTCTTTTGTATCCCCACCCCCTTAAAGAAAGAGGGAGGAAAAACTGTTTCACACAGAAGGCGTTAGTTGTATGAATTAGAACTGCCACCTAAGTGTGGGCTAATGTAACCAAGAGGGATTTCACCTACATCCATTCAGTCAGTTTATGGGGGTTTAAAGAAATTCCAAAGAGTCATCAGAAGAGGAAAAATAAAGGTAATGCTTTTTGCCACACAGGTAGAATCTTTGAAAGTATGTGTAATATGTAAAACATTTTGACACCCCCATCATATTTTTCCAGAATTAACAGTATAAATTCTCTTGTTCAAGAGCTTCCTATCAGCCTCTCTAATCACTACTCACAGTAACCTCAACTCCTGCCACAATGTACAAGATGCAACTCTTGTCTTGCATTGCACTAACTCTTGCACTCGTGGCAAACGGTGCACCTACTTCAAGCTCTACAGAGAACACAAAGAAACAAGTGCAGTCATTGCTGCAGGATTTACATTTGCTTTTGAAGGAAATTAATGTAAGTTTATTCCCTTTCTTACTCAAATTATTACATTTAATTTGTCTAAGTGGAGTTTCTTTTTTTTAATAACAATCTGTTATGCTTTCTCAGAACTATGAGAACCTCAAGCTCTTCAGGATGCTCACATTTAAATTTTACATGCCCAAGAAGGTAAGTACAACTTTCTACATTCATTTACATTTTAATAGAATTGAAAGTGATGTGAAAATTTACAAACTACCTGGATTAATAGCACTTCATCTGAGGAGAAGAATTAGTAACCTCAGCATCTTTTTGAAAAAAACCAAGTTTGCTAATGGGCCTCTGAAAAATGGCTTTGCCAATATTTTCTTTATACGTACTTATGTGTGTTTGGGGGTAGAGGGAATGGGAAGAAAAGAATAATATTCTCTTTATTGCTCAGACAGTTTTAAAAAAGATTGTGTTGACCTACTGTTTTATTTAAAAATATAAAACTCTAGAGATACTTGATCATATCACTTTACCACTCAAATTAGCAAAACTGATATCAGAGGGCCCACTTTAAAATAAATCCTTTACTGTTTTAGGAAAGAATCTTAAGGATCTATCTTCGAGATGCAGCATAGCAGTAATCCGTAGCACAGATTCTAGGGCAGATTATTTAAACTGAAATCTCAGCTCTGCCATGTCCAATCTTTTGTAACCTTGGGCAAGTTACTCTCTTTGTGATTCAGTTTCTTACTTACTTATGTAAATGATAATTGTATATACTTCATATAGTTTTGTGAGGATTAAGGAGTAAATGTAAAGTACTCAGAACAGTATCTGGCATATGGTAAACACCATATAAGCATTAGCTATTAGAAGTAATAATAAAGACAAAATTCTTCCTGGAGAGTGTAAAGTAAAATTTTGGACTTACACATCTTTCATGTCAATAGACCTAGAGACTTCTGATGCTATATGACTTACATTCCAAGACTAAAAGCTTCATTTGGTCGTTTGGGGATTCAGACAGTTAGCTAAGCATCATCTAAGCTCCTAGAGCTACGCTAGTCATGTAAAATTTCCTAGTCGTCGTACCAGTCAACAGATAATGGGCAAAATCTGATGCTAAGAAGAGCTTGTCCCTGGGTGAACAGCCCAGAAAAAAAATGGGATTTAAGGGTAATGAATGCAATCACACTGACCCACTTCTTATAAATTTGAGGAAATTATACATCAAACTACCCCTTTAAAAGATAAAAAGGAGATAACTTAGAGATGCTCCTCCAACTTAATCAGAGTCACGTAACTCTTACCTCCAGCAGCGTAAAGACACTAGACTGTTTTTTGAAGGAAAGAGCTCCAATTTGCTCATGCCAAAAACTTAAGCCCTGAACTTGTAGAATTTATAGTAGCAAGTTGAAAGGGCATTAGATGAAAATGTCATAAAATGTATGTGGTGTATTCCTACCTCTCCCTTTAAAAAGTGTTAAAAAGATAACACCAGATTATGTGCATAATTTAGAGGGTGGTAGAATTCTTTGAAATCTAGCAGTTTCTAAATGACAACTGCAAAATCTATTTGAAACTAAAAGTGATGTGATAAACGCCATTCATTTGTTCATTTTACAACCATTCATGTTTGCAAAAGAATTTAGAGAGCTATAAAAACATTTAATTCAAAGGTTGTTATGTTAATGTTATAAAGAAAAAGAACTGAAGTTTAATCCTGGCTCCACCTAGTCATATGGCCTTGGGGAAGACATTGAAATTCTGAGATTTAGTTTCCTTATTTGTAATATGGAGATAACACACTGCATTACCTATCACAAAAGGTGGCTGTGAGACTTGGGCTTCTTCAGGACAAAACACTTTGAAATTATAATGTACCACAGAAGTATGAAATATTATCATTATATACAGAAGTGTGTTGTGCGTGTGTATTTGTATGTGTATATGTCTAAATTAGGAGGCCCATCCAAAAATCCTTCAAATATTGTAAGCTTTTATTTGATTTGGACAAATCATTTTTAAAAATATATCTTAGGGCTTCCCTGGTGGCGCAGTGGTTGAGAGTCCGCCTGCCAATGCAGAGGACACGGGTTCGTGCCCCGGCCCGGGAAGATCCCACATGCCGCGGAGCGGCTGGGCCCGTGAGCCATGGCCGCTGAGCCTGCGCGTCCGGAGCCTGTGCTCCGCAACAGGAGAGGCCACAGCAGTGAGAGGCCCGTGTACCGCAAAAAAAAAAAAAAAAATGTATCTTAATGTACTTATTATAGAAAAGTAAAAAATTAAGATGTAGTTATATGTGCCTTGCTATACTGACCCATTACTAAATAACTACAACTAACTAATCCATAAAGTGTTGGAACTGTGACAGATGGCATCCAAGAGCTCCCTCTGTCCCTAACATTCTATGATTCTCAACTCTTAGATTATTAAATATTAGAATCGGAGAATGTGATCCTATACTTCCACATTATGACCACTCTGATTCTAATAATTTCTCTGCAGACTGGAAAAGAATTCAACCTATATTGGTGATTTACATTTGGGTGCAGAAATGTTGACTTTTTTTCAAAGTCAAATTAAGCTGAAATTAATGACTCATTATTTGTTAACTAACAGTTAATGCTAACTATGGGCAGCTGAACTCTCATTTTTCCAGTCTTATAATGTTGGTCCATCTTTATAGCAATGATGAAAACAGAGAATGGTAAAAACTATATACTGCCTCTGTTAATATATTTTGATATTAATTTCTGATTCTGACCTTTAGTCAGGGCAAATTGACCTGATAATTACTTTTATTATTATTCAAGGCTACAGAATTGAAACATCTTCAGTGTCTAGCAGAAGAACTCAAACCTCTGGAGGATGTGCTAAATGTTGCTCAAAGCAAAACCCAGAACTCGATAGATATCAAGGATTTAATGGACAATATCAACAGAATAGTTTTGACACTAAAGGTAAGATATTACCTTATTTGCTCTCCTGGAAATAAAATAAATGGAAGGGTGTTTTAACATGGTATAACATTTTTGGTGTTTGTGAAGTACTCATGCATTTTAAGTCCACTGTGAACATAACTCATTTTTATATTAGGTGGAGCTGGGAAGTGTAAGCTAGAGGGCTTCCACCTACCATCCATTCAGGGACAAGCCCCCACCGCTGCACTCTGTCACCCCTCACATGAACACAAAATTGGGAGTGGAAGAAGACACTGAATTGAATTTCACAGAAAGCAGACAGGTTTCATTATATATTTTTTAATTCCTTCAGATAATTTTCCAGAATAGCTAATTCTGATTACCTGAAAGACTTTTTAAATGAGATTTTCCTATCATCTGGTGGAAGAACTGAGAGATTTGTCTAAAAAAAAAAAAATGGCAACCAGTAAAATGGCCAATGGACCAGATAATTAACTTTTTATTTAGAAGTAATACTCACTTTCAGGACCTCAAGTATTTTTAAATGCATAGGAAGCATGAAACATACAAGGAACTTGGGTGATGTGAGGAATTCACGGCTCTCTTTTCTCATCCATCTGCCAAAGTACAAAATTCATGAATTAATAGATATTCTAAATAAACAGCATAATTTTAATTACAGTAGAACCAACTTTCTAAAAGTATGTAACTCTAGTTGTTTCCAAATAAGAGTCACTTTATTAGTAGACAGTCTCTATTTAATTTAAAAAATACATTGAGATCAATGTCATCTACCCATTGATGGACTCAGTTTACCATCTATGTCAATAATTTTGCTCTAAAATTCTTGACCAACATCAGAAAAACTGATTCTAAATTCTAGATGCAAAATTAATAAAAAATTACACGAAAATCGAAAAAGCAAGATACTTTAAAAAATCTAAGCCCCCAAGAAGTTATAATATTTAAATAACTATATGTAAGAGGGTATATAATACTGCAATAGTTTGTTTAAAGGGAATACTTTATCTCACTTGATTTATGTTTTCAGGATAGGAATTACTTCAAATTTGAAAAAGTCCCCCCTTTCAATCTCACTATATATCAAAATATATTCTTCTTAGCTTGTCAGCCAGAGGCAGAGTTGAAACAGTTCCTATCAGCAGAGGAGGTTAATTTCTAAAAAGTCAGTCCACAGAATTTCTAATGTTTAGATTTCTAAAAATTGGGAAATTTATCTGCACTGAGGTGGGGTGGGATTCGTTATGAGTATTTTTGAAAACGTTCTTCATACAAATTTCCCCCCAAAGCTTATCCTAACTTACTCTGGGCTGGTTCCATCTTGCTTTGGGGAAAATATGAGGAGATTCACTCAAGCAGACTAATAGGAGATTTAAGGTTTAGAAATGAAGAAAGTATAATGTGCTTATCACTATATACATGTAACCTATATTTAGATACAGATATAATTCGAGAGGAAAAGAGGTTTAACAACTTTAATTCTGCATGCAGCACTTAATGAAGTATTTGTCTAAAATTGTTTTAAAATGTTTATTGTACAAAATTCAGGAAAAACATTGTGTTCATTAAGAGTGACAATTAACAAATGAGGAAAATTTCTGTTTTTATGTCACTATCACTGGGTATCATAACATATAACTTTGGCACACCATTTTGATCATTTCAAGAGAATGTGAATGGTTAATATGTTTAACATACTTGAAAATAAAGGCCATAAGTCTATAAGACTTCAACTGAAAATATTATATATAAGGTAAACTACCCTGAACTAAAACAAAATTAAAATGTTTTCTTTTACAGGGATCTGAACCAAGTATCACATGTGAATATGATGATGAGACAGTAACCGCTGTAGAACTTCTGAACAAATGGATTACCTTTTGTCAAAGCATCTACTCAACAATGACTTGATAATTAAGTGCCTCCCATTTTAAATGTATCAGGCTTTCTATTTATTTAAATATTTAAAATGTATATTTATTTTTTGATGTATGCTTTTCTACCTTTTGTAACTATTAGTCTTCAGATGATAAATATGGATCTTTTAAGATTCTTTTTGTAAGCCCTACGGGCTCTAAAAAATTCACTTAATTTATCCTAAAGTATTTATTTTTATGTTGAATTGTTAAAGACAATGTCTATGTAGGTCAGTTAATAAAATTATTTAATAAAAACAAGCCCAGATATTTGTTATTCTGGGAATAGCACAGAGTGAGCACTAAAATATTTCTGAATTACTCATGTAAACTCACAAGACGGTTAAGATGCTTACAAAAGTCACTCTTCCCCTGAAGAGGTATGTGGAATACAGAAATGGGTTTCTCAAAGCTCTTGCTTTCTCCTTTCATAAGTTGATTAGACTCTTAATTCTAATCTGAGACTACCTCATCAAATTATACTATTTTCCTTCTCCAGGTCATGCCTTAAATTTAAATAAGATGCCAAAACAAAAACATTCTTGAAACCCTTTATATGATTGGTGTGTCTTTCTATCCATTCTCCAACATCTTATACCTTGCTCTCTGCCCTCAGGAGGCTCACCTATTTGACCTATATCAAAGCTCTCCCCTGCCCTTTGGCTTTCCATTGGGTCCTGCCACTGGGGAACCCTGGTAGGATGTCTGAGGGACAGAAGAGATTCCCCTGACTTTCCCTATGGAGTAGCCACTGGATGGTTGTGCCTCTCGACCAAAGAACCCAGTTTCTCTCAAGGTGGCTCTCTTGAGATTTTTTCCTTCTGAGTTCTGCTAACCTTTCCCTCCACTCCTCCCTTCCAGCCTAAAGATGGTAGCACTTATACTATTACCAGCTCCAGGGTACTATACTATTCCTTGCAGTTTCCCTGTATGCTGACCATAGCTTGGTAAATTGTCTCTTTATTAGGTTCTCCTTGAATTATTCTGAGTATGCCATCTGTTTTCTGAGTCAGACACAGTAGTTGTACCAGAAATAGTCCTAAGAAATAGATCCTCAAAATAGAATTCTGGGACCAGGTTGTTCATATATTCAGGGAATACAACAAAATAAGGCCATGAGAAATCTATGGGATGTAGCATCCTGATTTTTCAAATTATTATCAGTGGTAGCATAGGATGAAATGCAGATAGAGAGCAAGATGTGAGATGAAATGACTGTGACATTTAATTGCTACAGCAATAATAGTTATAAAAGTTGTGATTATCACCTGTATTCTTCTGACAGTCTCAGAGAATGAAGGGGAAAAATTAAAGTTATGAACACACAATTAAAGACATTCATGGGCAACCAGAAGTCCTCACTGGCAGTTGTGAAGGAGTTCATCTCTTGTAATCATAGGGTGTATATGGCAGAGAACAAAGCAAAGAGTCTAATGTAAGATCTGCAAAGAGCTAGTGCCACTTAAAAGCTTAAGCCCTCCAGGTCTCCTACAGTAAGGATGGGGAAGGAGTGGGACTCTGAGATATGGGATGTGGATGTTCTGCCAGACACAGAGACTGAGAACCTTAAACATCTGTCTTTCCTGTTGACAGAGGCAACTCCTTTTCTTTAATAGAATCCCTTGTGAGGAAAAACCACTCCTTTACTTAAAAACCTTCCAATGACTCACAAATTGAGGACAATTTTCCTCAGAACACACCTCTACCATCTTTCCTTGCCTCCATGCCTAAAATGGGAGTTAAGACCTCAACATTCTGGGGCAATGAGATACAAAATGTTTAGACCAATGGGGATGAAAAATAAGTCATGTTTGGGCCACTTTAATTGTGATGAATGCAACTCCCTGGGACTCCGAATTTAATGATAACTTGCAAATGGCATTAACAGCTGGTTGAGTAAATGCTGGGACTCTACAGTGGCCTCTTTTAATGATGATGAAATGCCAGAGCTTCTTGGTAGAAGATGGAGTCCAAAGGACCACGGAACTGGAAATGTTGAAATGGATCCATTAGTTACAGTCTTCTCATCTTGCCCAGGAAGCCTTTAGGAAGTACACTGGTAAGAGGGACACTAGCATCCACCAGAGTTCTGTGGTGGTGTTTTCATTAGGCCAGAAATGACAGACGGTGCTGCAATGGAACTGGTTTCCCGGATCTCATTGGGGAATAACGTAATCCTGGAATGATAAAGGCCAGGTGACAGCACTTAGCCCTCAAAGACAAAATGGAAGCAATCACCACAATAAACCACAGGGCAGAGTGCTAATCAAAGTGTTTTATCCAAAACAGATCTTAAGTGGTGGCTACCTGGTTCCAAGATCCCTAAAAATTAGAAGATTCTAATTCTGTTGGGCAGAACTGAATGAAAGTCACCATAATTGGAATTCATGACCTGTTCCAAGTTCCTGGATTTAAGCCACTTCATATACCTGGTATCCTGCCTCAGAAGGGGGATGCAGAATCCCTTTAAGGAAGGATACTGTAATATGGCCACAGATGTATACTGCAAAAATTTCCCCAAGCCATTCTGCAAGAGATATTTACAAAGAGACAATTTGCTGAAGAATGGAAACTATCAAGATATTCTGGGGGCTATTAGATAATGGCCCTGAAGGACCCTATAATTCTGAAACTCCACTGTGAGTCACCAGTCAGAATGGGGACTTAGCCTGATGGAAGATTAGCCCAAGTCCCTCTCAGGAGGGCCCAAAGGGATCACAGACCCTCCTGTAGCACACCCACATAGTGGCCAAGGAGCTGCACTGTTCAGGACTCCCTTCAACAGAACATATTCTCCAGGGAGCATAGGTGACTGACAGTCTCTAGCTATTGCCATTTGCATTTACATAACATGGGCAATAGAATATGTTAACTGTCTTGTCCCAGGGATATATCAATTTTACTGCTTTCTATCCTAATTAGTCTGGAGAGTACTTGATCATCTTACTATTTCAAAGAGTATCATGTGGGTCGATTACATTGATGCTTTTATGCTAACTGGATTTGTTGAGAAGTAACAAGTAGGAGTAGTGCCTGAGTAAGGCGAATGTGCGTTAGAAGAAGGGTGACAAGTTCAGGGATGTGTCACAAATATGAAGTTTCTAAGGGTCCAGTAGTTTCATGCATGTTAGGAGGTTCCTCTACAGTGGAGGGCAAGATGCTGTGCCTTGAAAGGCCAATTACAAAGAGGTACAAAGCTTGGTGAGCCTCTGGGATTTAAAAGAACGCTACATTTGCTACTCTGACCCGTTTTTGAAGGGTAACTCATAAGGCTGTCAGTTTTCAGTGAGGCCCACAGCAAGAAAGGGCTACCTAGCAGGCCCAGGCCTCAATACAAATTCTTCAGCCACATGAGATTTATGACCCAGCCAACCCAGTGTTATTCAAAGTGTTTGTGATAGAGATGTTAGCAGCCCGTAGAAAGTCCCCAAAAGATAATGACCACACAGTCCTATAGTTTTTAGAAAAGACCACACCCTACACTGCAGATACTCCATTAAAAGCAGCTCTTGGCTTGTTACAAAACCCTGGTAGAGACAAATGTCTGACCATAGGACACCAAAAGATTATGCAACCTGAACTGCCCATCATGAACTAGTTATTAACTGATGTACTGAAACATAATATTGGACAACAGAGCACATTTCACTATAAAATGCAAGTGAGTAGGTATAAACAGGTCCAAGAGGGACAAGTCAACTTTATCAGCAGGCAGTTTAGACTTTCATGGTATGTGGTTTAACCCCGCTCCCTCAGCCTACTCCTTTGGCTTCTTGCAGAGTTCCCTATTATAAGAGAAAATTGAGGGCCTGGTTCACAACTGGATCTGCACCAGATGCTGGTATCAGCCAGAATGGATGATCCCAGAGTAATAAACCTATGCAGATTTGTACATTTGGTTACCCATTTCATATTGAAGGAGAAATGGACAGAGGTTTGGATCTAGAATAGACTGATTTATGGGAAGTGGCAAATGAGATTGCCAGATGACTGGGGGTATGAGGAAGAAAATGGAAATGGAAAATTGGTGAGAGGGAGGTCTGAAGAAGATGTATGTGAATGGGCAGAGAATCTGAAGATATTAATGTCCCACTGTAAAGAAGGCTCTCATTATTCAAGTGGACAAGATGACCCTTCCTGAGGATGCCAGCCAGTCTCTTTCTTTGGCCAATCCAGTGCTTATTCAATAGGCTCAAGAACAAACTGGCTACGGCAGCAAGTATGGAGATATGCATGAGCCCAACAAAACAGTCTTTCACTCACAAATACTGATCTGGCTACTGCCACTGTTGAGAGCCCAACCTCCCCAAAGCATAAGCCAATGCTGAGCTTTCAATATGGTACCATGTCCCTGAGGAACCAGCTGGGATTGATTATACTGGACCTCTTCCACTGGGGCATGAACAATGTTTTGTCCTCAAAAGGATAGATCCATGTTCTAAACACAGATTTTCCTTCTCTGCCTCAAGTGTTCTGCAGCACCACTGTCATTAGATTTATAGAATGCCTTATCCATCACAACACTGCCTCCAACCAAAGAATATAGTTTATGGCAAAAGAATCATGAGCATGTGGCAATAGGATCATGAGCATGGATTTCACTTATCTCACTACATGCTCTATCATTCAGAGGCAACTGGCTTGGTAAGACAGTGAAATGGCCTGTTGAAGGTTCAGTTATGAACCTGCTTGGAAACAGTATTATGAGGATCAAGTGCAGAATGCTCTATCTGTGTTAAATCAGCAGCCAAAATATGGTACAGTCTCCCCCAGAGCCAGCGTGCACACGTCTGGGAATCAAGAAGTACAAGTAATGGTAAGCCATCTCATTATTATACTAAATGACTCACTCGAAAAATTTTTTTTACCTCCCATTAATAAAACCTTAGCTTGGTTAATATTAAGGTCCTAGTGCTCAATGAGACACGTGTCTACCAGGAACATTAACTTCTATCAGAAAACTGATTAACTGGGAGCTGAGACTACCTTTTGAGCAACTGGGGGCTTTTCATGCAGCTGAACCAACAGGTACATATTGTACTAGCAGAGTAACTGATTTTGCTGACAAGGGGAAACTGAATTCCTGCTACAGAACAGACGTGACTGCTACACAATAGGTAACACTGTATTTGGAACCCAGGAAACTCAGCATCTTTTAGCTCTCTCTTTCCAATTGTACTGATCAATGGAAAACCGTACCAATCCTCAAAATGCAAGAGCACCAAAGATTCAGATTCCATAGAATTGAGATCTGGAGTCTACCACCAGGCAAAGAATTCCGCCCAGCCAAAGTAATGGCAGAGGATAAAGGGGAACATGCAAAGAGTATTGAAAGAAGGTAGCTATGATTACCAACTTTCATGACCGTGAACTTTCATGACTACCAACTTTCTCGGCTATTGAGCAGAGACCCAGGTAGTTATTTTACTTTTCTTTTTGGGACTTCATATAGTCTCACTTTCTTTATGTGAAAAATACTGGTGGTGTGCCTAATATTTTAAGTTTCAGGAAAGTATCACTGAACGGACATTATCCCACAATGATACCAAAATTGATGGAATTTCAAGTGTCTCCTTTGCTTGAGATACAAACTTTTCTCCCAAATGAAGAAAGAGAGTATCTGTTAAGGAACAAAGGAAAGGGGTGAACTGTGCCAGGTATTTCCATTTTCCCCTTGACAACCTGACATCCTCTCGACCCTAAGCTGACTTACATACATTAATGTGCTTTCCTGCCTTCTGGTTTCTAGTTGAGTTTGGCCAAATCCCTGGTAAGAGTTGGATGAAGGATCACCTCTGGATGGCCTCAGGATGGCTTACCAAAGGTCATACTCCTCTCAATATAGCCCTTTCTTTATGACCCTGACCTTCATTTTTCTAGTAATCTCCTCCTCCCTTCAAGCCTAAGTGTGGTACCAGCTCCCCTGTGTGAGGACAGCAACCAGCGCAGGCAGATATTACAGGTTACATTCCTCATGAGAAAGAATGTGGACAACAGACATCCTGGCTTTTTTGCTGAGGCTATTTTCCAAATTATGGCACAGGGAAATAGAACTCAAGTGGCAGACCTATGAGGAAATAAAAGTAGGAGTTCAGGGTTGTCAAAGTGAATGGGATTTGAGAAGCAAAACAGAGGGAACTGTGGAAAAGGACCCCATCCATATATCTACATACAAATTCCCTTCAAGGGCTGATCTGTCACCTGCAAATGCACAGGTTAAGACACCTTCCAACAACCAAAAGAAATGGCAGAGAAAAAGCAGGTATGAGGCAAATGAGCTGTGTGGTGCTGAGGAGACACAGACTGGAGTTTAACCTCTGCCATGGGGGAAGGGTCCAGTAAACACACCAGAATTTAAGATGAGAGAAAAAAAGGGGCAAGGCCCTAGGTAAATGAGCCCTAGAATAAGGCCATCTGAAATAAACCAGCTCTCACAAAGCCTAAAACCAGGATTCAACAGGATGAAACGTATCCACCAGATTCTACTTGCCTTCTCAAGACAACATAATCTGCTTTAAAGATAACATCATCAAATCCACATCCAGAGCCTCTATAATATTTCATCCACATGTAACATCAAAAACTTATGAGGCATGCTAACACACACATACATTCAAAATTATGAGGCCAAAACCAATAAAAATCTTCAACGAAGAATTCAGATATAGTTATAAGTCACAGACTTCAAAATAACTGGTTAATATGTTGAAGAAAATAGGGCATTAGTTCTAAAATACAGATGAAACTACAATGAATTTTGGTAGAAAGCTGAAATATATTTTTAAAAAATCTAATGAACATTCTAGAACTGAGAAATACAGTATCTGAAATTAAGAAATCACTAGATGTGCTTAAAAGCATTACTGAACATAGCAGAAGACTGGAATAGTGATCCAAAGACAGGCCAATAAAAAATAACCAAACTGAAGACCAGAGGAAAAAAGGAAGTAGAAACAAAAAGAACGTAAGAAACAAGTGGAACACAGCAAAAAGATCTAACATACAGGTAAATGGAATCATAAAAGGAAAGGGAAAAAAGAGGAATAAGCTATATTTGAAGATATAAAGGCTAATAATTTTCACAAACAATTAAAAGACATTTATCTACAGATTAACGAAGCTCAGTAAAACCCAAGCAGGATAAATACAAAACAACAAAAAACACCCATACAAAACCCTCCAATCCACACCTAGGGAAATCACAGTCAAATTGTTGAAAACGATAGACAAAAAGCAGCCAGTGGGAAAAAAGGTATTGCCTTCAGCAGAACAATAATAAAATTATTGGCTAATTTTTCAACAACACTTACGGAAGCTGGAAAACAATGGGATGACATACGGGTGATAAAACAAAACACATAATCATCTAGAATTCTTTTCAGAATGTTAGAAATTTAGGTGAAACAGACAGACAAAATTCTGAGAAAACTAGTCAAAAGCAGACCTGAACTATAAGTACTTCTAAAGGAATAACTTTAGGTTCAAGAGAAAAATCCCAGATGGAAGCACACAACTGCAAAAAAAGAAATGAAAAGTACCACACTGGGTAAATAGTAGCTAATTAAGATGACAACATGTCTTGTGGCATTTTAACATATGAATAAGTAAAATATTTGACAGCAAAAGAACTTAGGGCAAAAGATAGTAAGTGGCATTAAAATGTTACATTAAAAACTTGCATTGTTTGGGAAGTGCTAAAAGAATAAAGTTTAAGTAGACTGTAGTAAGTCAAATTTGTGTATTATAAAATACAGCAACCTCTAAAAGAATAGTATAACTAAAACGTAATACAGGAGAAAATATAATATTAAAAATACACCTAAAAGGATAAGATAAAAAGAATAAAGAGAAGCTATAGGAACAAAGAATGAGACAAACAGAAAACAAATAGCAAGAATAAAGACTTAAACCAAATTCTATCAATAATCTCATTAAATATAAATTAAGAAAAACTCCAATTAAAAAAAGATTGTAAGATACAATAAACGTTAATCCCAATTAATGGATTGGGAGTTTGGGGTTAGCAGATGCAAACTATTAAATATAGAATGGATAAACAATAAGGTCCTACTGTACAGCACAGGGAAGTATATTCAATATTTTGTGATAAACCATAATGGAAAAGAATATAAAAAAGGAATGTAAAAAACAAAGTTGATTCTAATATTTAAATTTAAAAAAATATATAAAAGTAATCATTTTAATAAACATATATCGACTACTTGTTTAAAAAAATACCAACTATACACTGGTGTTTATAAAAAAATACTTTAAAAAGACAAAAAAGGTTAAATGTATAAGGATGAAAAGAAATTACAATGCAAACAGTAATCAAAAACAAACAAAAAATCCCCCAAAATACAGAGGTAGCTTTATTAATTTTAAAAAGGGGACATTAAAGCAAGAGTTATAATCAGAGATAAAGGGAATTTCATAATGATAAAAGAGTTCATTCCACAAGAAGATATAACAGTTCTAAATTTGATTCATCTAATAATTCCATAGCTTCAAAATATATAGAAGACTTCTGCTTCCAGCCTTGACAGTATAACTGGTACCAGACTAACCCTTCTCTTATAAATAACCATTAAAGTGGGGCATTAAAGAACAAGCAGTAGAAAATGTGACACCTAAGGAACTGGCCATAAAAAAAGGTAAGCCCTACACAGAGCAGAGCAACCTCACAGGGCTAAAGAATCAGAGTTTCAAGGTTACTGAAGTAAATGAAATTTGTGGCACAACATACTGGAAATAAGACAGAAGTACAGAGAAGGAGCTACAGAGATATGTAGAGAAAATTCACTCACTCATTCATTCATTCATTATTTTGCTGAATACTAAGCTGTGCCTATTTTAGGGGTGAAGAGTCTACAAGACTAGACAAAGAGCAACTAAACAGGAAAGAAATGTACACTGAAAAACTGTTACCTAAACAATCACTGAAACTATGTATAGGATTAGAAGAAGCTCAAATTCCAACAACCCAGAGTACAGAAACCTTGTTGAAAAGCTTAAAAACCCTAGAAAGTGCCTCAGAAGTTGGACTAATCTAGCCCTAGTGTAAAGGCTACTCTAAACTTGTCCTAATAAAGCTTAAAAGCAAGACTTGAAAGACTCAAGATTATCCACAAATAAATTAATTCCATTCTAGAAAATTCAACACTGTCTAAAATAAGCCAACAAAATGCAGAAACTCAACAATGAAGCATCAATAATATCCAGCAAAAACCAAAACTGACCAGGCATGTGAAAAAGTAGGAAAAGGTGACCTATAACCAAGAGAAAAAATAGCTCAATAGAAACAGAAAAAACATGACAGAGGCAATGGAATTAGCTATTATAAACATGTTTAAGACTTAAAAGACAAGCCAAACACAATGAGGGGACAAATAGGGAATCCAAAAGAGAAATGGAAACTATAAAAACGAAAACTAAAACTGTTAAAAAAAACTATAAAAATGAACCAAAGTCGTAGAACCGAAATTCTATTAACTGAAAAATATATGAAATTAAAAATTCACCAGATGGGATTAACAAGAGATTAGGCACTGAAGATCAATGAACTCAAACATACTATCCTAGAGAAACTACGAAACTAGAGAACAAAGAAAAAAGTAAAACTCAATGATTGTTGGATAATATCAAGTGGTTTAACATATATGTAAATAGGAATACCAGAAAAAGAGGGCAGAAAAAATTTTTAAAGAAATAGTGGTCTAAAATAATGGAAATTGAACCTATAATTTAAAACATTCCCATGGGGGAGAGCTTCAAGATGGCAGAGGAGACGTGGATATCACCTTCCTCCCCACAAATACATCAGAAATACATCTACATGTGGAACAACTCCTGCAGAACACCTACTGAACGCTGGCAGAAGACTTCAGACTTCCCAGAAGTCAAGAAACTCCCCACCTACCTGGGTAGGGCAAAAGAAAAAAGAAAACACAGAGACAAAAGTATAGGGACGGGACCTGCACCAGTGGGAGGGAGCTGTGAAGGAAGAAAAGTTTCCACACACTAGGAAGCCCCTTTGCGGGCGGAGACTGCAGGTGGCGGAGGGGTGGGAGCTCCGTAGCCGTGGAGGACAGCACAGCCACAGGGGTGCGGAGGGAAAAGCGGAGAGATTCCCGCACAGAGGATGGGTGCCGACCAGCACTCACCAGCCCGAGAGGCTTGTCTGCTCACCCATCGGGATGGGTGGGGGCTGAGAGCTAAGGCTCTGGCTTAGGAGGTCAGCTCCTAGGGAGAGGACTGGGGTTAGCCGTGTGAACACAGCCTAAAGGGGGCTAGTGCGCCACAGCTGGCCAGGAGGGAGTCCGGGAAAAAGTCTGGACCTGCCTAAGAGGCAAGGGACCACTGTTTCGGGGTGCGTGAGGAGAGGGGATTCAGAGCATCACCTAAAAAGCTCCAGAGACGGGCATGAGCCGTGGCTATCAGCATGGACACCAAAGACGGGCCTGAAATTCTAAGGCTGCTGCTGCAGCCACCAAGAGGCCTGTGTGCAAGGACAAGTCACTATCCACACCTCTCCTCCCGGGAGTCTGTGCAACCCGGCACTGCCAGGGTCCCATGATCTAGAGACAACTTCACCTGGAGAACACACAGCGCAACTCAGGCTGTTGCAACTTCACACTGGCCTCTGCCGCCACAGGCTCACCCCGCTTCCGTACCCCCTAGCCTGAGTGAGCCTAGCCTGAGTGAGCCAGAGCCCGCGAATCAGCTGCTCCTTTAACCCCGTCCTGTCTGAGAGAAGAACAGACGCCCTCAGGCAACCTACACGCAGAGGGTCCAAATCCAAAGCTGAACCCTGGAAGCTGTGCGAACAAAGAAGAGAAAGGGAAATCTCTCCCAGCAGCCTCAGCAGCAGATTAAAGCTCCACAATCAACTTGATGTACCCTGCATCTGTGGAATACCTGAATAGACAACGAATCATCCGAAAATTGAGGCGGTGTACTTTGGCAGCAACGATATATATATATTTTTTCTTTTTCTCTTTGTGTGAGTGTGTACGTGTATGCTTCTTTGTGTGATTTTGTCTGTATAGCTTTGCTTTTACCATTTGTCCTAGGGTTCTGTTTTTTTTTTTTGTATCGTTTTTAGCGTTTGTTATCATTGGTGGATTTGCTTTTTGGTTTGGCTGCTCTCTTCTTTCTTTCCTTTTATTAAAATTTAATAATTATTTTTTAATATTTACTTTAGTAACTTTATTTTATATTTCTTTCTTTTTTTTTTCTCTTTTATTCTGAGCCGTGTGGCTGACAGGGTCTTGGTGCTCCAGCCAGGTGTCAGGCCTGTGCCCCTGAGGTGGGAGAGCTGAGTTCAGGACATTGCTCCACCAGAGATCTCCTGGATCCATGTAATATTAAACGGTGAAAGCTCTCCCAGAGATCTCCAACTCAAAGCTAACACCCAGTTCCACTCAACGACCAGCAAGCTACAGTGCTGGAAACCCTATGCCAAACAACTAGCAAGACAGGAACACAACCCCACCCATTAGCAGAGAGGCTGCCTAAAATCATAATAAGTTCACAGACACCCCAAAACACACCACTGGAGGCGATACTGCCCACCAGAAAAACAAGATCCAGCCCCATCCGCCAGAACACAGGCACTAGTCCCCTCCAACAGGAAGCCTACACAACCCACTGAACAAACCTTAGCCACTGGGAGCAGACACCAAAAACAATGGGAACTACGAACCTGCAGCCTGTGAAAAGGAGACCCCAAACACAGTAAGTTAAGCAAAATGAGAACACAGAGAGACACAGCAGATGAAGGACCAAGATAAAAACCCACCAGACCTAACAAATGAAGAGGAAACAGGCCGACTACCTGAAAAAGAATTCAGAGTAATGATAGTAAAGATGATCCAAAATCTTGGAAATAGAATGGAGAAAATACAAGAAACGTTTAACAAGGACCTAGAAGAACTAAAGAGCAAACAAACAATGATGAAGAACACAATAAATGAAATTTAAAATTCTCTAGAAGGAATCAAGAGCAGAATAACTGAGGCAGAAGAACGAATAAGTGACCTAGAAGACAAAATAGTGGACATAACTACTGCAGAGCAGAATAAAGAAAAAGAATGAAAAGAATTGAGGACAGTCTCAGAGACCTCTGGGACAACATTAAACTCACCAACATTGGAATTAGAGGGCTCCCAGAAGAGAACAGAAAAAGAAGGGGACTGAGAAAATATTTGAAGAGATTATAGCTGAAAACTTCCCTAATATGGGAAAGGAAATAGTTAATCAAGTCCAGGAAGCACAGACAATCCCATACAGGACAAATCCAAGGAGAAACATGCCAAGACACATATTATATCAAACTATCAAAAATTAAATACAAAGAAAACATATTAAAAGCAGCAAGGGAAAAACAACAAATAACGTGCAAGGGAATCCCCACAAGGTTAACAGCTGACCTTTCAGCAGAAACTCTGCAAACCAGAAGGGAGTGGCAGGACATTAATTAAAGTGATGAAAGGGAAGAACCTACAACCAAGATTACTCTACCCAGCAAGGATCTCATTCAGATTCGACAGAGAAATTAAAACCTTTACAGACAAGCAAAAGCTAAGAGAACTCAGCACCACCAAACCAGTTTTACAACAAAGGCTAAAGGAACTTCTCTAGGCAGGAAGCACAAGAGAAGGAAAACACCTACAATAACAAACCCAAAAAAATTAAGAAAATGGGAATAGGAACATACATATTGATAATTACCTTAAACGTGAATGGATTAAATGCTCCAACCAAAAGACACAGAGTGGCTGAATGGATACAAAAACAAGACCCATATATATGCTGTCTACAAGAGACCCACTTCAGAACTAGGGACACATAGAGACTGAAAGTGAGGGGATGGAAAAAGATATTCCATGCAAATGGAAATGAAAACAAAACTGGAGTAGCAATTCTCATATCAGACAAATTGATTTTAAAACAAAGACTATTACAAGAGACAAAGAAGGACACTACATAATGATCAAGAGATCAATCTAAGAAGAAGATATAACAATTGTAAATATTTATGCACCCAACATAGGAGCACCTCAATACATAAGGCAAATACTAACAGTCATAAAAGGGGAAATCGACAGTAACACAATCATAGTTGGGGACTTTAAAATCCCATTTTCACCAATGGACAGATCATCCAAAATGAAAATATTATTAAGGAAACACAAGCTTTAAATGACACACTAAACAACATGGACTTAATTGATATTTATAGGATATTCCATCCAAAAACAAGAGAATACACTTTCTTCTCAAGTGCTCATGGAACATTCTCCAAGACAGATCATATCTTGGGTCACAAATCAAGCCTTGGTAAATTTAAGAAAATTGAAATCATATCAAGTATCTTTTCTGACCACAACGCTATGAGACTAGATATCAATTACAGGAAAAGATCTGTAAAAAATACAAACACATGGAGGCTAAACAATATGCTACTTAAGAACCAAGAAATCCCTGAAGAAATCAAAGAGGAAATCAGAAAATACCTGGAAACTAATGAAAATGAAAACATGATGATCCAAAACCTATGTGATGCAGCAAAAGCACTTCTAAGAGGGAAGTTTAGAGCAATACAATCCTACCTCAAGAAACAGGAAACATCTCAAATAAACAACCTAACCTTGCACCTAAAGCAATTAGAGAAAGAAGAACAAAAAAAAACCCCAAAGTTAGCAGAAGGAAAGAAATCATAAAGATCATATCAGAAATAAATGAAAAAGAAATGAAGGAAACAATAGCAAAGATCAATAAAACTAAAAGCTGGTTCTTTGAGAAGATAAACAAAATTGATAAACCATTAGCCAGACTCATCAAGAAAAAAAGGGAGAAGACTCAAATCAATAGAATTAGAGATGAAAAAGGAGAAGTAACAACTGACACTGCGGAAATACAAAGTATCACGAGAGATTACCACAAGCAACTCTATGCCAATAAAATGGACAACCTGGAAGAAATGCACAAATTCTTAGAAAAGCACAACCTTCCAAGATTGAACCAGGAGGAACAGAATAGATAAACAGACCAATCACAAGCACTGAAATTGAGACTGTGATTAAAAATCTTCCAACAAACAAAAGCTCAGGACCAGATGGCTTCACAGGCAAATTCTACCTAACATTTAGAGAAGAGCTAACACCTATCCTTCTCAAACTCTTCCAAAATATAGCAGAGGGAGGAACACTCCCAAACTCATTCTACAAGGCCACCAACACCCTGATACCAAAACCAGACAAAGATGTCACAAAGAAAGAAAACTACAGGCCACTATCACTGATGAACACTGATGCAAAAATCCTCAACAAAATACTAGCAAACAGAATCCAAGAGCCCATTAAAAGGATCATATACCATGATCAAGTGGGGTTTATCCCGGGAATACAAGGATTCTTCAGTATATGCAAATCAATCAATGTGATACACCATATTAACAAACTGAAGGATAAAAAACATATGATCATCTCAATAGATGCAGAAAAAGCTTTCAACAAAATTAAACATCGATTTATGATAAAAACCCTCCAGAGAGTAGGCATAGAGGGAACTTACCTCTACATAATAAAGGCTGTATATGACAAACCCACAGCCAAAATCATTCTGAATGGTGAAACACTGAAACCATGTCCTCTAAGATCAGGAACAAGGCAAGGTTGCCCACTCTCACTACTATTATTCAACATAGTTTTGGAAGTTTTAGCCACAGCAATCAGAGAAGAAAAAGAAATAAAAGAATCCAAATCGGAAAAGAAGAAGTAAAACTGTCACTGTTTGCAGATGACATGATACTATACCTAGAGAATCCTAAAAACGCTACCAGAAAACTACTAGAGCTAATCAATGAGTCTGGTAAAGTAGCAGTATACAAAATAAATGCACAGAAATCTCTTGCATTCCTATACATTAATGATGAAAAATCTGAAAGTGAAATTAAGGAAACATTCCCACTTACCACTGCAAGAAAAAGAATAAAATACCTAGGAATAAAGCTACCTAAGGAGACAAAAGACCTGTATGCAGAAAACTATAAGACACTGATGAAAGAAAGTAAAGATGATACAAACAGATGGAGAGATATACCATGTTCTTGGATTGAAAGAATCAACATTGTGAAAATAACTATACTACCCAAAGCAATCTACAGATTTAATGCAATCCCTATCAAACTACCAATGGAATTTTTCACAGAACTAGAACAAAAAAATTTCCCAATTTGTACGGAAACACAAAAGACCCCAAATAGCCAAAGCAATCTTGAGAAAGAAAAATGGAGCTGGAGGAATCAGGCTCCCAGACTTCAGACTATATTACAAAGCTACAGTAATCAAGACAGTATGGTACTGGCACAAAAACAGAAATATAGATCAATGTAACAGGATAGAAAGCCCAAAGATAAACCCATGCACATATGGTCACCTTATTTTTGATAAAGGAAACAAGAATATACAGTGGAGAAAAGATAGCCTCTTCAATAAGTGGTGCTGGGAAAACTGGACAGCTACATGTAAAAGAATGAAATAAGAACACTCCCTAACAGCACACACAAAAATAAACTCAAAATGGATTACAGACCTAAATGTAAGGCCAGACACCATAAAACTCTTAGAGGAAAACACAGGCAGAACACTCTAGGACATAAATCACAGCAAGATCCTTTTTGACCCACCTCCTACAGAAATGGAAATAAAAACAAAAATAAACAAATGGGTCCTAATGAAACTTAAAAGCTTTTTCACAGCAAAGGAAACCATAAATAAGACCAAAAGACAACCCTCAGAATGGGAGAAAATATTTGCAAATGAATCAACTGACAAAGGTCTGATCTCCAAAATTTACAAGCAGCTCTTGCAGCTCAATATCAAAAAAACAAACAACCCAATCCAAAAATGGGCAGAAGACCTAAACAGACATTTCTCCAAAGAAGATATACAGATTGCCAACAAACACATGAACGGATTCTCAACATCACTAATCATTAGAGAAATGCAAATCAAAACTACAACGAGGAATCACCTCACACCAGTCAGAATGGTCATCATAAAAAATCGACAAGTAATAAATGCTGGAGAGGGTGTGGAGAAAAGGGAACCCTCTTTCACTGTTGGTGGGAATGTAAATTGATACAGCCACTATGGAGAACAACATGGAAGTTCCTTAAAAAACTAAAAACAGAACTACCATATGACCAAGCAATCCCACTACTGGGCATATACCCTGAGAAAACCGTAATTCAAAAAGAATCATGTATCACAATGTTCATTGCAGCTCTATTTACAATAACCAGGACATGGAAACAACCTAAGTGTCCATCGACAGATGAATGGATAAAGAATATGTGGCACATATATACAATGGAATATTACTCAGCCATAAAAGGAAATGAAATTGAGTTATCTGTAGTGAGGTGGATGGACCCAGACTGTTTCATACAGAGTGAAGTAAGTCAGAAAGAGAAAAACAAATACTGTATGTCCTAACACATATATATGGAATCTAAAAAAAAAAAAAAGGTTATGAGGAACCTAGGGGCAGGACAGGAATGATGCAGATATAGAGAACGGACTTGAGGACACAGGGGCGGGGAAGGGCAAGCTGGGACGAAGTGAGAGAGTGGCATGAACTAATAATATACGCTATCAATGGCATGGACTAATATATACGCTATCTATGTAAAACAGCTAGCTAGTAGGAAGCAGCCACATAGCACAGGGAGATCAGCTCGATGCTTTGTAACCACATAGAGGGGTGGGATAGGGAGGGTGGGAGTGAGACACAAGAAGGAGGAGATATGGGGATATATGTATATGTATAACTGATTCACTTTGTTATAAAGCAGAAACTAACACACCATTGTAAAGCAATTATACTTCAACAAGGATGTTAAAAAAAAAAATCCCCATAAAAATGGTCCAAAATAATGGAACATTAATCTATAATTTTAAAACATTCCCATAAAGGAAACTCCTAAAGAAAGGCCTAAATTGCCTTTCTGTTATAGTCTTCCAAATATTAAAATAAGAAATACTAGCAATCTTACATAAGCAATCTGAAAGAGTAGAAAAAGAAGGGACACTTCAAAAATCACTCTTACTAGGCCAGCATAACATTGACACCAAACTAACATTATAAGAGGAAATATAGGCCAATAACTCTGATAAACATAAATGCAAAAAACAAAACTTTAGCAAATAAAAACCAATGTTACATATGAAAGGTAATATATGTGACCAAATTGGATTTAGTCCAGGAATGTAAAATGGGCTTGATGTTTTTTAAAAAATGTAATTAATTCATCATATACAGAGAAAAAACCAAATCGATACAGACTACATGAATCAACTCAATTGGTATATAAAAATCAGTTAAGAAACTTAAAAATTAACGGTGCTCAGAAAACTAAGAATAGAAAGGAATTTCCTTAATCTGAGTATCTTTGTCACAAAACCACAGCCAATATGTTAATGATGAAATGTGGGACACCTTTCTCCTAAGTTCGGGACTAAGACAAGGGTGTTCATTACCATTTCTAGTCAATGGTATAGTGGAGGTCCTAACAAATGTAATAAGACAAGGAAAAGAAGTAAAAGATTAGAAAGGAAGAAGTAAAATTACTTTTCACAGATGTGATTGTACAAATAGAATGTCGAAAAGGATCTGCAACTACAAACTATTAGAATTAATGGGTGAACATAGTAAGATTAATAAAAAGATTAATATACAAAAATGTCAAATGTGTTTTTATATGTCAGAATCAAACAGAATATTTTAAAACAATACCATTTGCAATAGCACCAAAATACATCAAATAACTGGGAATAAATGTCATGAAATATATATACCTCTATCTTGAAAAGAAACATTACTGAGAGAAATTAAGATCTAGATAAACGAAAGGATCTACCATGTTTGTGAATTTAAGACTCAGTATAAGATGTTAATTCTCCCTAATTTGATCTACAGAGTTAACTCAATCTATTCAAAATTCCGGAAGATTTTAAACGTATATATGTTTGTGGTGGAGGGGTGGTAAGAAACCAAAAAAGTGAAGCTTAAATTTATACGGAAATACAAAGAATGTAAACTAGCCAAGACATTCCTGAAGAAAAACAAAGCTGCAGGGCTCCTATTGCCAACTATCAAGACTTAGTAAAAAGCTCATAATAAATAAGCATGGTTGACATAAGGACAGAGCAGAGGAAAAGAAAAAGTCTGACATATATAAGGTTACATCAAATGTACAACTTAATTCAGTGGGGAAAGAACAGTCTTCCCAATAAATGCTTCCAGGTTAACTAGATAGATTAAAAAAAAAAAACCCTTGAGCATTATGTCTGGATAAAGGTAAAATAAGTGTTGATAGCATGAGGAGAAACTGATATCTCTGTGCACTGCTTGCGGGAATGCAGACTGAGACAGCCATACTGGAAAGTATGGTAGTTCCTCAAAAAATTAAACACAGAATTACCATATGATCTAACAATTCCACTTCTAGGTATTTGTCCAGAAGAATTGAAAGCAGGGACTCAAACGTACTTGTACTCTCATGTTCAGAGCAGCATGAAATACAATAGCTCAAAGGTAGAAATAAGCCAAATATCTATCAACAGATGAGAGGATAAACAACAACAACAACAAAATGCAGTATACCCATACAATGGAATAATATTCAGCCTAAAAAGGTAACTCTGAATGAACTTGAAAACACTATGCTGGACAAAACAGTACAAATATTTATGATTCCACTTATATGAGGTACCTAGAATAGGCAAAATCATACAGACAGAAAATAGATGCGTGCTTACCTGGGAGTTGGGGGAAGGAGGGAATGGGGAGTTACTGTTTAATGGGTATAGAGTTTCTGTTTAGAATGATACAAAAGTTCTGGAAATAGATAATGGTGATGGCGGCAAAACACTGTGAATGTACTTAATACCACTGAATTGTACACTTAAAGTTGGTTAAAACAGCAAATTTTGTTATATATTTTACTGCAATAAAAAATGCATTAATGTTCTCTGAATTTGTAATAGCCAAAATTGGAAACAACCCAAATGGATTCACCTTAATGGGTGAAGGGATAAACAAACTATGGTAATATATAAAGTGAAATATTATTCAGCAATAAAAAAAGAACTATTGATACCCACAACAACTTGGACTGATCTCAAGGTCACTCTAATGAGTGAAAAAAGCCATTTTCCAAATATTATACTATATGATTTCATTAATATAACATTTCAAAATGACAAAATTATATACAGAGAGAGAACAGATTGCCAGATGTTGGAGGAGAAGGTTTGACTATAAAGCCTGAGGGAATTCCTTTGTGGTGGTAGTTATATTAATGTATACATGTGAAAATATTTCATAAAACTGTACACATCAAAAAGGAGTACATATAAAAATGGGAGAAATCTGAGGAAGTTCTGTGGTCTAGTTAATTATATTGTGCCTATGTGCCTGGTTTTCATAATGTTCTATAATTATGTAAATGTACCACTGAAGGATGGTGGGTGATGGGTACAAAGGACCCTCTCTGTACTGTTTCTGCAACTTCTTATGAGCATATAATTATTTCGAAAAAGTTTTTTAAAATTCTGAGAGAAAATAATTCCTTTTAAGTGTTTTTAGTAAAAAAAAGAACAACACGTTAAACTTGGTGCTGTATACCTTCTTAATTCAGAAAGTCCTTGGCTTTTAAAAGTAGAAGTCATCTTAGTAAGTGCAGTTATACAGGAAGTGCAGTCATTAAAATTCTAGCAGTAAATGATCAAATAAGATAATTCATCTACAACAACATACATCTAAGGGACTCAGAGATGCCTCCAGTTTCTGAAGTAGTAAATTTAGTTGTCTCTAGATATGTCTACACATATCTGCATCTTTCATTCTTGGGAAAAAAATATAAAAACTTAGTAAGTTTTCAATAAGTAAATATTTATTAACTAATTACTTAAAGTCACTGCCCAGGAGGCTATAGGAAAAAAATGAACAAATTTACAATTTAGTAACAGTGATAAGAAGTAAAAATAAATGTGTTAAGAGAGGGATGGATATATGGGAGTTCAGAAATAGGAAGGATATTTAAAACTAGGAAGTTTCAGAGCAAATTTAATGGAAAAGTTACATTGGAGCTGTCCTTAAAGTAGGAAGAATTTGGATAAAGATGGAGAAGAGAGGCTCCAATTCAAGACGGCAATGTAGGAAGTTCCTGAACTCACCTCCTCCCATGGACACACCTAACCTACAGCTATATATGGAATAATTTCCTCTGGAAACAAAACTAAAAACCAGCAAAACCAGTTTGCCCCTTCACATTGGGCAAATGAGAGGGATATCACATCAAAGTGGATAGGAAAGGCTAAGACACAATCTCACCATAAATCCCATCTACTGTGAGGTGACCCACAACCAGGAGGGAACTCAAAACCTGGAGCTTCTCACTAAGCAGCAGAGGGCTCATAATACCGCACATTGGACACTCCAACTTTTAAGGTCAGCACCTGAAACAGTCCTCCAAACACCTGGCTTTGAAGACCAATGAGGCTTGCACCCATGACACTTGGAGAGCTGTGGCAAACTGAGGGCTTGTATACAGACTCACCTGCCCCAGGGCCCAATGTAGAAGCAGTCCTTTGAAAAGTGCCCAGACTTTATGTAAAGGAGATTCATTTCCTAATTTTAAAGCACTGGTCTGAGGGGCAGGGGCCTGTTGGTATACTCTCCAGGAACAGAGGCTGGTGGGCACCATCTTCCTGCTTTCATTCTGCTTTGCTAAAGCCAGAGGGCACCATCTTCCCACTCACACTCTCCCTCTGTCCTGCTTCAGAACACCAGTATCTCCTGGAGGGGAGATTCTACACACACCTGCTGCCCTGGCTTTTTTTTTTTTTTAAACCTCTTTATTGGAGTATAATTGCTTTACAATGGTGTGTTAGTTTCTGCTTTATAACACAGTTAATCAGCTATACATATACATATATCCCCATATCTCCTCCCTCTTGCGTCTCCCTCCCACCCTCCCTATCCCACCCCTCTACGTGGTCACAAAACACAGAGTTGATCTCCCTGTGCTATGCAGCTGCTTCCCACTAGCTATCTATTTTACACTAGCTATCTATTTTACACTGTATATTAGTCCATGCCACTTTCTCACTTTGTTCACCCTGTTTTTTTTATATCTGGTGACCCAGTTTTTGTGGCTGCCACCCAGGGGATACCCCTTGATCACCTGTCTCTAGAGACCAGGGGCCTGTATTTCTGTGTCTTACAGGACTGTAACAATCAGAGAGAGTTCTTGGAAGTCTATCACTCCCAGGGCACTGCACATGTAGCCGACTGAAACACACCCCCAGTCTTTCTGAGAAAGAGGTCTATTTCCTTGTCCATGAGCTTTAGTCTGAGGGTCAGGCTTCTGGTTTGACACACTTATAGGGACCTATAGAGGTGCTCTCAGAGAACGCCAGTGGATGCAATCTTCGTGCTCTCCCTCTACCTCACTTCAGCTCACTGGTATCTTATAGAAAGGAGCTTATAGCCTTCTCTGACGTTTTGGTTTTGTAACTGCTGCCCTGGACTGCCTGGTTCTGGTGGCCAGGGGGGCTTGCATTCTTGGGTACCACAGGACTGTAACACTGGAGAGACAGTTCTTGGCAGCCTCCCCCTCAGGGCACTACACAGATAGCAGACTGAAATACACACCCAGACTTTCTGTGAAAGAGGGACTTGCTAATCGTGGACCTTTGGCCTTAGGGGCAGGCTTCAAGTCTGGCACACATCTAGAGGATACGAAGGTGCTCTCAGGGAACACAGGCCAGGAAAAATCTTTACACTCTCCCTCTGCCTTGCCACCGTTCAACGGTACCTCCCAGAAAGAAGCTTATACACTTGTCTAAAGCTCTGATTTTTGTGAATGCTACCCAGGGGATACCTCCAGATTGTCTGGCTCAGGGGGACCAGTGGGGCTTATCCTTGTGGTCCCATAGGACTATATATATTTGCATACTTTAACAGCTGCTGCCTGAGGGTCTGGCTTCCAATCAACCTAGATTCTAGATGCTGAATTCTTCCCGTTTGGGACACTAACTGGTCTTGGCACACCCTCAACTACTGGGAGCTATTAAAAATAAAATATGCTACTTGGACGATCAAGATCAAAACTCTTAACAAACATAACATATTAATATATGTAGAACAATTTAAACTACAACTCTCAAAATAATTCATTTAAAGATTTTAAATGGTAATACCAATCTTCCAGGAGTAGTATACCTTTTTAACCTCTACCATCATGTAACAATAAAAACTATAGCTTCTAAAAGAATAATCCAGATTTAAAATATCACAAAGAAAGGGAATTCAGGCTCAGCAGACTTTTTAACAACAGAAACATGTATGTTATTTCCAGGAACAAATAATGTTTTGGTAGTCAGGATGCTCCTTTGATACTACTAAAACTATTACACTAAACAAAAATACTTTTGCCATCTATTATAACACAAGAAGTGACAGAGTAGAAAGTTGTATTTTAACTCAACTTAATTTATAGTATGGTACCAGGATCAAAAGATTTCTAAAGAGGAAATTCGCATGCTTCCTGTTTACTTAACAATATTCTTTCTCCTTTCTCACATCAAAGAAAAGTTATCTTTATCTTGGAACCATCAATTTCAGCTCATTCTCAAAGAAAATAAACTTGCATTTGAAAGTCACAGTGATCCTTCATTAACTGTTATTATGAAGCTTGACAACACTCATATCCACTCCGCAACCAACAATATTTTTAAAGTATCTGTACCTATTTCATGTACATATTATCCTGAAATTATTTTTCACAAATTTCATCTAAGCCTTCCTTAAAATAATGCTCAGTCATGTCACCACCTCATGTGCAAAATGAAATATTATCTAAAAATACCTCCCAACTAAAAAATTGTAAGTTCCTATAACAGATATAATTAAATAGCTATTCTACCTCAATAGGCAATGACTTAACACATGATCAACACCACCACATTTTTTATTAAAAAGTTTGGAATACTGCTTTCTAACCTTTTTCATACATGGCACAGATAAGAAACTGGCATTACTGGACATGGGGGCAAATAACAGCTGCCTAAGGACACAGTTGACTGTCCAGGCTTCAGCTGTCTCCGGGCCTGGGCTCAACTCCTTTCACAAGTACACCCAAATCACAACTATTTACACAACAACCATCAGTGAAAAAGACTGGAACCTACCAGAAAAGATGTTCTACAACTTAAGATGTAAAGAAGAAACCACAACAAGATGGGTAGGAGGGGCAGATTCACGATATAGTCAGGTCACATGCCTGGGTGGGCAACCACTGTGGCAGAGGTTCTCCCACATGTGTGAGAGGTCCAAGCCCCATGTCAAACACCCCAACCCAGGAGTCCTGCACCAGGAAGATGAGTCCCCAAAGTACTTGGCTTTGAAAGGCAGTGGGACTTAATTTCAGGAGTCCCAGAGGACTGAGGGAAATAGAGATCTCACTTAAGGAGCACACACAAAATCTCACACACTCCAGGACCCAGGACAAAAGCAGTAATTTGATAGGAGCCTGGGTAAGACCTACCTGCTGCTCTTGAAGAGTCTCCTGAAGATGCAGGAGGCAAGTATGGCTCACCCTGGTGACACAGATGCTAGCAGCAGCCATGCTTGGGAGCTCCTTCTACCAAGTGACACTGGTGCTGGTGGGTGCCACTGTGGAATCATCCCTCTAGCTTATCAGCCCCAGGACCCAGCCCTGGCCTGGCCCAACAGCTGGTAGGTGCCAGTGCTGGAATGCTCTAAGCCAAGCAGCTAAGTGGGCAGGGACACACCCTACCCATCACCATATAGGCTGCCTTAAGACCCACTGAGTCAACAGTTGCCTCTGGTCACAGCCCTGCACAGCAGAGGGCCCAGGAACCAGCTCCATCTACCAGTGGGCAAGCACCAGCCCCAGAATCCCCTGGGCCCTGGCCATGCCCCCAGGAAGTCAGCTCTAGCCTCTGGATTAGTCTCACCTACCACGGGGTAAACACCAGATGCAAGAAAACCACAATCCTACAGCCTGTGGACCCAGCCTGCCATCAGCAGGCCAGATCCTGTCATGGGACCAGCTGGGCAACAGCCTTACCCATTAGTAGGCCAGCACAAGCTTCAGGACACCCCAGACCCCTTACCAAACTGTGTCAGGAAACAGTCTCCCCCAACAGCCATCTGACACCAGCACTGGGACCCCTAGGCCCTGCAAGCAGACTCCAGGTCCTGGCTCTGCCTGCCAGTAGTCTGGCTCTAACCCGAGGACCTGGTTTCACCCACTAGTGGGCAGGCAACAGCCTCAGAGCCTTCTGGACCCTGCCTCTGCCCACCAGTAAGGCAGCACTAGTCCTGAGGTTCCCTGTGGCTCTGCAGTCAGCCACCTCCTTGTGACCCAGCCCTACCAACCAGCAGCCGGCAGCCTGTGCACAAGGCAAGACCTGGCAACCAACTGGACTGGGGACCAACAAAGCGTAAAAGACTGCCCACATAGTCAGGCCCTTCACAACGGAAGGACCCTGTAGCCCTCATAAAGGGAACCCCTAGAGATATAGTTTGGATGATGAGAGGGGAGTGTGTTGCTGGGATGCATAGGATGCCTCATACAAAGGGAACTTCTCCAAAGTCAGAAAACATAACTAATCTACCAGATACATAAAAATACAAATAGCAACTTAGGCAAACTGAGGTGACAGAGGACCACGTCCCAGATGAAGGAACAAGGTAAAACCCCAGAAGAAGAACTAAGTGAAGTGGAGTTAGGTAACCTACCCGAAAAAGAGTTGAGGGTAGGGATCATAAAGATGATCAAACAACTTGGGAGAAGAATGGACGCATAGAGCGAGAAGTTCGAAGTTTTTAAAAAAGAGTTAGAAAATATAAAGAACCACCAAAAAGAGAAGAAAAATACAATAACTGAAATGAAAAATACATCAGAAGACTAAATGATACAGAGGAATGGATCAGTGAGCTAGAAGACAGAGTAGTTAAAAATCACTGATACTGAATAGAAAAAAGAAAAATGGCTGAAAATAAGGACAGCTTAAGAGACCTCTGGGACATCATCAAGCATACTAATATTTGCATTATATGGGGTCCCAAAAGAAGAAGAGAGTGAATGAAGCTGAGAATATACTTAAAGACATAATAGCTAAAAACTTCCCTAATCTGGGAAAGGAAACAGACATCCAAGTCCATAAAGCACAGAGAACCCCACACAGGATTAACCCAAAGAGGAAGACACCAAGACACACTGTAATTAAAATAGCAAAAATTAAAGATAAAGAGAGAATATTAAAAGCAGCAAGGGAAACCAACAAATAACATATAAGGGAACTCCGATAAGGCTATCAGTTGACTTTTTAGCGGAAACTCTGAAAGCTAGAAGGGAGTGGCACAATATATTTAAAGTGATAAAAGGAAAGAACCTACAACCAAAAATACTCTACCTGGCAAGGCTCTCACTCAGATATGATGGGCAGATCAAAAGTTTTACAGGGCTTCCCTGGTGGCACAGTGGTTGAGAGTCTGCCTGCCGATGCAGGGGACACAGGTTTGTGTCCTGGTCCGGGAAGATCCCACATGCCGTGGAGTGGCTAGGCCCGTGAGCCATGGCCGCTGAGCCTGCGCGTCCGGAGCCTGTGCTCCGCAAAGGGAGAGGCTACAACAGTGAGAGGCCCGCATACCGCAAAAAAGAAAAAAAAAAAAGTTTTACAGATAAGAAAAAGGTAAAAGAATTCAGTACCACCAAACCAGCTTCACAAAAATTGTTAAAGGAACTTCTTTAAGAAAAGGTCACAACTGGAAACAGGAACATTAAGAAATGAAAACGCTCATCAGTTAAGGCAAACATACAGTAAACGTAAGAAATGATCCACACACAAAGCTAGCAGACAGGTTAAAAGTAGTAGTAAAATCATCTATATCCACAATAAGCAGTTAATGGATACACAAAACAATTAGATGTAAAATATGATATAAAAGGCAGTAATCATGATGGGAGGTGAGAACAAATGCAAAGTTATTAATATGCATTTGAAATTAAGAGACCAGCAACTTAACTTTGTTATAAAGCAGAAACTAACACACCATTGTAAAGCAATTATACTCCAATAAAGATGTTAAAAAGAAGAGACCAGCAACTTAAACCCATCATGTATATATATAGATTGCTATATAAAAACTGCATGATAATCACAAACCAAAAATCTGTAATAGATACACATGCAAGAAAAGAAAAAGGAATTCAAATGTAACACTAAAGATAGTCATCAAATCACGAGAGAGCAAAAGAAATAACAGCAATAACCAATAACAGCAACAAAATGAGACTGTGGGAAACTTTGCAAACAAAGAACCCAGTTTTTTCAAGAACTAAATTAAAAGAAAAAAATGAGAGGGCATCTATAGATTGAGATACTTAACAAAAATTTGAATTTCAATACATGGATGTAATTTTGATCTTGATTCCAACAATATATACAACATTTATGAGATGAGAGAATTACTATTAATTCTTATGGTATACTAATTGAATTGTGGTTATACACACACAGGTGTGTGTGTGTGTGTGTGTGTGTGTGCGCGTGTGTGTACTAAAGAGTCCTCATATTTTACAGATACATATCAAAGTATTTCCAGATGAAATAACATGTCTGATATTTGCTCTAACATAATCTACTTTGGGGAGGTATATATGAAACAAGATTGTTTTAATAATCATGCCATGATTTATAATACATGTGTGATGGGTACTACTCTCTCTACTTCTGTATGTCTGAAAATTTCCATAAAAAGTAAACGAAGAAAATGTTGTGAAATGCTGTTTTACTGTAGGTTACTTCCCTACACAAAATCTTGCAAGGACTCCCTTCTGCCTACCAAACTGAGAACATCTGCTAGACTCATTTCTCAGATCTTCCATCCAGTGTTCTATATTGGCCTCAAACACTGTAACATTTCCCCTCTAATCTTTGCTTCATAATTTCCAAGTGGAATGCATTCTCTCTCGCATTTCAACCTTCTAAATTTTACCCATCTTTCAGTGCTTGCTTCAGGTAACATAACATAACCTTGGAGCTAAAAGGGGACTTTAAACTAGTTTCATGGGTTTTTGAACAACTTTAGAAGTAGAGGTTTAGAAGTCTAAATTTAGAAGTTTGCTTTTCCCAACAGAACTTTAAAAATAAATGGAACTTTGAATAAAATGTTTTTCCTGTATTGAAAAATAGCTTACCCCTAAACCTTCTATATAAAAGTATTTCATAATTATCTACCTTTCTTATAAAAATCTTTGAAAAATATCTGCCACTAATAATGTATTTATCATGCTTACAAATATTGTGCTCAGCATGCTTATAAATTAAACATTACATATGATTTATATTAAAAAGTTTGCTTTTCTTAAAGCAAAATGTTTTGTACAACCCCAATACATTATATATAGAAGAGATAATAAGCATTTCTACTTTTGATGAAGGGCAGCCTGAAGTCCTTTCTATTAAGCTTCCAACACTGAACAAAGAATAACAACCACAAGTACCAATTTCATCCTTGCAAAGATAAAAAATAGAGCTAAAAGAAATTAAATAATTTACAATTGTCAAGAGTCATAACAGCCAATGTTGGGTTTCACATCTATATCCTGCCCCTTCTGCTAAATGACTGCCTTCTACTAAATGCCATCTCCTTTACCCTTTATATAGCTTATCCCTCTCTAGAATATAATCTTTCTCTAAATCACAACACCATATGTAAGTTAAGTAGACATAATACATACACAGAGACACTCAGTGACCACTTGTTGAATAAATAAGTGGCACTTACTAGATTCTGTCTATAAAACAGCTGGGTATATTTGTTTTATCTTACCCTCAAAATTAAAAATTTCTTGAGGAAATAAATTGTCTAACATATGACCTTTCACTAGTTAGGTAAAACTTTCAGAAGCAAATATTAACCACTTGGTGCTTTTCCTTATTTTGTGTCAATCAAAAGCGGAATACCCACAAATGTGAAGAGCCAAGAGAAGATGAAAGGTGTTGTATTTTTAGAGGCAATTTACTATCAAAGAGAGGTAAAGTAATAGACATAAAGGCTGGAAATTAGCTGTAGATGGAAATCAACCCAGATAAGAGACTAAAATGATTTTAGAAGGAAATACCAATTTAGAGAAATAAGCACTAGATATCATCTAATTGATGGAAATGGAACTTATTAATAACAGTATATTTATGTTGATCCACATGAAACTGCCCATATTTGACCATTTCTGACCTACTTCCCCCCCATAAAAATGGCAATTTCACATGGTTCAACCTACTGATAAGTATTAAATCTAGTCTACTGAAAGACATGTAAGTATGTCTTTCCAGAATGACTTCAGTGTTCATCAACTAAACTCTACCATACTTTTAGAATAGACAAAAAACAAATCCAAAAACCAAAACCACAAGAACCCTACATTAACCTTATCAGAGATTATAATAGTTCATATGGGTTGGAGTTGGAGTGAGACAAATTTAATAAAGATCCAAGCTAAAAGGAACAAAGTCTGAGAGCCAATGCTTAATTCATCTGTGATTTAAACTAAGGAAGAGACTGAAGAGGCTAAAGTATGGAACAAACTCCCAACTTCAATAAAGATATATATCCTAACCCAAGAGTAACTAAACTTTCTCTTTCATCTAACTGTATAAACAAAGACAAATATAAAGCTAAATAATCTTTTATTGATCTATTATTAGAAGTCCCTACTAATCTAAATTATAAAGAATAACATTTGGATGAATCTTACAGAATACCTGAAAAAAGGCAATCTTAAAGCATTTACAATAATCCTCTATTAATTAGAATAACTAATGTATCAAATTATTCCCTAACATGGTTAACATTTTTCTGCATTTACATGTTCAGTTTGCATTCAAGAGCTTCTCTGACATGAGAAATGATGTTTTAGTTAGTTTCTTACTATGGTTATTGGCAAATATTAGACATTCAAATGTCTGTTGATTTAATCAACGAGTAAGAATTATTATTTATATTCTTGAATTCCAATTTTTAATTAAGAAAAAATGAGTGAGATATCAGGACACAATGCTGAATATCTTTGCTGAACAAATAACTTTAAAGCAAAAACTTAAAAGAAAATGAATATTCTTTTAAATTACAAAAGGGTAATGGCTTTATAATGTCTATAAAAATAAATACAAAATAGCTATATAATGAAGCAGGTAATTATGTTTTCAAAAACTAAAAAACATTTAAAACCCTAATGTTTCAACATAAATTGACACAAATATTTACAAAATTTCAGCAATCTCTGAACACTGCTGTTGCATGACTCTGATTTTAAAAGCTGAAAACCACCAACATTTAAAAAAAAATTTTAGTAGTCAAAACACATGAAAAAAAACGATTTTTAACATGACAATGGATTAATTCACATACTAAATTGCTCTATACAGGGAGATTTCACAATCCAGGAGCCATAGCCATGCTGCTGTAAGTAGGATTTCAACAAAGTTTTAGCTTCTTGATAGGATCCAGACATATGCTACAGAAAGAAAAAAATATTGAATTATAGAATATAGGCAGAATTAGGCTTATGAAAAGTAAGTAGCCCTAATCTTCTTTCTTTAGTTTGACATTTTAAAAATTAAGAGAAATCTTTTTCATTTCCCATTTTCCTCAGTATTGTTTTTGAAACTAAAAATTTTCCTTCCCAACACTCCTAAAAGACAATTTTTCTTCTTTAATTTTTAATTAGAAGAATAATCATACTCATTACAGAAAACTTGAAAATAGAGAAAACAGAAGTAAATAAAAATCACCTGTGCTGGATCACATGGTAAGTATATGCTTGTCTCCATAACAAACTGCCAAACTGTCTTCCAAAGTGCTTTATACCATTTTAACATTCCAGTCAGCAGTGCGACAGGTTTCTAGTTTCTCCGCAAAACACCCAGTGTAGTCAGTCTTTTGGATTTTAGTAGGTGTGCAGTGGTATCTCATTGTGGTTTGATTTTGCATCTCCCTAATGAGTAATCAGGCTGAGTATCTTTTGTATGTGTATTAGCCATTTGTATATATTATTTGCCACTTTGAAAAACTGGGTTGTTTGCCCACTTAATAATGAGTTGTAAGAGTTAAATCTATTCTAGATCTAAGACCTTTGTCAAGTGTATGATTTGCAAGTATTTTCTTCCATTCTGTGGCTTGTATCTTCATTTTCTTAATCCAACTTTTAAATTCTGGAGTCCATCAATTTTTTCTTTTATGGATTGTGCTTTTGGTGTCATATCTAAGAAAAATTTGCCTAACCTAGGAAGACAAATGTTTCCTCACATTTTCTTTGGAAGTTTTTATAGTTTTTACCTCTTTTAGTTCTATGATCCATTTTGAAGTTTTTGTATGACTGATATAAGTCTAAGTTAATTTTTTGGCTTGCCCACAGATACCCAACTGTTCCAGCACCATTTGTTGAAAAGATTTTTCTTTCTCCCATTAAATTACTTTGTACCTTTGTACAAAATCAATTGATCGTAAGTGTGTGGGTGTATTTCTGGTCTCTTATTCTGTTCCATTGATCTATATGTCTATCATTACATCAATACATTGTCTTGATTACTGTGGCTTTATGGTAAGTTGTTGAAACTAGGTAGGGTACTCTACCAATTTTGTTCTTTTTAAAAATTGTTTTGGTTCTTCTATGTCCTTTGGATTTTACGTAACAATTTTAGAAACAGCTTGTCAATTTCTACACAAAAGCTTACTGGGATTTTGATAGAACTTGCACTGAATCCATAGATTATTTAGGAGAGAAGTGACATTCTAAAAACACTGAGTTTTCCAATCTATTAATTGGTACATCTCTCCACTTACTTAGGTCTTTTTAAATTTCTCTCAGCAATGTTTCATCATTTTGGTGTACAGGTCTTACCTTCTTTTATTAAATTTATTCCTAAGTTTATTTTTATGCTCCTGTGGATGAAATTTTTTTCTCAAGTGTAATTCTGGGGTGTTCAGTCCTAGTATATAAATATACAATTTATTTTTCTATATTGTTCTTACACTGTGTGCTAAATTCACATATAATATAGTTGTTTTTGGTAGATTCCAGAGGATATTTTACATACAATATCATTTAGAAATAAGGACAGTTTTTCTACTTCCTTTCCAGTCTGGATGCCTTTTATTCCTTTTTCTTGCCTTGCTGCTCTACCTAGGACCTACAGATCATGCTGACTAGAAGTGGTGAGAGCAATCTTCGGGGGAAGGGGAAACAGTATTCAGCTTTTCAGCATTGTCAGGTAAACTGTAGTTTTTCAGTGATGCCCTTTATCTGGTTGAGGAAGTTCACTTCTATTTCTTATTTGTTCAGTGTTTTTATTGTGAATAGGTGTTGGATTTTGTCAAATGCATTATGTATATCTACTGAGATAAGTATGTGGGTTTTGAACTTGAATATATTCACATAATACATCAAATGATTTTCTGATGTTAAATCACCCTTGCATCCTGGAATAAACCTCCTTGGTCATGGTGTATAATCCTTTTTATATGTTGCTGGATTTGGTTTGTAAATATCTTATGAATAATTTTTGCATTTATGTTCCTAAGAGATACTGATTTGTAGTTTTCACTTCCTGTGATGTTTCTGACCACTTTTGGTATCAGGGTTATTATACTGGCCTCATAAAATGAGTTGGGAAGCATTCTCTCCTCCTTTATTTTATTAAAGTTTTTGTAGGATTTATATTAATTTTTGCCGTTATGTTTGGTAGAATTCACCAGCGAACCCATAACTGCACTTGTGCTTTTCTTTAAGAATTTTAACTAATAATTCAATTTTTTTTTAATTTAGTTCAATTCAGATGTTCTGTTTAGTCAAGTTTTGTAATTTGTCTTTCTAGGAATGCATCCATTTCATTTAACTTGTCTAATTTGTTGACAAAAGGTTGTTTATAGTATTTCCTTATAATTATTTTAGCTCTTTGGAGTCTTCAGTGATGACTCTTCTTTCATCAAGATTATGATCACTTGCGTTGTCTCTTATTTCTCAGTTATTTCTTAGTTCTTTAGTCTAGCTAAAGTATTATGAATTTTTTTGATTTTTTTTCAATGAACCAGCTTCTGATTTCATTGATTTTTCTATTGATTTTCCTGTCTTTTATCTCGTTAATTTCCAACCCATCCTATATTATTCTCTCATTTTTTTTTTAAATTTGCTCTTCTAACTTCTTGAGGTGGAAGGTTAAATAACTGATTTTATGGTTCTCTTCCTTTCTAATATAAGCATTTAAAGCTATGCATTTCTAAGCACTTCTTTGATTATATTCTCTAAATTTTAATATGCTGTATTTTCATTTTCATTCAGTTTGAGATATTTCTTAATTTCCTTTGCATTTCTTCTTTGACTTGTGGATTAGAAGTTGTTTAATTTCCAAATGTATAATTATTTCTAGATTTCATTCTGTTGTTTTCTAATTTAATTCCATAGTAGTTAGAACATACTTTGTATGATTTTAATCCTTTAAACTTATTGAGACTTGCTTTATGGCCTATATGGCCTATAGTGGAGAATGCCTCATGTGTATTTGAAAAGAATGTATATTCTGCTGTTGTGTATAGTGTTTAGTCTGGTTGGTTTGTAGTGTTATTCAAGCCTTCTATATTCTTACTGATTTTCTGTCTAGTTGAACTATCAATTACTGAGGGAGGAACATTAAAACCTCCAACTATAATCGTAGAATTCTCCATTTCACCTTTAAATGCTGTCATTTTTTGCTTATGTATTTTGGGGTTCTGCTGTTATACCCATATACTTATATAATTGTTGTATGTTCCTAATGTATTAACCGTTTACCACTATAACACGTTATCCTTTGTCTCCAGTAATATTGCTCATCTTGATGTGTACTTGTTTGATTTTAATGTAAACACTCCAGCTCTCTTACTGCTATTGTTTGCCTGGTATGTCTTTTTTTTTTTTTTTTTTAAAAAAAAAATTTATTTTTTTCTTAAATCCTTGGATATTTACATTTAGTTCATTCAATCTCTGGAAAATATCTGACATGTAAAATAGTCGATCAGGGCTTCCCTGGTGGCGCAGTGGCTGAGAGTCCGCCTGCCGATGCAGGAGACACGGGTTCGTGCCTCGGTCCGGGAAGATCCCACATGCCGCGGAGCGGCTGGGCCAGTGAGCCATGGCCGCTGAGCCTGAGCGGCCGGAGCCTGTGCTCCGCAACGGGAGAGGCCACAACAGTGAGAGGCCCGCGTACCACAAAAAAAAAAAAAAAAAAAAAGTCGATCAAACCAGCCCTTTTGTCAAACCAATGAGCCCAATCACACTTACTTTCCATCAGAAGAAATATGGTTTCATTTTCAAATCAAACGTAAGACTTAGTGAGCCTCCCACCAATTATCTTCTTCCTTCCTAATTCTAATGCCAAGGTATTTACATAAGTCATGGAGCTTTGCCAGGAGTTTGTTACTGAATGAAATGAAAGATGGCTACTTTGTCCTACTGAGGCTCTTTTTTTTCCCTTTTTTTTTGCTCTCAGAAGAATCTATCTTCAGGGGCAATACATTTTGTGATAATAGGTAAAAATTGGAAGGGATGAGGTTGTTGAGCAAAAAATTGCCATGATTCTGCTGCCCCACTACGCCATACATCTAAGACTGAAACACCCCAACAGAGATATCTAACGCCTTGCTTCAATCTTTTTTTTTTTTTTTTTATGTTCGGTAGTGTATATATGTCCATGCCACTCTCTCACTTTGTCACAGCTTACCCTTCCCCCTCCCCATATCCTCAAGTCCATTCTTTAGTACATCTGTGTCTTTATTCCTGTCTTACCCCTAGGTTTTTCATGACTTTTTTTTTCTTAGATTCCATATATATGTGTTAGCATACAGTATTTGTTTTTCTCTTTCTGACTTCACTCTGTATGACAGACTCTAGGTCCATCCACCTCACTACAAATATCTCAATTTCGTTTCTTTTTATGGCTGAGTAATATTCCATTGTATATATGTGCCACATCTTCTTTATCCATTCATCCGATGATGGACACTTAGGTTGCTTCCATGTCCTGGCTATTGTAAATAGAGCTGCAATGTACATTTTGGTACATGACTCTTTTTTTTTTTTTTGATAGGTATACCTGGATTTAATTCTCACTTCTACCGCTTGGTAGCTGGATAGCCTTAGGCAAGTTTCATACCTCCCTGAAATTCACTTAATTCAGTCTGTAAAATGGCATAATAACTTATTATAGCATCCTTTTAGGAATTTTAAATCAGTTCTTGAAATAAAAGTACACAATATATAGACAAGTATGGATTCCTCAATAGGTGTTTGACCTTTCATTTCTCCAGTATCCCACCCGCATCAAATAAAGAAAAATATTTTTTAAAATTTACGAATATTTCATTGTTGTAAAGTTAAAGCCATGAAAATAATCAAATGGCCTACTATCATACCGTTAGAAGAAAAAAAAAAAGGTGTTCATGAGAGTTCCATATTAGAATACAAGTTTTCCTTAGGCACCTGTTTATGTATGCTATTCTGCTCTTTACAATAAATAATTAAATTTAAAAGACTTAATTCCTCACTTTGAAGACCTTATTAGTTTACAAATTACATATTGACCTATGCTAAATTTTATACCGACCCATGCTAATGAATTCAGTACAGAAAACAAAAAACACTGCACTCAAGCAAACTACATATATATATATATATATATATATAAAACTTATATGAGAATTGCTACTCCAGCTTTCTTTTGGTTTCCATTTGCATGAAATACCTTTTTCCATCCCCTTACTTTCAGTCTGTATGTGTCTCTAGGTCTGAAGTGGGTCTCTTGTAGACAGCAAATATATGGGTCTTGTTTTTGTATCCATTCAGCCAATCTGTGTCTTTTGGTGGGAGCATTTAGTCCATTTACATTTAAGGTAATTATCGATATGTGTGTTCCCATTCCCATTTTCTTAATTGTTTTGGGTTTGTTATTGTAGGTCTTTTCCTTCTTTTGTGTTTCTTGCCTAGAGAAGTTCCTTTAGCAGTTGTTGTAGAGCTGGTTTGGTGGTGCTGAACTCTCTCAGCTTTTGCTTGTCTGTAAAGGTTTTAATTTCTCCATCAAATCTGAATGAGATCCTTGCTGGGTAGAGTAATCTTGGTTGCAGGTTTTTCTCCTTCAACACTTTCAATATGTCCTGCCACTCCCTTCTGGCTTGCAGAGTTTCTGCTGAAAGATCAGCTGTTAACCTTATGGGGATTCCCTTGTGTGTTATTTGTTGTTTTTCCCTTGCTGCTTTTAATATGTTTTCTTTGTATTTAATTTTTGACAGTTTGATTAATATGTGTCTTGGCGTATTTCTCCTTGGATTTATCCTGTATGGGACTCTCTGTGCTTCCTGGACTTGATTAACTATTTCCTTTCCCATATTAGGGAAGTTTTCAACTATAATCTCTTCAAATATTTTCTCAGTCCCTTTCTTTTTCTCTTCTTCTTCTGGAACCCCTATAATTCGAATGTTGGTGCGTTTAATGTTGTCCCAGAGGTCTCTGAGACTGTCCTCAGTTCTTTTCATTCTTTTTTCTTTATTCTGCTCTGCAGTAGTTATTTCCACTATTTTATCTTCCAGGTCACTTATCCGTTCTTCTGCCTCAGTTATTCTGCTATTGATCCCATCTAGAGTACTTTTAATTTCATTTATTGTGTTGTTCATCGTTTCTTGTTTCATCTTTAGTTCTTCTAGGTCCTTGTTAACTGATTCTTGCATTTTGTCCATTCTATTGTCCATTCTATCTCCAAGATTTCGGATCAACCTTACTATCATTATTCTGAATTCTTTTTCTGGTAGACTGCCTATTTCCTCTTCATTTGTTAGGTCTGGTGGGTTTTTTATCTTGCTCCTTCATCTGCTGTGTGTTTTTCTGTCTTTTCATTTTGCTTATCTTACTGTGTTTGTGGTCTCCTTTTTTGCAGGCTGCAGGTTCGTAGTTCCTGTTGTTTTTTGTGTCTGTCCCCAGTGGCTAAGGTTGGTTCAGTGGGTTGTGTCGGCTTCCTGGTGGAGGGTACTAGTGCCTGTGTTCTGGTGGATGAGGCTGGATCTTGTCTTTCTGGTGGGCAGGTCCACATCTGGTGGTGTGTTTTGGGGTGTCTGTAGACTTATTATGATTTTGGGCAGCCTCTCTGCTAATGGGTGGGGTTGTGTTCCTGTCTTGCTAGTTGTTTGGCATAGGATGTCCAGCACTGTAGCTTGCTGGTCGTTGAGTGAAGCTGGGTGCTGGCGTTGAGATGGAGATCTCTCGGAGATTTTTGCTGTTTGATATTATGTGCAGCTGGGAGGCCTCTTGTGGACCAGTGTCCTGAAGTTGGCTCTCCCACCTCAGAGGCACAGCACTGACTCCTGGCTGCAGCACCAAGAGCCTTTCATCCACAGGGCTCCTTAATTTGGGATGATTCGTTGACTATTCAGGTATTCCACAGATGCAGGGTATATCAAGTTGATTGTGGAGCTTTAATCCGCTGCTTCTGAGGCTGCTGGGAGAGATTTCCCTTTCTCTTCTTTGTTCTCACAGCTCCCAGGGGCTCAGCTTTGGATTTGGCCCCGCCTGTGCGTGTAGGTCGCTGGAGGGCGTCTGTTCTTTGCTCAGACAGGACGGAGTTAAAGGAGCCGCTGATTCAGAGGCTCTGGCTCACTCAGGCTGGGGGGTAGGGAGGGTCACGGAGTGTGGGGCGGGCCTGCAGCGGCAGAGGCCGGCGTGACGTTGCAGCCTGAGGCGCACCGTGCGTTCTCCCGGAGGAGTTGTCCCTGGATCCCGGGACCCTGGCAGTGGCGGGCTGCACAGGCTCCCCGGAAGGGCGTGTGGCTAGTGACCTGTGTTCGCACACAGGCCTCCTGGTGGCGGCAGCAGCGGCCTTAGCGTCTCATGTCTGTCTCTGGGCTCCGCACTTTTAGCCGCGGCTCGCGCCCGTCCCTGGAGCTCTCTCAAGCAGCGTTCTTAATCCCCTCTCCTCGTGCACCAGGAAACAAAGAGGGACGTAAAAGTCTCTTGCCTCTTCGGCAGGTCCAGACTTTTCCCCGGACTCTCTCCCGGCTAGCCGGCTAGCCGCGGTGCACTAACGCCCTGCAGGCTGTGTTCACGCAGCCAACCTCAGTCCTCTCCCGGCGCTCCGACAAAAGCCGGAGCCTCAGCTCCCAGTCCCGCCCGCCCCGGCGGGCGAGCAGACAAGCCTCTCGGCTGGTGAGTGCCGGTCGGCCCGATCTTCTGCGCTGGAATCTGTCCGCTTTGTCCTCCGCACCCCTGTTGCTGTGCTCGCCTCCGCGGCTCCCAAGCTCCCCCACTCCGCCTCCCGAAGTCTCTACCCGCGAACGGGCTTCCTAGTGTGTGGACACTTTTCCTCCTTCACAGCTCTCTCCCGCTGGTGCAGGACCCGTCCCTATCCTTTTGTCTCTGTTTAGTTTTTTCTTTTGCCCTAACCAGGTACGTGGGGGGTTCCTTGCCTTTTGGGAGGTCTGAGGTCTTCTGCCAGCGTTCAGTAGGTGCTCCGTAGGAGTTGTTCCACGTGTAGATGTATTTCTGGTGTATCTGTGGGGAGGAAGGTGATCTCCGCGTCTTACTCTTCCGCCATCTTCCCGGAAGTCTCTGGTATGTCTTTTTTTTCATCCTTTTACTTTCAATCTATTTGTGTCTTTGAATTTAATGTGTCTCTTACATCTCTTACAGATAGTATACAGTTGGATCTTGCTTTTTAGCCCAATCTGAAAAATCTCCGTCTTTCTTCTGGAGCATTTAGAATATTCAAATATAATGTAATTATTGATATATATTGGATTTATGTCTGCCATTTCACTTTATTTTCCAAGTCCTGTGTCCTTTATTTCTCTGCTTGTTTATTGCCTTCTAGTCCTTTTAAAAATGCATTCTTAGTACACCATTTTAATTCCTCTGTTGATGTTTTAGCTGTAGTTTTCCAGCTGTTCTCTTCATGGCTACTTTAGGAATTACAATATGCCTCTTTCTCTTACCATAGTCTGCTTCAGATTCATACTGACTTAATCCTGCTAATATATAGCAACTTTGTTCCAATACTGATCCATTTCTTTCTCTGTCCTTTATTATTGCCATTTATACTCCACTTACATACATTATAAAATTCAATAATACAGTGCTAAAATAATTTTAAACAACTTTGGTTTTTTAAAGAAAATAAGAAAAAAATATACACATCTTTTATATCTACCCACATAATTACTGTTTATAGTATTCTTTATTCCTTCCTGTAGACTTGTTATCATCTGGTATAATTTCTTCTAAGCCTCAAGGACTTCCTTTGGAATTCCTTCTAGAGAAGTTCTGCTAACAACAAATTTTCTTAATTTTTGTCTACCTGGCAATGTTTTTATTTTGCTTTTGTTTTTAAAGGAATCCTGACCCATTAGCAGTCACTCCTCATTCTCTCCTCCCCACAGCCCCTGGAAATCAGTAATCTACTTTCTGTTTCTATGAATTTGCCTATTATAGACATTTCATATAAATGGAATCATACATGCAACCTTTTGTGGCTGGCTTTTTTCACTTAACATTTTCAAGGTTGACCCACACTGTAGAATGTATCAGTACTTCAGAGTTCCTTTTATGGATGAATGGTAGTCCATAGTATGGACATGCCACATTTTGTTTATCCATTCATCCGTGGATGAACATTTGGATTGTTTCTACCTTTTCTGTATTATGAATACCGTTACAGACATTTATGTATAAGTTTTGGTGTGGATAAGTGTTTTCAATTCTTTTATGCATATACCTAAGAGTGAAATTCCTGGGTTACATGATAACACATATTTAACTTTTTGAGGAACTGTTAAATTGTTTTCCAAAGTAGATGTACCATTTTATATTCCTATCAGCAATGCATGATAGTTCCAATTTTTTCACATTCTTGACACTTGTTAATGTCACTCTTTATTACAGCTATGTCCTAATGTGTGTAAAGCAGTATATCACTGTGGTCTTCATTCGCATTTTCCTAATGACTATGTTGAACATCATATGCTTATTGGCCATTTTAAAATTTTCTTTGTAGAAATGTCTGTTCAAATCCTTTGCTCATTCAAAAAATTTGGTCATCTGTCTTTTTATTATTGAGTTGCAAAAGTTTTTTGTGTATTCTGGATACAAGTCCCTTATTAAATATATGATTTGCAAATTTCCTAATGATAATTTTTGAAATGCAAAAGTTTTACTTTTAATGAAGTTTAAAATACTATTTTTTTTTCTCTTTTGGATTGTGTTTTTGTTATCAGATCTAAGAAGCCTTTTTTCTTACTTAGGAATACAAATATTTTCTCCTATGTTTTTCTCTGAGTTTTATAGTTTTAGCTCTTACGTAGGTCTATCCATTTTGAGTTCATTTTTGTATATGGTATGAGGTAGAAGTCCAAGTTCATTCTCTTCCATGGGGATATTCAGTTATCCTAGGACTACTTACTGAAAAGACTATTTTTTCCCACTGAATGATCTTGGCACTCTTGTTAAAAATCACTTGACCATAATAATTGCCAGGGTTTATTTCTGGAATGTCAATTATATTCCATTGATCTATATGTTTATACTAATACCAGTATTATACTATCTTGATTATTATGGCTTTGTAGTATGCTTTGAAATCAAGAAGTGTGAATCCTCCAACTTTGTTCTTTTCCAAGATTGCTTTGGCTCTTCTTGGTTTGCTTCCATTACTGCTAATGAGAAATCAGCCTTAAATGTATTGGTCTATGGTTGATAACTATTTTCTCTCTTGCTGCTTTCAAGATTTTCTCTTTGTCTCGGTCTTAAGCAGTTTGACTATGATGTATCTAGGTATGAATCTTTATATTTTTCTTTCTTGGGGTTTCTTGAGCTTCTTGGATCTGTTAATATTCTTCCTCAAATATGGGGTTATTTTTAGTAATTTCTTCAAGTGTTTTTCCTGATCCCTTTTCTCTCTCCTTTTCTTCTAGGACTCCTAGCATTGGGTTGGTCAAAAGGTTCATTTGGTTTTTTTCCGTAAGATGGCTCTAGTATCACTTAGTTGTCTTCAACTTCATTCAAAACAATTTTGTTAGATTGTATGTGACAGCTGTCATATCATCGTGCATTTAAAAAAAGACTTATCAAAATTGGTGAATTTTTGTGTAGCCATTTTAATACTGAAGATGGAAGAAAAAAGCAACATTTTCAGCATATTATGCTTTATTATTTCAAGAAAGGTAAAACGCAGCTGAAATGCACAAAAAGATTTGTGCAGTGTACGGAGAAGGTCCTGTGACTGATCAAACGTGTCAAAAGTGGTTTTTGAAGTGTGGTGCTGGAGATTTCTCGCTGGGGGATGCTCCATGGTCAGGTAGTCCAGTTGAAGTTGACAGCAATCAAATCAAGACATTCACTGAGAACAATCAAAGTTACACCATGTGGGAGATAGCCAACATACTCAAAATATCCAAATCAAGTGCTGAAAATCATTTGCAGCAGCTTGGTTATGTTAATCACTTTGATATTTGGGCTCCACATAAGTTAAGCCAAAAAAAACCTTCTTGACTGTATTTCCACATGCGATTCTCTATTTAAATGTAATGAAAATATTCCGTTTTTAAAACAAATTGTGATGGGCAATGAAAAGTGGATACTGTACAATAATGTGGAACGGAAGAGATCATGGGGCAAGTGAAATGAACCACCACCAACCACACCAAATGCTGGTCTTCATCCAAAGAAGTTGATGTTGTGTATATGCTGGGATTGGAAGGGAGTCCTCCATTATGAGCTCCTTTCAGAAAACCAAATGATTAATTCCAACAAGTACTGCTCCCAATTAGACCAACTGAAAGCGGCACTAGATGAAAAGCATCCAGAATTAGGCAACAGAAAATGCATAATCTTCCATCAGGATAACGCAAGATAGCATGTTTCTTTGATGACCAGGCAAAAGCTGTTACACCTTGGCTGGGAAGTTCTGATTCATCTGTTATATTTACCAGACATTGTACCTTTGGATTTTCATTTATTTCGCTCTTCACAAAATTCTCTTAATGGAAAAAATTTCAATTCCCTGGAAGACTGTAAAAGGTACACAGAGCAGTTCTCTACTCGAAAAGAAAGTTTTGGGAAGATGGAATTATGAAGTTGCCCGAAAAATGGCAGAAGGTAGTGGAACAAAAGGGTGAATATGTTGTTCAATCAAGTTCTTGGTGAAAATGAAAAATGTGTCTTTTATTTTTACTTAAAAAACGGAGGCAACCCAACATAAGTTGGTACACTTAATACTGTTCCACAAATCTTTGAAGTTCTGTTCATTTTTCTTTAACCTGTTTCATTCTGTCCTTTAAAATAATTTCTTTTGATCTATCTTCAAAGTCCACTGATATTTTTCCTGCAATCTCAAATGTACTGTTGGACCCATCTAGAGAATTATATTCATTTCAGTTATTATATATTGTTTCAATCCTAGAATATTCATTTGGGGTTTTTCTTTTTGTAGTTTCTATTTCTCTACTGAGATTACCTACTTACTGAAACATTGTTGTATTTTCCTTTAATTACTTGAACATATTTATAATAGCTGCTTTGAAACCTTTGCTATATTCAACATTGGGATCCACTCAGAACCAGTTTCTATTGAATGTTGTTCTTCCTGAGTACAGGTTTTACTTTCCTGTTTTTTACATATCCCATAATTTTTGGTTGAAACAGACTTTTTAGATAATATATTGTAGCAACTCTGGATTCTGTTTTATTTTTTTTAAGTTTGCTGCAATTGTGAGATCTGTTTTCCCCATGGTGTGCACTGTCTCTTTCCAGTTTTGTTATGTTTTAGCCTGGCTTCCTAGGGGTTACCCTGTATCTGCAAAGCTTAGTGATAAACAAATAGCTTAGTGATAAGGAAAAGATTTCAGCAGACATTATGCTCAAACACCTTAAACCTAAAAGGCTTCTACCTTTTTCTGATCAATTCATTTGGGGAGGGGTGGGTGGTACAGTGTATTTAATGTTGCAGGCAGTTCTATTTCACACTTTCACTCTTTACTAGGTTCTCTTGAGTCTGCATTGCACATGAGTGTAATTTCTCAGTCAGCCAAGGATATATAGAGAATTTCTCTCAACCCTTCCATGGCTCTTTCACTTCCAAGATCTACCTGTTAAGTTACTAACTGGTATACCACTTGCCCCAAGGACTGCAACCTTGGGCCAGCGAAGTTACTGATTTTCTCCATTATTTTCCTCTACCAGGTTTGGCACATTTAGTTGAAAAAGTCACAAATTTTCACCCTCTGCCACAAATCAAGTTCATCCCCTCTAGCAGAAAATCTACTACTTTTGGTGGCATTCTCAATCTGATAAAACTACAGTTCTTGCCTTTCAAACTAGCAGAGAGGAAGGAGAGAGAACAGGAACAGCTTTGGGCAAAGGTGCCACAAATTCCTGCTGTTCTTACCCAAAGTTCTAAGAGTTTTACAAGAGTATACACTTTTCAGTGTGTTTTCTGCCTTTAGTTAATTTCCAGAGTTGTGAGAAGGGGTTTTTTCCCCTGATAATTTTGTCCAGTTTTATATTTTTTTACAGAGATGACTTGCAACCTCTTTATGCCCAAACCCGAAATTGTCTAGGTAAGCTTTTATACTTAAAAATGTTTGTATATACAAACAAACCTACAGTTAATATTAATTGCTTTACAGGATGGAATTATACAGTTTGAGTATTAAGATATTGGTGAAATTAAGAGACTTTCACATAATACTATATTACTGAAACTGAAATTAGGTTATTAAAAACAATTTGTATTTAATAATTTGATAACATGGATATAACATATTATGAAATGGCTCAGGTCTTAGTATGTTGAATGAAAAAATCAGATTAACAAGCATATATAATATAAGCTTAATATTTTAAAATATATGCATACACAAAAATATAAATACATGATAAGAAACTGAAATAACATGCTTACATTACAAGATTAGAGTATTATATTTGAGTAGTAGGTGGATTTACAAGTAATATTTTCCTTCTGTACTTAAAAAGAAAATTCCAAATTCTCTACTCAACATAAATTATGTTCGTAATACTAAAAAAAGAATATATATATTTAAAGATAGAAAAAGACTACCTACATCACTTAAGCCCAAATCACAAACTCAAATTAAAGGTGTTTCACAATTTTAAGATAGGCAAATTAATTTATATGAATATACTAATATATCATTTTAGAATACTTAAATACTATCGTTAACATAGCTAATATCATATACATAAGAAATTTTATTACCATTTTGTTCCTCTGGGTATGACAGTAGGTTTTGATCAATATTGTCAAAGTAGGTACACACCATACTGAGGTAGCTACTTTCAGGGGCAACACTTATTTACATATCCAATTTCCAGCATGTTCACTTAAAAATTAATTTTACCACTACATGGTAATCTCTTATTTTCAGGAACTATTTACTCAACTTTTGCTATGTATCATCATCATTATAAAATTACCACATTATTATTGTCTTAAATTTTTATTTCGGTGATTAGCTTCATTCCTTTTAAGACTTACCTTAGCTGCATGATATGTACTAGCTTCAAGTAAATCTTCTTTTTCAGCTTCTTTGGCAAGCAGGTTAAATCGACTTAACATTGCAGCCTTACAAAGCCGACTTGCCATTGACACACCACTTTTAAATGGGGAACTGAAGTAGAAAAGAATGAAACATTCACTAATCATTATTCAGTATTTATGTTGGCATTTGTAGGGATTAAAATCAACACAGAATCTACAAATATTTATCTCAATTATGTACAGTGCATATAGTGAAATTTTTTTACATAAAATTATTCTGAATATTTAACTTTCTGAAGCTAATTTCTTTTATGAAATTATAGTTTAAGTTATCAGAGTACTGCATTAAAAATTAAAGCAGAGGATGGATATTTGGAACATTTCTTTTGTTTGAAGCAAAATTAATCTATGGTGATCCAAATTAAAACAGTGGTTCTACCAAGGATTGACTAGAAGAGGGCAAAAAAGTATTTTCTGAAATGAAGAAAATGTCCTGTATTCTGACTGGGGTAATGGTTACACAGGCATGTATATAAATAAATAAATAAATATATAAATATATATATATAAAAATATAAAAACTCATGAAATTGTACATTTCACTCTTTGTAAATTTTGACTCACTAAAAAAGTAAATTATACACACTCACCTCACCACCCTCCATATATATGTATGTATGCACATATAGATATGTATTTTTCTATGTTTCTAATAGAAGTGGGTCCACAGATCATGAGCCTTCTTGCTATTGTAACTCTTTCCCTTCATTATATCTTCTCATTAGTTGTTCTCCTGATAGATTACAAAAATTGCCAAAATCCTTTATTCCTTCCTGTCTCCATGTTCTTTACAATGTAACTTTTCAGATTCTCCCATCACTAACTATGGTTGATTGCTCCTCCCCATGAATTTGGGCTGGACTTGTGACTTGTTTTGGTGAATAAAATAGACTATTGTGCCAGTTCCAAGCCTGGGCCTCAAGAGGCTTTGTGTTTTCATTCTCTGGGGACCCCTTCTTCTGCCATGTGAGCCTCCTAAGACTGGTCTACTAGAAGGTGAGAGAACACATGGACCAGAGCCCAGCTGTCCCTCTAAGATCAGCCAAGATGCCCTACAGCTGACCTAGAGTGGACCCCAGACACATGGGAGAGCCCAACCAAATCTAGCTCAGTTGACCTAAGGACTTGAATAGCAATAAATGGTTGTTGTTTTAAGCCACTAAATTTTGAGATAGTTTATATGCAGTAATAGTTAACATAAACGCCTATTAATGAAATGTACTAATCTCTATATATTAATTTTCCACCATCATACCTATTTTTGGTGGTGGATTTTTAGATGATTCTCTTGGGCTTTTCAGGTATAAAATGATACCATATGCAAAAAGTCGTAATTTTACCTCCTCCTTTCCAATATTTTATATCTCTCATTTCTTTCTTTTGTTCAAATGCATTAAATAACATGTTAAATAACAGCAATAACAGTAAACAATCATGTCTTGTTTCAGATGTTAGTAGAAATGACTCTGAGATTTCATCATTAATCATGATGGCACTTTTGGACTAATAAAGATATATTTTACCCTTAACAAAAATATCTATTCCTTTTTTATTGAGTATCTTTATCTAGAATAGTTGTAGAGCTGTATTACATGTCTTCTTAGAATTTATAAAAATGAATATATGGTGTTTTTCCCTAGATCAATTAATATGACAAATTATATTAATACGAGTTTCTAATTTGGTATTATTTTTACTATGTTATTCTCACATTTCAAGAAAAAATTCCACTTGGTATTATTGTATAAAATATATTATTTTAAGGTTCTGCTTCCTAATATTTTATTTAGCAATTATGCTTGAATATAAAAGTGAGCTTGGTCTGTAACTTTTGTGGTAGGGGGACAGTAATCTTCTATTAGGTTTAAGTATCAATGATACACTTGCTTCATAAAAGTATTTGAATGTTTTCTATCTTTTTAGATAGCACTGGAAGTTCCTGCTATTTAAAGGTTTATAAAATTAATCCGAACCACCTCAGAATGGTGTTTTCTTTGAAAAAGAGGTAGGACGCCTTCTTGGTAACTTTCTCAAGAAAATAATGTTAGATATTTTTCCCTCTTCTGTACCAATTTTAGAAAAATATTTTCCTAGAAATATATGCATTGCACCCAGATTTTCAAATATATTTGCATGGTAGGGGAAAGAAGTTTCTTATGACTTCTTTTAATTTTCTCTGTAATTACTCCTTTATCATTAGTATATATGAGATTAGCTACTGATTTTTTTTCACAGAATCAGTTTTTTAATGATCATTTCTAACTTCTTCAGTTCTCTAGATCTTTAATTTACATTTCTAGTTTTATGAACTTCTTCATTCTGTTTATTTTCATTATTTGTTGCTATAAGTACCTAAAGAATTGGCTTTTCCATTCATTTTGCTTTAGCTATATATCCTACAAGTTCTGAAATGCAATGCACTAAATATCCGTGTTTTCTAAATATTCTGTGATTTCATTTTATATTTCCTCTTTGAGCCAAAAGTTGGAGAACTTCTTTTTCCCAATGAAAGTGGTTTCTAAATATTCTGATTTTGTTATTTACAGTTTGATTGCATCACAATCAGAGAATACTGCCTACATCACTTTTACTTCTTAGAATTTCAGATTTTTTTTGTGGCCTAACATATGGTCAATTTTTGTTAATGTTCTGCAGGTTCTTGAAAAGCAGGTATATTTTATATTTTATGGTACAGAGTTTTAAAGAAATTAATCAAATCTACCTTATTGTTATTTAAGACGGTTATATTCTTGCTTATTGTTTTGTTTACTCAATCTACTAGGAACTGAAAGAGGTGAATTATTGCCTCAACTAATAGTGTATTTCTATTTATCCTTTTATTTTCTGTAATTTCTGCTTTATGAAGGTTGATACTATGTTATTTGCTGCAGTTACTCAGAACTGTTCTTCTTCGTGGATTATATTGCTAAAGTGTCCTTTGCCTTATGTAATAATGCTTTGGGGATGAATAATCAGATCATATCTGCTTTCTTTGCAATCACCTGGCAAGCACTTAGCCATAATAAATAAGTTAAGCTCATTTTACATTAATTTCATCTTTGTTATACTATTATGTTTTCAGTAAACAGTTTTTTTATTATTTTTTTTTGGCCTTGCCATGAGGCATATGGGGTATATTAGTTCCCTGACCAGGGATCAAACCCATGCCCCCCACATTGGAAGCATGGAGTCTTAACCACTGGAGCACCAGGAAGTCCCTCAGTAAACAGTTTTTTAATGTCTTCCACAGAAGACCTGTTTTGTTTGTATGTGTGTAGTCTGTTATTAACAGAAATACACTTCTTAATGCTGACTCAATGCATAAGTAGTATAATTCATCCTAGTTGAAATAATCAATAGTATGCTTGACTGAGTTCATACCAAGAAACATTTGTATGTGATCTTAATTTAAATCTGTCTTTCACAAAGAAAGCAAATTTAGGCACTTAAACTTTTAACATTATTCATTACCACATTATAAATGTATTTTCACACTAAAAGGAGGATTTTAGTTTTACTTGATAATCAATGACAGGGATATTACAAAGAAATGTCTAAAAGGCATAATGTATTATGGCTAAGAACAAAGGCTTTGGAAATAAAATGCCCAGATCAGAATCCTACTTGTGTCACTTAATAGTTGGGTGACTTTACGCAAGATATTTAAACTAGCTTGAATATCAGTTTCTTTACCTGTAAAAAAAACAATATCACCTAACCCACAAGGTTTTTATAAGAAAGCAGTAATAACATAGTACAATAGTTCTCACACTCAAGTGTACATAAATAATATTTGGGAAAGTTGTCAAAAATACAGATTCCGGAGCCCTAAATCCAGACATTCAGATTCAGTAGGAAAAACTGAATTTTTAAAACAAATACATTATTTGCTAATGATCACTAGAGAAACAAAGGATCTGGAGACTGATTTTGAATGCTGGCTCTACCATTTACTATGTAACTTTGGTAAATTATATAACTTCTCCAGGCCTGTGTTCTCATCAGGAAAAAAAAGTTTTTTAATTAGTACAATGCCTGCAACATAGTCACACTTGATAACTATTATTATTATTAATCACAATTCAAAAAATTGTATTCAAAAAACAAGATAGTTTTTAAAAATCGTATTAAAATGTACTGTTTTGCTTAATATGTGATTTTTGAAGAAATTAGTGACACTAACCTTTCGGTGGTCTTCCCAGTTAGGCCATCCACAATCTCCAAAGAAATGTCCCCTTGTGCCCAATTCAGACTCAGGAATTTATATTCCAAGTTTGTTTGACATGGATATGCAGAAGGTACTAAACTAATATGAGGTCTGTTGACCAAGTAAAACATTGGAAGTTTTGAAGTGAGTGCATCATCAACACGTTGCTTTATAGCAATTTCTAAGCCTCTAGTATCACTGCAATTCCCATCACCTAGAAAGCAAAAACAAAGTAAATACTCAGAAATTCAATAGGAAAAGACTATACTGAAAAAAAAGGATATAAATAAAAGTTTAATTGTAAATAGTTCACTTCTTTATCCTGTATCTTGCAACCTTCTCTTTCCGACTTCTACTCTCTTAGTAGCTACTTCTATACTCTTTACCAGAATCAAGACAAGGTAATAGTCAGAATTTCCATTCAAAAAAGAAACTTCTACAGAAAATAATGAATTGACATTCCAGTGAATAAAAGCAAAAAGCCAGACCTGACCAGAAACAAATCAGTACTTTTACAGGGTTCTGCCAGAGAGAACTGGCTCATTCTGTCTTGATTTCTAAGATTACAGCATGAAACCAGCACATAATGTAGCAGATATATGTAGCTGAGAAATAGTTGGTTAAAGTGTGTTATTTTTCCACATCTGAGAGCCACAGCTTGCAACTGTTCCAGTACCACATGGCTTAGTTTCACAACATGAAGTATTTTAAAGAATGACCATTTCTGATTATAACTGTGGCCAATGCCAAAAGCTTTGAGTTCTCAGTTAAAATTACTGTTGAAGAAGAAAGCTCAAAAAGATGATTAGTATAAGAAAATGGGCTGCGTCAAACTTAAAATAGAAGTTAGGGAACAGTCATTCCTATTTAAAAATTAATAATTCCAAAGCAGATCTCTTTCCTCCTTAGAGGGTCTGAAGTTCTCACAACAAGAGAATCTTTATATACCACTAGACATATTTCACAGATAAAGTTTTGTTTTCACATCACTGGAACTGTTGAGATGGCTACTGGGCTTACACTCACTATGATTATTTGGGAACTAGAAAATGATGTAAAAAGAACATGAGTTGCTTCTGACACTCTTTTTCTAAGCACTCCTTTCAATGTTCCAAATCAAGAGATACTGACTAATGCAGGCTAGTTAAGTTAAAGATATACTTAGACGTAGGAAAAAAGAAGAAATAAGGTCTGTAGAATAGTCATTGTATCTATAATGAACAGAAAACACGAGTTAAAAAAAAATGTTACGTATAACACACTGTACTACAGACTAAATGTGTCCCCACAAAATTCATATACTGAAACCTGATCCCCAATGTGATGGTATTTCGAGGTGAGGCCTTTGCAAGGTGATTAAGCTATGAGGGTCAGAGCTCTCATGAATGGAATTGGTGCCCTTATGATAAAAGAGACCCTAACCCCTCCCACCATAGGAGGACATACTGAGAAGACAGTCATCTATGAAGCAGGAAGCAGGTCCTCAACAGATAATGAATCTCTCAGCCCTTTGATCTTGGACTTCCCAGCCCCCAGAACCGTGAGAAATAAATGTTTATTGTTTAATCCACGCAGTCTATGGTATTTTTTTGTTTTTTGGTAGCAGCCCAAACAGACTAAGACATACTGTAATAAGATAATGACATTGGTTGTGCCTAAAACAGCAAGATAACATTTGGAAAAAGAAAAATAAAAACCTACCAGTAACTCCACGTTAAGATTCTCTAAACATCAAATTGTTTCACCTAGATGTTTTAATGTGGTGGTATAAAATTTAATAGAAAAAAATCAAGTATATTAATATTTTATTAGAAATTTTACTTTCTCCATTTATATATGTATGCTTTAATTATTAGCTATACCTGAGGTATGATTTTAATTATATCTTGAGGCTAAATCTTGTTCCCGGGAAAATATATCTCTAAAATTATATCACATAATTTCATTTTGATTCATCTAAAATGATTTGAAATAATAACATAAAACTCAAAGATTAAAGGCAAAGGTTAAATCTTAGCAAAGACTATAGCAAACCTGACCTGAGAACTTTTCTGCATGAAAAGGTCTCAGGTGGGATTGATATATATACACTAAATATGTATAAAATGGATAACTAATAAGAACCTGCTGTATAAAAAAATAAATAAAATTAAATTTAAAAAAAAGTTCTCAGGACCTTAGTCTACCATAAGTTAATATAAGTGAACAGAAACAGCTGCTGAAACAGGTAATGAAGGCATACCTCAATTTATTGCACTTTGCTATATTGCACTTTGCAGATATTATGATTTTTACAAATTGAAGGTTTCTGGCAACCTTGTGTTGTCAGATGATGTTTAGCCTTTTTCAGCAATAAAGTACTTTTAAATTAAGGTAAGTACGTTGCTTTGTTTTAGACATAACGCTATTGCACACTTAACAGACTATAGTATAGTGTAAACATAACTTTTATGTGCACTGGGAAACCAAAAACTTCGTGTGACTCACTTTATTGTGAGATTGACTTTATTATGGTGGTCTGGAACTGAACCCACAATATCTTTGAGGTGTGCCCATACAAACCGAAGCTGCATTAATAAAAATACAGTGTCTAAGTCAAAGAATTCAGCATTATTATAGAACTATGCACTGCTCATATCATATCTGAAACATCATATTTAGTCTGAGGCATTACATTTTAATACCGCCACCCACAAATTACAGAACATCTGGAGAAAACAAATCATGCTCCTGTGAAACACAAATGATGTCTAAATAGGAGAAGACATGAAGGCAGAAGCATCTTATCTTTGTATTCTTAATTCTCATTCTATATTTTATGTGAATAGTGCCCCTGAGAGTTATTTAACAGTGCACAGCACCTAGCATATAGTAGGTGGCTCAATAAACACCTGATGAAAAAGGAACATAAAAGATTAGATTATCAGAGAGCAGTAATCATCAATTCTGGATACACATTAGAATCAGTAAGGATGGGGATATTAATACTAATGCCATTCCCATATTATTTTAAAAGCTATCCAGGTGAACCTGAAGTGCAACAAGAGTAAAGAATAATAGTTAAAATTTATTTTTCAAGTGTTCCAGGCAAAAGAATTGGTATTAAGAAGAAAAATAAAAGCATTTTAAAAAATAAAACATGCTGACTCAAAGCATTTATCCATGAAACATTTATTGACCTCCTGGTACAAACCAGACCAAGATGAGTGTCGCAAAGCACCTGCCTTTCAAGAGTGTCAAGTTTAGCAGACACAATAGTGGGATTCTAGTCACTGGCTAGGCTCAGACAAAGCTGTCAGAGCTCAATTTAATACAAAAGGCAGAAGCATGAAAAGTTATGAAAACTGAGTATGAGTCCAGGCTCTGCCAGCAGGCAAACTGAATGATTTTGGGCACGTATTTTTATTAACATTCTAAACCTCTTATTACTGACCTGAAAACAAAAAAAAGAAAGAAATGAACAACAGAATCTCTAAGGTTATCACATGCTTCTTAAAAGTTCATGAACTATGTTGAAAATAGATTCCTTCACTAAGAGGGAATCAGAATTTAGTATTCCCTATAATGGAATTGTACAATTCAAATTAGCGTATTGAAAAGGACTCCTGAATGGAAAAACCTCTGGATAAACATTCCTGAGGTATTTATTCAGAAAACTTTATATTAACAGGATAACAAATTTGCAAATACACCTTAAAAGACTTGAAAACGAATATAAATCCAGCTCTTTTAATAGCTAAGCAAAATGAATTTTTTTCCAGATTACTCTGGATTATTTTCTATACAAATAATAGTGCCTTTTTATAGTGCAAGCTTAAGACATTTTTCTTAAAAAAAGAAAGACTATCACCATAAAATGACAAAATGAATTATCTGAGAACATCTACAGTATAAAATTAGTTTCCAAAAACTTCCCGTTGTGGAGCACAGGCTCTGGACGCGCAGGCTCAGCGGCCATGGCTCATGGGCCCAGCAGCTCCACGGCATGTGGGATCTTCCCAGACCAGGGCACGAACCCGTGTCCCCTGCATTGGCAGGCTGACTCTCAACCACTGCGCCACCAGGGAAGCCCTCCGAAAAGTTTTTGAAAAGTTAAATGAATTCTTATAATAATCTCTCCATTTTTAATTGATCTATTAAAATATCTTAGGTTTTTCAAGCATCAAAATAAAGAATTGCAAAAGATTTCATAAGACTTAAGAGAAAAGGGGACAAGGTCATTATCATCAAATAATTAGATTTAATCTGCATTGTCATTTAGTTCAGAATTAAAGGGAAACAAATTTCAATTCTAAAGAGTAATTTTCTATAGATTCAATGCAATCCCTATCAAACTACCACTGGCATTTTTCACAGAACTAGAACAAAAAATTTTGCAATTTGTATGGAAACACAAAAGACCCCGAATAGCCAAAGCAATCTTGAGAACGAAAAAAGGAACTGGAGGAATCAGGCTCCCTGACTTCAGACTATACTACAAAGCTACAGTTATCAAGACGGTATGGTACTGGCACAAAAACAGAAAGATACATCAATGGAACAGGATAGAAAGCCCAGAGATAAACCCATGCACATATGGACACCTTATCTTTGATAAAGGTGGCAGGAATGTACAGTGGAGAAAGGACAGCCTCTTCAATAAGTGGTGCTGGGAAAACTGGACAGCTACATGTAAAAGTATGAGATTAGATCACTCCATGACACCATACACAAAAATAAGCTCAAAATGGATTAAAGACCTAAATATAAGGCCAGAAACTATCAAACTCTTAGAGGAAAACATAGGCAGAACACTCTATGACATAAATCACAGCAAGATCCTTTCTGACCCACCTCCTACAGTAATGGAAATAAAAACAAAAATAAACAAATGGGACCTAATGAAACTTCAAAGCTTTTGCACAGCAAAGGAAACCATAAACAAGACCAAAAGACAACCCTCAGAATGGGAGAAAATATTTGCAAATGAAGTAACCGACAAAGGATTAATCTCCAAAATTTACAAGCAGCTCATGCAGCTCAATAACAAAAAAACAAACAACCCAATCCAAAAATGGGCAGAAGACCTAAATAGACATTTCTCCAAAGATATACAGACTGCCAACAAACACATGAAAGAATGCTCAACATCATTCATCATTAGAGAAATGCAAATCAAAACTACAATGAGATATCATCTCACACCAGTCAGAATGGCCATCATCAAAAAATCTAGAAACAATAAATGCTGGAGAGGGTGTGGAGAAAAGGGAACACTCTTGCACTGCTGGTGGGAATGTGAATTGGTTCAGCCACTATGGAGAACAGTATGGAGGTTCCTTAAAAAGCTACAAATAGAACTACCATATGACCCAGCAATCCCACTACTGGGCATATACCCTGAGAAAACCGAAATTCAAAAAGAGTCATGTACCAAAATGTTCATTGCAGCTCTATTTACAATAGCCCGGAGATGGAAACAACCTAAGTGTCCATCATCGGATGAATGGATAAAGAAGATGTGGCACATATATACAATGGAATATTACTCAGCCATAAAAAGAAACGAAATTGAGCTATTTGTAATGAGGTGGATAGACCTAGAGTCTGTCATACAGAGTGAAGTAAGTCAGAAAGAAAAAGACAAATACCGTATGCTAACACATATATATGGAATTTAAGAAAAAAAAATGTCATGAAGAACCTAGGGGTAAGGCAGGAATAAAGACGCAGACCTCCTAGAGAACGGACTTGAGGTTATGGGGAGGGGGAAGGGTGAGCTGTGACAGGGCAAGAGAGAGTCATGGACATATACACACTAACAAACGTAGTAAGGTAGATAGCTAGTTGGAAGCAGCCGCATGGCACAGGGATATTGGCTTGGTGCTTTGTGACAGCCTGGAGGGGTGGGATAGGGAGGGTGGGAGGGAGGGAGACGCAAGAGGGAAGAGATATGGGAACATATGTATATGTATAACTGATTCACTTTGTTATAAAGCAGAAACTAACACACCATTGTAAAGCAATTATACCCCAATAAAGATGTTAAAAAATAAAATAAAGAGTAATTTTTAAAAACAATTGGAGCTATCAATTAATGGAATAGATTGTCTTCAAATCTTATACTCCACATTATTGGATCCTTTTAAGGTAGGGTTAGATGATCCTCTATCAGAGATGGCATAAAAAGAGTTTGTGAAGACATACAGATGGCCAAGAGGCACATGAAAAGATGTTCAACATCGCTAATTACTAGAGAAATGCAAATCAAAACTACAATGAGATATCACCTCACACCAGTCAAAATGGCTATCATAAAAAAATCCACAAACAATAAATGCTGGAGAGGGTGTGGAGAGAAGGGAACCCTCCTACACTGTTGGTGGGAATGTAAATTGGTACAGCCACTATGGAGAACAGTATAGAAGTTCCTTAAAAAACTAAAAATAGGGACTTCCCTAGTGGTCCAGTGGCTAAGATTCTGCACTCCCAATGCAGGGGGCCCAGGTTTGATCCCTGGTCAGGGAACTAGATCCTGCATGCTGCAACTAAGACCCGACACAGCTAATAAATAAATAAATAATTTTAAAAAACAAAACTAAACTAAACTAAAAATAGAGCTACCATATGATCCGTAATCCCACTCCTGGGCATATATCTGGAGAAGAACATGGTCTGAAAGGATACATGCACCCCAATGTTCACTGCAGCACTGTTTACAATAGCCAAGACATGGAAGCAACCTAAATGTCCATCGACAGAGGAATGGAAAAAGAAGATGTCGTACATACATACGATGGAATATTACTCAGCCATTAAAAAGAATGAAATAATGCCATTTGCAGCAATATGGACAGACCTAGAGATTGTCATACTGAGTGAAGTAAGTTTGACAGAGAAAGAGAAATATCACATTATATCACTTATACGCGAAATCTGAAAAGGAATGATACAAATGAACTTATTTACAAAACAGAAACAGACTCACAGACTTAGAGAACAAACTTATGATTACCAGGGGGGAAGGGTGGGGGAAAGGGATAGTTAGGGAGTTTGGGATTGACATGTACACACTGCTGTATTTAAAATGGATAACCAACAAGGACCTACTGTATAGCAAAGGGGACTCTGCTCAATATTATGTAACAACCTAAACAGGAAAATGTGTAACTGAATCACTTTGCTGTACAATGGAAACTATCACAACATTGTTAATCCACTATACTCCAATGTGAAATAAAAAGTAAGAGTTTGTATAATAAGTGAGAAGTTGTACTACACGACTAGTTCAATAAACTCTTAAGATTCTTTTGGCTGTACATATCACACTTTTAAGTATACAGACACTCTGAGTATTTCTCAATGTGAGCCATTCAAATCATCTGTATCAGAATCACCTGGTGGTGCTCTTTTAAAACATATATTCCTGGGGCTATCCCCCAGACATACAGTACAGATCTTAAGAGGCTGAGAAATCTGCATTTTTAACAAACATTAAAATCTGTTTAGGTTATGCCAGACAGAACACCAATTAATTAACTTTAGATATGTTCCATAAAGATGCAAAGAAAGAGATCAGAAGCAATTTTACCAAGTTTTATAGTATTTTTATTGCTACCTGGTATTCTTACTGCTACGTGCAAGATGACAGGCAAAATGATGAGATCTAATTTTTAAGCCCCTGTCCAAACCACTAAATACTAAATAATTCTAAAAGAATCTAAGATTCTACCCTTTTAAGAAACTAAATATAGTACGGAGTTATGTCATACAAAAGGCAAACTGTAAAATATCTTTCTTCACAAAAGTCAAAGAAAGCCTTGCATGCCAAACTGTGACTCTAGAGAATGCACAGACATTTATTAGACATTTTGTAGACATTTATCAAGAACAAAAATTGCCTTTCCTAAAGAAGATTGAGAAAAGTTTGAAATGTCTGAGAGAGTATCTGAACTGACTAAAAAAAAACATCATAAAGCATAATTTTTGTATCCAAGTTAAATCTAAGAAATAAATCATCTATAAGAATAGATATTTGGAGAAAGAGTTAGAAACAACCACTTTTTAGGGTGTGAGCAAACAGGCACTCTCAAATATTGCTAGTGAGAATATGATTTGGAGGGTAACTTGGTAATAGTTTTCAAAATTGCAAATGCATACCTCTTTGGCCTGCAACTCTACTTCTAGGAATTCATTTTATATAGATATATTTTACATGTGTCAATAACAAATGTAATAAGGTCATGATTCACGATAGCATTTGGTAGCTGGAAAAGATTAAAAACAATCTAAAGTTCCATTAACCCACAACTGGTTAAATAAATTATAATACGTTTGTACAAAGAAATACCATACAGAGAGTTATGAATTATAATAATAAAAATTCTTCATATACTCATATGGAAAAATTTCCAAGACACCTTGTTAAATGAAAAGAGGAAGGTGCAGAAAAGTATGAATTGTATGATCCCACTGATGTAAAATACAAAAAAGTATGCATATACTTTTATAAGCATAAACTACCTTTGGAAAGAAAAACAAACTAGTAACAATGGATGCCACAGAGGTAAAATGGGTTCCTAGGGCCCTAGGATAGAAGGAAGACTTGACTGAATACCCTTTTGAATCTTTTGAATTGTGAACCAAGTAATAGGTTTCCTAAACAAAGAAAATAAGCTTAATATTAGAAAAATAAATAATTACTATTTCCTTTTTATCATTTATTAAAGCCAAACCAAACAAAAATGGGAAGAAAATAAAATATTTTGTATATACATGGAACTGAAAAAATACTGTCTATAGGAGAAATTCCTAAAGAAATGGGTATAAAATATATAGAACAACAACAACAAAAAACCACAAGAATAAAAGAAACAGCACTTTCTAAAAGTAAAACTACTTCTCATGCGAGGATCCAAAGCTTGCATATGGGCCATCATTACAAAAAATTAGCAGTAAACAAAGAACAGCCAAGTAATGGTAGTATTTAAATTGTTTCCCAAGGGTAACTGAAGCTTTGAAACTCTTAGGGCTTTATAAAAACTATAGAATTGAGTGCCCAAAATGTCTGTCAATGGGATAATATCTGGAAAACCATTCAAATATAAATACAGCATTCTATAATAGCCCCTACCAAAGAAAGAAATAAATTACTAGTTCACATTATTTGTGTTCTAGTTACTTCCCACTCACTTCACAAATCAAAAGGATCCAAATCATAACCAAATGTATAAAAAAAGCATAAAAGAAAGAACCAAAATGGGCATTTAATATTTTTTATTTCAGGAATAACTAAATATAAGCTTTTAAATTTGATAAGTTCAAAGAAGCATCTTCTTCCAAAAGAAAGAGAAAAATTGAATACTGTACAAACAAAAGTATACATTCAAGACAGAATACATGTAATTGCCTAACATAAAATATTGATTCTTATTAGCCTCCTGATAAGATGGCAAAAGTCATATTATACTAAATGTGATGACCAGTTACCATGAAATGAAAACCTCAACAAAACAGTGGATCTGAATTTTACCTTAAGTAAAGCTTCATGCATGCAAATTGTGATTTTACACTGGTAAATAAAATATAGTAAAATGACTTAGTGAAAGAGGCCAAGAGGTACTGTAATCCAACTCACCAACAAGTATATTGCTGATATAAACTGGCTGTATAAACTGACTCAGCAATGCTCCCTGTACACCAAGCACTCCCCATCTCATCAGTTTGTCACTTGAGGCCATGCTGCTTATTCTATTAACAACATCTGCAGGGCAGTAGACAGTCAGATGAATTTTGCCTTCAACAGCCACATGGAGACTCAGCTCTTCATGGGCTTCAAATGCAGATACAGAACATGGATTAAGACGCCTACAGAAAGAAAAGAAAGTTTCTTCCTTTAAAAACCAAAGCCCTGAGCTGATCTCCCTGTGCTATGCAGCCAGCTAGAGGGGTGGGATAGGGAGGGTGGGAGGGAGGGAGAGGCAAGAGGGAAGAGGTATGGGGACATAGGTATATGTATAACTGATTCACTTTGTTATGAAGCAGAAACTAACACATCATTGTAAAGCAATTATACTCCAATAAAGATGTTAAAAAAAAAACCAAAACCCAAAGCCGACAAAGTAAAATCTGCATGTACCTAAGAACTGTTCTCAAACATATTTAACTTGCCAATGTACATTTAATTCCAGTAACAGAAATAGATGCAAACCCAAAGCAAGGTAAGATGGAGTGACTTCGTTCCACAAAATTAAAACCAAACAGAAATTAACCATATTTAGAGCTTCCAGCAAGGATAAATTTCATATTATTGCCATTCTTTATGTCCCTTAAAATCAAATGAAAACCCAATTTTTGTCCCTGTCATAGTTTGTGAGTTATTTCCTTTCTCCATATTAAAAGTTTTAAACACTACAAAATTAGAGAATGAAAAAAAGAAAACTGACAATTTAAATTCAAGATTCACCTCCAACAAAATATGTTAAAACGGTAAAATCTAAAATTATTTTTCTTGAGGTTTCTCTCAAGAGAAACACTCACCCTTGTTTTCAAAGGTGTTACTGGAAGGCTTTTAAACAAACTATAAACCGCAGTTATCTCTAGATGGTTGGATTGAAGTGAATTTTACTTTCTTTTTTGTGCTTGCCTGTGTTGTTCAAACTTCATGCTAACTGATGCTACCCATTCATCAAGGTAATGAAGTTTTGGCCACAGACTGACCAGAAGAACAGACTGTATTCCTTAACTCCTGTGTTAGTATGTGAAGAGTGTATAAATCCATACTTCCTAAAGTTTATTAAGTATTACAACTAGAAAGGAATAGAAGATTTTCAACAGCATCAAAAAGAGAGCAGTGAAGTACATGGAATACTTAAGTAGTAGTAATGGACCAGACTGAGTGGAGGGAAGGAGAAAGAATTTGTGGTCTTTCAGCCTTCAGGCTCTTGCAGCCTACAAATAACACCTCAAGGCTGGAGGAAGAATATGGATAGATATGAATTTACTTGTTCTTTTGCTGTATGGATTCAGAATGCATGATATGGCCATCCTAGATTCCTTCAAAAACAGCTTCCATAATACTTACAATTGTGACTTAATCTGGGCTGATCCTTTAGGCAACTGGTTCATATAGAGATAAATGTTGATATTCTGCTTGAGAGTGAGTAGATTAGAAGCTGGTTCTGTACAAAATATTGATTTTTCCAACACAGCAGGATTTTTGCTGTAGAAGAGTAGAAGTTGTCTATAAAAGTACCTAAAATTAATGAGATAGAGCTTCATCAAGTAAGAAAATTTAAAAATGAAGTATCTTAAACAAACATTATATTCATGTTATGAACAATGTCCCTATATGTCAAAAGTTTTGATATTGATAGGAACTTGTAAAATAATCTTAGCCTTACTTAATGAAGAATTAAGTCCCTTGATAAGTCTTCAGTTAGAGCCCAGTCTGCCCGGTGACCTGCCTTAAAGCATCATTCCTCGACTACCACTCCACTCATTTCACATTAAAGTACTCAACTATCATTTTCTGCAAAAGACCCATTTCTCTACTGATTCCTCCCTTCTTTCTTAGACAGCTCTGCTCCCAGCCTCCTAGGTGAAGTATCAATTTTCTGCTTTACTTCTATTTTCCCTTCCATGCCAAAACAGGCAGACAACAACTGTGGTTCCCACTGCTTAGTGGTTCTGAAGACAAAAACACAAGAGCATAGGAATAACATAACAAAGCCTGTAAGTTAAATTAAGAAGTGAAATAGATTTCCTGAAACTACTAATCAAATCAGAGGACAAATACTATTTTGCTTATTTAAAAAACCATGATTTTAATCCTATCATCAGAAATATATAATAAAATATTAAGCACCAGTATAAATGACAGTGCCAAGCATGACAAGAAATAAACACAAAGAGGTAGTTTTAAAGGGGGTCAAATAATTCACTAAGCACCAAGGGGGATGGGAGGACAATTAGTTGCATTACCTTCATGGACTTCCCAAAATCTTTCCTTTTAAGATTATAGGATTCTTTCCTTATTATTACAGATATATACTTAAGTTTTTCCGATAAAATAATACGTGTAAATTTGTTTTAAAATACTCCAGTAAAGAAACACCACCAACAAAAAGTGAGGGTGCATAAATTAAATAAGATCAACAGAATCCTAATAACTGGATATGCTAATAATTGGATATGATCATTGGGTACTGGTATCAGAATGCTGACAACTGAATGATGGAATTAATTATCTGATTCTCACTTTTGTTTGAAAAATTCGATTAAAAATGTTTTATAAAAAGTAAACTTAGTGACTTAAGAGAACAAAAGCTGGTAACTACTGCAGGAGGTAATGCTCATGTCCCACTTTTCATGTTTTTACAGAAAAGGAATTCCAAAGAGTAACATTCTTGGTTTATTTCTCTACTATCTGCTAATTATGCCTCTTACAAGGAGCAGAGTGACTGATAAGTTTGGAAAAAGAAACTAGGCATCCTCACTTTAGCCCCTTTCTCTCTTTCTCTCTGAGATCTGCCAGCCTAAAAAGTACTTTATCGACACTCTGCTATATCGTAAACTTTGTACAGACCTCATGAGTGGAAACTCATTGATTTCTGCCTTTGGATAAGTATGACTAATTCAGGGGTGAAATACTACCAAGCCTACTTGGTCCAGATCTAAAGCTATACTCTCCAATTACTTTTATCATTAATAAAGACAGTATTTTTATCTTAAAAAAAAAAGGTTGTATGACTCTTAAAACTGAGTTCATAAGCTCTTGATAATAGAAGCCACTAAAATTCATAGGCTAGACACTGAAATTACTATACGGTTTCCAAAAGTGACATGAAAATATCAGATGGCTTGGATAAGTAAGAGACTGCCATACCCTTGGCTCAATGATGAGTAAAATTCCATTTGTAAATAAAGACATATATATGTGATTGCTTTAGGCTAAGAGCATTAATATTTGATGGCATTAAATATATATGTTAAATATTAACAGATATATTTATATATATTTAATATATTTAATTAAATATATTTGTTACCTTACCTAAGGAGAGATCTCCTTGCCGTAACAACAGCATGAGTATCGTGCAACACTCTTCCATTTGGCTTAATGCACTGACTATAATTGTATTCACCTGTGCCTATAGCTACAACTTCGCGCTGTCCAGCTGAAAGAAAAGGTTAACAGTAGCAGGTTATTTTTACCTTCCTCTTCCCTATGTTCAACCTCCACCTCTTTCTTACCATTTTTTTCCCCATTTTTATTCAACAAACTCTTATTTGAGCATCTAGTAAATGCCTGGTATAAAAAGAGAGTAGGTTAAATGAATTAATTACACCGGTAGTTCAATGAAAAAGTCTACCTTACCATTCTAAAGTTAGTAAAATATATTGATCAAAAAGTTGGAAAAATAATTCCACAATTTCAAATAAGACTTTGAGAGTCTTCTAGGAAGCAAAATTTAAAAAATACTTCAATAATATCACAATTTAAAAGGCAGATGTTTTATATTATACTTTATCTACATTTCTACTACAATCAATAGAATCATTTTTTGCTGTACTCCATTTGAGATTTGAGATTTCTTTGAAACTCTATGCTCAGAAGATAGTTTTTTTCCTTTCACCTCCTACTTATGCGGCCTTTCTATATCCTAGTTGCTAGATCATTGTTCTTTTTTCTGTTCTTTTTTCTCATGAGATAGGTACTCATGCTATAGTTTACCTCTGTGTTGATGATTTCAGAAAATCTCTAGTCTTAGTCTTTCAAAGTTCAGTTCCACATCTGCAACTACCTAAGAAAGGACTTCCATTAATTCCACAAAAATTTTTGCTGTCCTACCAAATACTAGGCAGTGAAATAGATGCTAGGAATCAAACGCTGATTAAGACAGGCCCTCATGAAGCTTCTAATAGGAGAGAAGAAAAAAGACTAAAACCACAAATTGTAATAAAAGCTTTAAAGGAAACAGATACACGGCTAATTTAAAGAATATTAGCAGGAAAGATTACCTCATGAAGACCAGTTGTAGAATCCCTCCTTATGAAACTGAAATTTAAGTTTCATTATGAGTGAGCAGCAAAAGGAGTGGGGTAAAGGATTCCAGTAAGGTCCAAGAAGCTGAATTAGGGGCTCTGTTACAGTAGTCCAGGTCAGAGATAATGACTTAAGACTCAAATGATGGAGGTTAAATGAAAAAAAAGGAAGATCAGACCTGAGATAGAGTTTGAGGATATAATAAACAGGACTTGAAGATAAATTGTAAGATGTTAGGGGAAGGGATAAATAATGGATGACTTAGATTTTTAGCAGCTGGATGGATGCCATTTACTGAGATAAAGGCAGCTGGAGGAGTAGGATTAGATGAGAAAAGTAAAAATGTTCTATTATCTCTAATGTATTGGGTTGGCCAAAAAGTTCTAGTATGGGTGTGGGGGATGGGGTGATATAAGGGAATTGTATAGTGTCAGTGTAAGTTCTGGAATGGTGATCTATGTTCTGAGTTATAATGGGCAGTAGTGTAGCCAAGAGCTCAGCTTCTTTCTCTGTAACTCAAACTGCAATGTTTCAGGGAGATACTAGAGTTTGATAATGTAGGAAAAAGAGGGAATAACCAAAAGAAGAAATTCACCAAGATGTAAGAGGAAATGGCAGGCAAGCCTACCCTGTCCTCCACTGGGCTCACAGCCACCACACAGGGTCTGGTCTTATAGCCAACTGGGTCAGGGGCCAGGCCTGCCTACCCACATGCCCAGAGTAGTAGGCCCCACCACAACAGAAGGGCACACACATTCTAAATAGAGGGCACCCCTAGAGTATACAGCCCTGGTGACCAGAGAAGAATGTATTGCTGGGCCCCATAGGATGTCTCCTACAAAAGGCTACTTCTCCAAGAGGGGGAAATGTAACTGAACTACCTAACACACAGAAATAAACACACAGAGAATTGGGCAATACAAAGAGACAGAGAATTATGTTCCAAATGAAGGAATAAGACATAACCTCACTAAAAGAACTAAATGAAGTGGAGATAAGCAATCTACCTGATTAAAGAGTTCAAGATAATGATCATAAAGATGGTCACTGAAGACAGGAGAAGAATGGATGAACACAGAGGTAGAAAATATAAAGAACCACCAAACAGAGCTGAGGAATACAATAACTAAAATAAAAAATACACTAAAAAAATCAACAGTAGATTAGCTAGTACAGAGGAACGAATCAGCAATCTGGAAGACTAAGTGGTGGAAGTCACCTAAGCTAAAGAGAAAAAAAAGAACTTAAAAAATGAGGATAGTTTAAGACACCTCTGAAACAATACCAAGCATACTAACATGTGCATTATAGGGGTCCCAGAAGGAGAAGAGAGACAGAAAGGGGCAGAGAACTTATTTGAAGAAATAGTAGCTAAAAACTTCTCTAACCTGGGGAAGAAAATAGAAATCCAGGTCCAGGAGTCACACAGTCTCAAAAAGGTGAACTGAAAGAGGTTCAAACCAAGACACATTATAATTAATAAGGAAAATATTAAAGATAAAGCAAGAGAATAGCAGAAAGAGAAAGGCAACTAGTTACATACAAGGGAACTCCTATAAGACTTTTAGCTGACTTTTCAGCAGAAACTTTGCAGGCCAGAAGGGAGTGGCACAATATATTCAAAGCAATAAAAGGAAAAGAACCTACATGAAAGGAAAAAACCTACAGTAGAGGATACTCTACCTGACCAGGTTATCATTTAGATTTGAAGGAAAGACAAACATTTTACAGATAAGCAAAAACTAAAAGAGTTCAGCACCAAAAAATCAGCTTTACAAGAAATGTTAAAGGGACTGCTCTAAACAGAAAAGATCACAATTAGAAATATGAAAATTACGAAAGGAAAAATTTCACTGGTAAAGGCAAACATACAGTAAAGTTGATAGATCAGCCACTTATAAAATTAGTAGGAAGGTTAAAAAACAAAAGCAGTAAAATCATCTATAGCCACAACAAGTAGTTAAGGGATACACATGCCAAAAAGATGTAAAATACATTAACCTTTGGGGGGAGTAAAAATACAGGGTGATTAGAATGCATCTGAACTTCAGAGATCATCAACTTAAAATACTCACCCATATATGTGTGTGTGTGTATATATATATATATATATATATATATACACACACATATATAAAAAAACCGATAATACAGATACACACACAAAAAAGGGAAAGGAATCCAAACACAACCACTAAAGACAGTCATCAAATCACAAGGGAAGAGAGCAAAAGAAGGGACAAATAAGAACTACAAAAATAATCTGAAAACAAGTTAACAAAATGGTAATAAGTATATATCTATCAATAATTACTTTAAATGTAAATGAACTAAAAGCTCCAATCAAAAGACATAAAGTGTCTGAATAAGAAAACAAGATCTGGGCTTCCCTGGTGGCGCAGTGGTTGAGAGTCCGCCTGCCGATGCTAGGGGACACGGGTTCATGCCCCAGTCCGGGAAGATCCCACATGCCGCGGAGCGGCTGGGCCTGTGAGCCATGGCCACTAAGGCTGCACGTCCGGAGCCTGTGCTCTGCAACGGGAGAGGCCACAACAGTGAGACGCCCACGTACCGCAAAAAAAAAAAAAAAACCAAAACATAGAAGAAAACAAGATCCACATATATACTACCTACAAGAGACTCACTTCAGATCTAAAGACACACAGATTGAAAGTGAAGGGGACAAAGGTATTCCATGAAAACAGAATGAAAAGAAAGCTGGAGTAGCAATACTTATTATCAGACAAAACAGACTTTAAAACAAAGACAGTAAAAAGACAAAAGAGGACACTACACAATGATAAAGGGATCGATCCTAAAAGTATATATAACATTTGTAAATGTAAAGCACTCAACATAGGAGCACCTAGATATATAAAGCAAATATTAATAAATGTAACAGGAGAAACTGACAATAATACAGTAATAGTAGGGGACTACACCCCACTTACATCAATGGCCAGACCATCCAGACACAAAATCAATTAGAAAACGCCGGTTTTGGATGACACATCAGACCAGATGGAATTAAACATATATGGAACATTTCATCCAAAACAGCAGAATACACATTCTTTTCAAGGGCACGTGGAACATTCTCCAGGACAGGTCACATCCTATGCCATAAAATAAGTCTCAATAAATTTAAGAATACTGAAATCATATAAGGCATCTTTTCCGACCACAACCCTATGAAAGTGGAAATCAATCACAAGAAACAAAAGCACAAAAAAGCACAAACAGGTGGAGTCTAAACAACATGTTACTAAACAATCAATGGATCACTGAAGAAATCAAAAAGGAAATAAAAAAATACCTGGACACAAATGAAACTGCAAGCACAATGACCCCAAACCTATGGGATGTAGCAAAAGCAGATGTAAGAAGGAAATTAAAACAAGTCTACTTCAGGGCTTCCCTGGTGGTGCAGTGGTTGAGAATCTGCCTGCCAATGCAGGAGACACTGGTTTGAGCCCTGGTCTGGGAAGATCCCTCATGCCATACAGCAACTAAGCCTGTGTGCCACAACTACTGAGCCTGAACTCTAGAGCCCATGAGCCAGAACCACTGAGCCCACATGCCACAACTACTGACGCCCGCACACCTAAAGCCCAGGCTCCGCAACAAGAGAAGCCACTGCAATGAGAAGCCCACACACCACAATGAAGAGTAGCCCCCACTTGACGCAACTAGAGAGGGCTGGCATGCAGCAACAAAGACCCAATGCAGCAATCAATCAATCAATTAATAAATAAAATAAACTATAAAACTTCTAAAAAAATTAGAAAAAAACAAGACTACTTCAGGAAACAAGAAAAATCTCAAATCAATCATCTAATCTTACACCTCAAAGAACAAGAAAAATAGATATAGCCAAAACCTAAAGTTAGAAGAAAAGAAATCAGAAAGATCAGAGCAGAAATAAATGAAATAGAGAATAAAAAAAAAACAATAGAAAAGATCAATGAAACTAAGTTTGTTCTCCGAAAAGAAACAAAATTGATAAACCTTTAGCCAGATACATCAAGAAAAAGAGAGAAGGCCCACGTAAATAAAATTGGAAATGAAAAAAGGGAAGTTACAACTGACACCACAGAAATACCAAGAATCATAAGAGATTACTCTGAACAATTATATGCCAATAAAATTAACAACCTATAAGAAACAGATAAATTCCTAGAAACATACAATCTCCCAAGACTGAACCAGGAATAAACAGAAAATATGAACAGACCAATTACTAGTAATGAAATTGAATCAGTAATTAAAAAACTCCCAACATACAAAAGTCCAGGACCAGATGGCTTCACAGGTGACTTCCACCAAACATTTAGAGAAGAGTTAATACCTATTCTTCTCAAACTATTCCAAAAATTGAAGAGGAGGGGTCACTTCCAAACTCATTCTATAAGGCCAGCGTTACCCTGACACCAAAACCAGACAAAGATACCACAAAAAAAGAAAATTACAGACAAATATGCCTAAACACAGATGCAAAAAAATCTTCAGCAAAATATTAGCAAACCAAATTCAACAATACATTAAAAGAAGGATCATACACCATAATCAAGTGGGATTTATTCCGGGGATGCTAGGATGGTTTAATATCCACAAATCAATCAATGTGACACACCACATTAACAAACTGAAAATTAAAAAGCATATGATCATCTCAATAGATGCACAAAAAGCTTTCAGCAAAATTCAACATCCATTTATGATTTAAAAAAAACTCTCAACAAAGTGGGTAGCAACAGAACATACCTCAACATAACAAAGGCCATAAGTGACAAACCCACAGCCAACATCATACTCAATGGTGAAAAGCTGAAAGCATTTCTTCTTATATCAGAGGAATAAGATAAGGATACCCACCCTCCCTACTTTTATTCAACATAGTATTGGAAGCCCTAGCCACAGTAATCAGACAAGAAAAAGAAATAAAAGGAAAACAAATTGGATCAGAAGAAGTAAAACTGTCACTGTTTGCAGATGACATGCTATATACAGAAATCCTTAAAGACTCCACCAAAAAACTATTACAACTAATAAATGAATTCAGTAAAGTTGCATGATACAAAATTAATGTATAGAAATCTGTTGCATTTCTATACACTAATAATGAACTATCAAAAACACAAATTAAAAAAGCAATCCCATTTAAAATTGCATCAGAAAGAATAAAATACATAGGAATAAATCTAACCAAGGAGGTAAAAGACATACTTAGAAAACTGTAAGACATTAATGAAAGAACTGAAGTTGACGACAAATAAATGGAAAGATATACCATGCTCAAGGACTGGAAGAAGTAATATTCTTAAAATGACCATACTACCCAAGGCAATCCACAGACCCAATGCAATCCTTATCAAAGTATCAACAACATTTTTCACAGAACTGGAACATATAATTGTACAACTTGTATGGAAACACAAAAACACCCAAATAGCCAAAGTGATCTTGAGACAGAATGATAAAGCATGGAGGTATCATGCTCCATGATTTCAAACTAAAGTTGACCCTTGAAAAATCATATATATCTTCTCCCCACCTAGGTCACAAAAAATCCTTAAGAATAAGAACCAAATATCAAATTGTTTTTGTATCATCTATAATATTCAGAGATGAATATAAAATTCAAATCTGTTTAATTAATGATCAATCTAGAACATTACAGGATAAATAAAAGATAAAATGTAATTGGAATCACATCAAAATATTCACAGGAAAAAACACAGATTCATGATTTTTCACTTTAATCTTTTATTATTTGAAAGTGAAGAAAATGTTAATTTTTATAGAGTCTCTCTCAATATTTGTTATAATGGGGTTAGATTTCAAGATGGTAGTGACTCCAACACAGTTACTGATTAAAATATTAGGTTATTTTACCATTCTGCAGTTCTCGATTGGTTCCTATTCAGTATACTTTATCTCTACCTTTGAGAATCTTTGTGTTTAATGACCCACACCTACTAGAAAAGGCCACTTCAAATCAATGCAGCACCACTGTCAACAGGGGCAAAGACAGTTAAAATATTACCATAGCGTAGTTCAGATCATTAAGTTACTTAATAGCTTTTGTACAAATGAACACATCCCAAGTACCTGCACTTACCTCTTTCAATTATAAAAGCAGCTAATGAGTTGCTACATTTCAGATACTCTGAATGATTAGAAACTAGTTGATAAAATGTTCCTTTAACGATCTGTGAAATCTTCGCAAACTGAATATGTCTCCCTTCTAGAAAAAAAAATCAAATGCAATATGAATTTGAAGAACACTGTGCTTTCTCCCAGAGGTCTCTATTATTCCTCTTATAACCTTTCAATTGAATGAGTTAATTTATAGAGATATGTAAGCAAATTTATAATTTATGTCATGATTGATTTTAAAGTATTCCATTCTAAAAGAACACAAGCTATTGAGCTTTTTGGATTCTTGTAAAAAGATGTATAAGTATTACATATTAGAGGATTACTAATTTATAATTGATAAAACATTCAAAAATCATACAGGACACAAAACAATTCTCTGTTGTATGGGATTGTCCCACATTGCCTGACAAGCAACATCTCAATGAATGCCAGCAGTCTTCCCCAATCACTGTGACAATCAAAATATACTCCTAAGTATTTGTCCCACTGACAACCACTGCAAAGCACTAAACACTTAGACTCTTGATATAGTTCCACGTTCGCACTAAAAAAAAAAGTCCCAAACTTTGAAAGGAGATAGTCTGAAGTAATCAGGATTACCATAGAAGAGTTATAACCAAGAACAGACATCAAAAGTCACCCATGGACCTTTTTAAAAAAATGAAAGACTTGAGGTTCTGAGATAGGGCCCTGGCCATCTGTTGCTTTGTGTATGTATGCTTGTATATCCCCAGGGAAGAATCATTATTCTAGAGAATGAGAGGTTGCAGAATCACTTAATATAGTATTTCTCAAAGTTTAGTTGTTTACTAAACACTGATAGTTCTTGTTAGTTGCATGATAGTTGCTAAGTAGTCTATCAAGTGGTTCGCAGTCCACTATATCCTCAGAGGAAAAAAGTAAATGAAACAATTTTGCTCTCATACCTTGCATATATATGAACTGTATAACTATATTTTTCACAGAAATTCTTTTTACCTGCTTAATAATTAAAAAGGCACATAAATGATAAAAATTTAATGTTAGTAGTCTCAGCTAAGACAACTCATTTCAGTAAGGCCATTTACAAGTTTTTACTTATATTTGTTAAACTTGAATTTTTCTTTGTTAATATTGTTAATGCTCTCTTAGCAAAAACATGTAAAGTCACATCAAAAAGAGTTAAAGAACATCATAAACACAATCAGAAGAATGAACTACTTGCTATATTCTTTTATCTAACCACAAAGCATACAATGAGAAGGTGCAAATTATTATAATTGCATGCTAGCATATATTACATTTAAATTAGTAAAACCATCATGTGGTGTAAAAATTAGCTTTTCATGTTTATGCAGTGAAACTATGACTGAGAAGTACTCAACAACTTGGCTCAGCTTATTACCAAAAGCTTATGATACAGGAGAAGCATATTCATTTGATGATAGTATAAAGTTAAACGTTTTTTTCCCACTGAAACAGCAATATAAGAGATGTACATTCATAAGTCTCCCTCTCCAAATGCAACCACTATTACCAGTATGGATATTTTGATAAACAAAATATACATCTAAACATACACTAATTAAAAAATAAAAACTGGGGCATGCTAAAATCCACTTTGCATTTACAGTAAGTTCTCTACATACGAACCTTCAAGTTGTGAACTTTCAAAGATGCAAAGGTACGTTCATATGTCCAATCATGTAAGTTAGTTCATGTGTCTGTCATTACACTGTCACGTGTGTGCATCCTCTACAAGTGGTTGTGCTTTTGTGTACTTTACTGTACAGTACTGTATACAGTAGTACAGTACATTTATTTCAAGCCTAGGATGTCTGGAAGCAAGTGTAAAAGCAGCGGTGATGTAGCTGATACTACTGTACTTTTCAAGGTACTGTATTGTAAGATTAAAAGTGTTGGGGCTTCCCTGGTGGCACTCTGGTTGAGAGTCCGCCTGCCGATGCTGGGGACGTGGGTTCGTGCCCCGGTCCGGGAGGATCCCACATGCCGCGGAGCGGCTGGGCCCATGAGCCATGGCTGCTAAGCCTGAGCGTCCAGAGCCTGTGCTCCGTAACGGGAGAGGCCACAACAGTGAGAGGCCTGCATACCGAGAAAAAAAAAAAAAAAAAATTATTTTTTGTGTTTGTTTTTTATGTATTATTTGTGTGAAAAGTATTATAAACCTATTACAGTACAGTACTATATAGCCGATTGTGTTATTTGGGTACCTAGGCTAACTTTGTTGGACTTATGAACAAACTGGACTTACAAACACGCTCTCAGAATGGAACTCGTTTGTATGTAAGGGACTTACTGTACTTGGTCTTGGGCATCATTCAGAGGTAGTGCTACCCTCCTTCTTCTTAATGGTTCCATACAATGAATGCACTGTAATTTATTTAATCATGTCCTATACAGTTAGCAATTATTTTGTGCAATGATATAGAATAGAAAAATACACTGCAATCAGTACTGACAGATCAAGAATTATGTGTGTGGCATGAGAATATTTTGCTGCATATTAAAAACGTTGCACCTGAAAATCATAAAGGATGTTTGGAAGTTAACAACGTTCCTATATAGCTCTTGATCTTAACTGGTGTTGAAGGAAATAACAAATGTTGTGAATATAATCAAATCTTAGTTACTAAATGTATCTCTTACTAGCATGCATATGAAGGAATAAGGAGCAAGTGCAATACTATTTTTCCTATACATGTGCGCTGGTTGCTGAGGAAATAAAATGTTCTCACAAACTATTGGAAGTGAAGGATGACACAAAAACATGACATACATGATGCTAATTAACACCGGTTCTTTGATTTCCAGTTGCTAATTTCAAGTGATCTTTAGTATCATAAGTAACCTGAACCTATCTTCAGAGCCAAAATATCACTATATTAAATGAAGATACACTCCAGTAAAAATATGGCGAAGTAGACAGGCTGTGAAATGGTGATACCCTCCATAACTAGCCCAGCAGGACCTGTTCAGGAGATTTTTATGTATCTCAAATCTTTTTTTCTTCAAAAGTGATAACATTCAACACCCGTGTTTACCTATAAGCCTGATAATGATGTCTGTTCTCCATTTCCCAACTAAAAGAAAACTATCAAGTTTTAACTTTTTAACTCCTTACCTGAGCCTACCAAACCTGACTCTACTCATGTATTTCTTTAAACATACCGTTAACCACATACTCTTTCTTCCCCATAGATTGATGTGTTTTCTCAGGGTAACAGTAGTTTATATTATTTGCCAACCCGGGATTCTTTTTAACTATTCATTAAAAATGTCCACAGAGGCTGAAAAGAAAGACTAGAGTCCCTTCTCATATTAAGAAATCATTGCTGTTGGACTGACCACTCACTGTCCTTCTGTTCATCAACTCCTATGACCATTAGGGTAAATGACTATCTCTGACTGACTATATTTAACTATTGGTAGACTTTGCCTTTTGAATGTGCCTATTTTCCCTGGTCTGGTCGTTTTACTCCAAACAAGCACACAAATGCAGCTTTTTTTCTGTCTCAGAAAGACAATGGAAAACCAAACCTGAAAAGGCATAAATTCTAATCCTCAGACCTGGAAAAGACAAAGAAAGAAACGCTGTTCTTCACTTTAGTTGCACAAACACTCTAAAGTCTGAAGTGTTACTATTATGTAGGCAATGTAGAAATTAAGGATAATTTCTTGCCTTTCAGGGGATTCACAATCTAATGGGAAAAGTATACAATAATCTACATAATGTTGAATATAATAAAATGTTAAAATAATGGTACTTACTATTTAGTGAGCACCTACTGTGTGCCAGGCACTGATCAAGTTTTTTTTAATGCATAAATTAATTTAATCCTCACAATAACCCTATGAGGTAATTATTGTTGTAGCTATTTTATAGACAGAGAAATTAAGGTGTACAGAGAAGTAACTGGTCCTAGGTCACATAACTAGTAATTTCAATTGCAGTTATAGTTTTCTTTGGGCTTGACTGACAAATAACTAACATTAAAAGAAAGTGAATAGATTACTTGAAATGAATACCCCAACCATCAAGCACCAGAAAGCCACTGGATTTCATTGATGACCGGCCCACCGAAGCAAAGAGTTCTCAAAAAAGCAGTTATATGATATTGATAAGCCGTCTCTTTATAGGAAAGAAACCACTTCTTCAATAGTTCCTCTCCAATTTTATTATCTCTCTAATTTTTAGGAGAGTATGGAAGGAAATACTCATCTTTGTTGAAGTGTGACAGGTTTGAATAATAAAATACTAATGTACATTTTCATACCTATGCATATTTTAATTATATGCTGTTATAATTTTTAATTGGGTTAATCTTCTTTAAAAATTATCATAGGGGCTTCCCTGGTGGCACAGTGGTTGAGAATCTGCCTGCTAATGCAGGGGACACGGGTTCGAGCCCTGGTCTGGGAGGATCCCACATGCCGCGGAGCAACTAGGCCTGTGAGCCACAACTACTGAGCCTGCACATCTGGAGCCTGTGCTCCGCAACAAGAGAGGCCGCAACAGTGAGAGGCCCACGCGCCACGATGAAGAGTGGCCCCTGCTTGCCACAACTAGAGAAAGCCCTCGCACAGAAACGAAGACCCAACACAGCAAAAAATAAATTAATTAATAAATTCCTACCCTCAAATATCTTCTTAAAAAAAAAAAAATTATCATAAAGGACTTTCCTTCCATAATGTACTTTTGAAACATATACTGGTTCAGGTGAAACAATAGGTTCTGCAGGGATAGGAGGGGGACCTGTAAATAAAACAAAAACATAAGGAAAAATGAAACATCAAATGTTCCAAAGACCAGGTATCATACTACTCTGTAATAAAACAGCAATCCAAGAATGATTATCTTTTCTGTATACTTCTGCCAACTCTAGGCCATCTACTATCCATTAGCTCAGCCTTGCTAAATGTCTTTCCTATATTGAAATCAATTCTACAAACACCAAATACCTTTCTGGGTGCCCTATTCTTATGCTACTATATAGCTTGCTTTGTAATAGATTCAACATTCTGAAAACCGGTAAAAATGAAACCCTGTTCTAAATGCTTATGAACAATTTTATATTTACAATAATACTAGGTAAAACATTTAAACTTAATATTCTACCAAAAAGTTAGTAAGTAAAAAATTACCATTTTAATACTATTTTATCAGAGTAGTTTGTAGGGGAATACTTCATTCAAAGTTTTCTAAGCTTTTAGTCCCATTCTTTGCAATAGCTTTCCAATTTGGTTCCCAAGTTGGGAAATCCAGGAAGAACAAGAAAAGAACATGACACTAAACTAAAGGAATAAAAGATCAGGAAAGCTTAAATGAGAAGGGTCCAGGAGCAAAGGTTCAACTAAAGTACTCAATATCTCTCAAGAAATCATTCATAAAGACAAAGAAAGAAAATAGAACTGCTACTCTGGACCTCATTTTGAGTAAAAATGAGAAACTGGTTGTAACATAGAAATTAGCAAAGAAAGACTGACAATGTCATCTTGGGGCTCACATTAATTAAGTAAATGTTGACTATAGTTAGATATATACATTCTGGACTTTAAATAAGCAGAACTTTAAAAACTCAGAGAAAGATGGATTTTTTCCATCTACTCAGTGAGGATCAAGTGAAATGAAAACTAAAGATATTAAATCCTGTTTATCAAGCACAAATGTTTTCAATAAATAAGAGAATGTGACTGTACAAGTTGGTCTGCATTTTGAAACACCATATACAGAGTAATCTTGAAAAAGATGAACAAAGTTGGAAGACTCACACTTCCTGAATTCAAAACTTAATTTACAAAAGTTACATTAATCAAAACAGTGTGGCAATGGCATAAAGACAGACACTTATAGACCTATGAAATAGAATAGAAAGTGCAGAAATAAATCCTTACAAAGGTGGTCAAATGATTCTCAACAAAGGTGTCAATACCATTCAATAGGGGAAAGGACAGTCTTTTCTACAGATTATGCTGGAAAAACATGATATCCACATGCAAAAGAATGAAGTTGGACCCTCAGATAACCCTATATACAAAAATTAACACAATATGGATCAAAGACCCAAACCTAAGAGCTAAAACTATAAAACCTTTAGAAGAAAACATGGGCAGAAAGTTTCATGACATTGGACTTGGCAATGATTTCTTGAATCTGATGAAAGGCACAGGAAACAAAAAAAATAGGCAAACTGGACTTTTTCAAAATTGAAAACTTCTGTGACTCAAAGGCCACTATTAACAGAGTAAAAATGCAAATCACAAAAGAGGGGCAAATATTTGCAAATCACATATCTGATAAGGGATTGTTATCTGGAATATACAGAGGACTCCTAAAACTCAAAAGAAAACCAAACAACCCAATTCAAAAATGGGCAAAGGACATGAGTATGACATTTCTCTAAAGAAGATATACAAGTGGGCAATAAGCACATGAAAAAAATGCTCAACATCACTGATAATTAGGGAAAGCAAATCAAAATCACAATGAGACATGATATCACAACCATTAGGATGGCTACTATCAAAAAAATGAAGAATAGCAAGTGTTGACAAGGATGTCGAAAAATTGGAACCCTTGTGCACTGTGGGTGGAATGTAAAAGGGTGCAGCCATTATGGTAAACAATACAGCAGTTCTTCAAAAAAATTAAATACAAAATTACCATATGATCCAGCAATTCCACTGCTGGGTATAAAACCTGAACAATTGAAAGCAGGGTGTCAAAGAGATATTTGTACACCCATGTTCATAGCAGCATTATTTACAATAGTCAAAAGGAGAAGCAACCCAAATGCCCATCAACAGAAGAATGGATAAACAATATGTGGTATACACATATAATAGTATTATTATTCAGCCTTAAAAAGGAAGGAAATTCTGACACGTGCCACAACATGGATAAACTGGCTAAGTGAAATAATCCAGTCACAAAAGAGACACATACTGTATGATTCTACTTAAATGAGGTACCTAGAGAAGTCAAATTAATATAGACAGAAAGTAGAATGGTAACTGCCATGGGCTTGGTGGAGGGGGGAATGCGAGTAACTGTTTAATGAGTATAGAATTTCAGTTTTGCAAGATGAACAGTTATGGATATTGGATGCACAAAAAAGTGAATGTACTTAACACTACTGAACTGTACATTTAAAATGGTTAACTTGGTCATTTTTATGTTTTAAATACACGCATTACAAAAAGTTTACGTTACTTTTACATTATTAAATGATTTTTTAAGGGGTATTGAACTAAAATAAACACAGAGCCAGATTCTTAAATCACTGTGTCAAAAAGTGTTAGATTTTCAAAACCTAGCATAATATCATTAAGCATACTGCTCTTGAAAAGAGTCAGAGCAAAAAAGTATTTATATGGTTAACAAAAAACTAAGAATATACTTTTAAAAACACCATGTACAATATATGAAAGAAGATATACATGAAAGATAATTCTGATGAGTTCAGAATTTTGAGAAAATTAGTTTCTAAAATTTTACATTATAAATAGGAGACTAGAAAAACAAATATAACATTAACAGCAAAGAAAAGAAATAAATACTCAATACTTATCTTCCATATCTCTTCACAAGAAAAATAAATAGTTAAGCTCAGTTGTCTAGGACAAACATTTTAAAGAAGAAAATGTAGTTCATTATAAGGGAAAAGATGACCTAATTGAATTATTTCCAGGCTCTATGCCAAGAGAAAACCTTTTATTAAAGAACTCTTAGTCATCATTAAGGAACTATTGGCACTTTTTGAGAAAACAATGGTGAATATAAAAGTGGCATCAGTGCAGATGGGAAAATGCTACTTTAATTTTCACAAAAAAGGGAAAAGATAAATGTTTAGAAACTAAAAATTGTGGCCCACAGGGCAAAAGATTTGCTAGCCCTAGATAAACATTTTGAAAACCCTCAGGGGAAATGCATTTTTCATGAGAAGCCAATCATAAATATCATTTTCTGATAATTAAATTAGATGCGTGGGAAATTCTGTAGATATATTTTAACTTGATTTCAACAAAGTATTTTAGTTCCTTGAGGGTACAGAATGGGTCTTACTTGATTCTAGACTCCTAGTATTTACCACAGCCCCTGGAAGTTATCACAGTCCTAGTATTTACCATAGTACATCCTCAAAACATAGATTTATTGATTTGAATGCATGTGACGGTTGCAAAGAAACGGGGAAAATATTGCTGGGGACATACCTAGGTGGGTTGATAGCTTATAAAATAATCACATATAAAGAATTTCCATTGATAAACTGCCAGCATGGATAAGACACCAAAATTATCATACCCAGCCCTAAAAAATTAATTAATAAATCTAAAAAATAGTGAACAGAAATATGAAAATTAACAAAATACTTTCCTAAGTACTTATTTAATCCAAACTATCAGTATTTTGAAAACAATGAGAAAGACTACACATCAAAACAATAATGGTTTTAATTAAACAAAAGAAAAATTAAAATATATAGAATAAGAACTGAACTTAGAGAAAGAACAAAATGACCTTAAGGAAAGTATTACAAAAGAAATATTAAAATTAATAGGTTATAAACAAACAAAAAAAGCCCAGTCACAAGGTGATTTGAATTTAACTAGAATTTATTGTCACTGTTTAAATCAAATTTAAATGTTTTTATTTACTAAAGTTGCCTCATTTACAGCTAAACCAAAATGTAATCTAACATGAATGAAATACTGACAAAAACTGGTTACTATGCTAACATATATATTCCTCAAATTGACTAATGTTTAATAAGAACTACTGTCATTTGATTATGTTACTGTTCACCAGGCACTGGTTATAAGCTTTGCATCCATTATTTACTGAATCCTAATGACAGCCATAGTAGGTATCTATCCTTGTCTCCATTTTTCAAATGATGAAACTTAGGTTTAGGAAGCAAACAACTTGTCTTCTCCAGGGTCAATACTCAATCCTGAGCAATCTAATTCTGGACTTTACACTCTCAACCTATTTGCTATGCTACCTTAGGCCCTTATTTTCTCAAGTAACCCTACCATTACTGAATTTAACATAGGCAAACTTCACAAAAATTGCATTAATAACCTCTACATATTAAGTGCACAGTGTTAAGTTCATAATAAGAATCCAATAAATTACAGAGAAAGCTAAGTTTCAGGACTCAAACCCATCTACAATCTGACAAGTTATCAGACAGTTCAGCAACATGTTTACATCTTTGGTGTTGAAATATACAAGAGCATTTTAACTACTATTAAATAAGTCAGCAATCAGCAACAGAAGGAAAGTATTCAAATCCTGCTACTTCTATCTTGTAGTTGCCAAGTAACTCTTCATTAACATAAATCTCTCAGGTGACACTTTCTGGAAAATGATACACTTTATAAACACTACTTAATAATCAAGAATATTTACCTGATGTTTCTGAAATTCTTGGTTCAGTTTCATCCAATTGTAGAAGCTCATCAAGAGCTAATTTTGCTGCATTGGATCTAGACTCCTTTTTATTTTGTCCCAGTCCAGTCTTGTATTGAATACCATCCACCACAGCACAAAAAGCAAAATATGGTCCCATAACATTACCTTGAAAAATAACTCAGAATGAATGCTGTAATACTTCACAGTATGATCTTGCAAAAGATGTCTGTTACATAGAAAAACATCTACAGTACAACTGTAGCCTACCAGTACAACTGTAGAAAACTATCTCAGCCTACCAGTTATAACCTAACCAATACAGGTTAAAAGTAAAGCGGAGTGGGCCCCTGAACTAGTTCTGAGGAATCCTTCAAGCAGCCAGTTTGGCTCCAGATTCAGCATGAACAATAGGGCCAGCTTAGAGTACACGTCACACACAGAGTGACAGTGCCTTGTATAATTCCTGGCAATGGTAAGCATCCCAGTATCTATCTAATGACCAATGAGAGGGAAGATGTGGAGCCTCTGGCAACATGTCTCTTCTTTCGAACTTCAATACCAATGAAGTTGAACAACTCCTACACTCCGAGTGCCCTGATACTCTCATAAGCTCCGGAACAGAAGGAATCCCTTTGAAGAAATCTTATGTTTCTATCAGGGAGTCACAATAAGCAATCCAACCCATCACAGCCTTACGGTGTGTGTGGGGGATTTACAAGGAAAACCAAACCGTAAATAATAATAAGAAAAGATATGCTAAAGAACTGAACTGTCCAGTCACCCAAAATTCCCGGAAAAATTACCTTTACACAGTTACATTTACCTAGTTTTCATATTTGCCTGATGAAAAATGAAATGGAACCATCTTCTAAATTTACAAGCCAAAGATTTTTCTGGTTCAAGTTTTACTTGGTATTCAGACTATAGGAGGCCTTTAAGAAACTTAAGTCTCCACTCTGGTTACAAATGACTACATACAGTGTCACTCCACATAAGCCTCATTATTATTGTATTATCTTGTCTTCTTACATATTCCATTAAACTTCTGGGTTTTTCTTTAAGATGTACATCAAGAATTTAGAAGCAACTCCAGACTGCATCAGGGTAAACTGTTTTCCTCCTAACATCTATGACCTCAGTTTCCCAAATTCCTTCCTTCATGATCACCTGGGTTCCAATCCAAATTTAGTAAACCTGAGCCTATTTTATATTTTTAACAAGTGACCCAGATGATTCTTATTTGTGAGATATTATGTGTCAAATTTGTTAATAAGTACTCTGTGTCAGAGTGCTGAGGCTTTAAGCTTCATCCTGTTTCTACCCCAGGTTCTCAAACTTGATCATCATCTAAATCCATACTAAAGAGCTTGTTAAAAAATATTGACACTCTGGTTTTTCTACCAAATCTACTGAATTAGATTATTCAGCAAGTACTATGCATATAAAATGAACACCATTAACAATCACTGGATTGTGTTTTTGAGTTTTTACTTTGTTCAACGAAGAGTTGCCCTGGTAAGTTTTCTTCATACTGTGACCAATAGTTTACATTTTCCAAGGGCAGTCTGAGAAGAATGGCAGAAAGCTAATTACACAGAAATTCAGTCCATAGTATTGATCATATGAAGTTATCCAACCTACAGTGATAGAACCTAGGAAAACTTCACTTCATTATTAAGACCCTATTTTTGTCACCTGTTAATTTTCCTAATCACTAGTCATAAGGTTAAGAAATCAGAAACTTCTTTCCATCTTTTACCAATCTGTACTCCTGTAGCCTTCCACAGGCCCAATGTGCTAACAGATTCTTCTGGCAGGGGACAGTTTAAGAGAGAATGGAGAAATTTAGTCAAAGACAAGTCTGCAGACAGAGAATCAATCAGGTAACTGCTATTTTCCCTTATACTTTATAAAAATTAGGTTCTGAAATATAAATTTCAGAAGCCAAATTTGACTATAATTTTCATTAGGCATCATCATCACAGAATACCCATAAAATCATCAGAGTCCAAATATTCAACATCCCTACAGAAGTATATTTATGCTATAAGAAGTACTTACAATTGAAAATAATCTACAAGGCTGATGAGATTTAAACTAGCCATACACAAAAAATTAAAATTTAGTATTTTAGAACTTTTGTATGAGTAAATTTAGAGGCTCAAAAGGCTAAAGAAGTATGAACATAAAAATTTCTGAAGTACCCTTGTGAAGACATACTAGCAATTATCTAACCCCGACATTAGGCAAATAAATAAGATAATCAAATTTTGTACCACTTATATACTGTTTTCAATAGGAAAATATTTTCTAGTACTGGAACAACCAGATACAACTTCACACTTGCCTGTTGTTACTGTTTCCTTAAGGTCAAACTGAACCCGCTGCATTTGCGCAAACTGGTGCAAGGCTGATACCGGATTTATCTCTCCATGCTTGTATTTCATTATAAATTCCTTAGGTATTTTTTTTGGAGGAAGGAGAGGATTTGAAATAGGTGAAAGACCTTTGGAGAGCAATGGTTCTGGAAAATTACCTAAAAATAAATGTTTACGCTTGTCAACTTGGTTAAATTAAAAAGAATAATAAGACAAGCAAAAGCACCAAACCCTTTCCTAAAATGGAAGGTGTTCCAGACACATTTAGTCACATGTGTTTTTCATTAACAATGAGTTTCTACTACTAAAGAAGTGTAACCTGTTACTGTATATATCTTTTGGAGTACTATTTTGCAAAGTACTATCATTGTCATATAATTAAGTGATATCAAAGAATCCTAGAATTTCAGCGGTGTCAAGGTCTTCAGAGGCTCCCTAAGCCAGTTTTATCCATGATGTCATTAAGGCCTAAAATGTATTAAGACAGATTTGGGACTAGAACCTAGTTTCTGCTTCCCATTCACTATTTCATATTACCTTTCACGTTGAATTCAATCAAATTTTTAGTGTGTCTGTCCCTGCTTTACACTTAACACTCTACTGAGTGAAATGTGGAATAGAAACCAGTAGAAATCCAGTCCTCTCTCCTGAAGGGGATGACACAGCCTCACCTCAAAAAGGCAAGACACACTGGAAGTGGTTGTACACCCAAGTGGTAAAGAACAATTAAGTCAGTAGCCAAGGGAAGGACTTCTACTGTGCTGGGAGTCAAATCCAAGTCTCAGTCGGGACATGGCCACAGGTAAATGGATATATATCCAGGAAACATTTAAACCGGGGGCTCAACAAAACTAACTGGCCATCTCAGAATCTTAAAGAACGTTGGCGTTAGTACAAATGTAAAAGAGTTTGTACCCGTCACTTGAGTAACCCTGGATGTCATGTTCGACAGGCTGTAACTTTCCGAGGAACATCCTGTGGGTGTGGTTACCGTCTGGGCTGATGGCTGAACTGCCAAGTTCTTTTTCAGCATCTGGGCAAAGCTAGGGACCCGAGAACCCTGAAACCAGTCATCGTGGCCAGACATTTTCTCACCTACAAATTGTAAGAAAGTTGGCAGAAGACCAAAAAAAAAAGTATTACGTAAACTAAAAATACTCTGAAATAAAAACCAACCACATTCCCATAAGCGGCCTTTACACACACATGACAAGCGCTAAACCTCTGATGTCACGGCTGCTCTGTGCCTACAGTTTTACGGGTGACAAAACTCTCTCTCCTAAATCCCTCCCCCAAAGCACTACTACAAAGAGGAAAGAAGGGACGAGGTGGTCCGTGGTGAAAAGCCCTTCCTCGGGTGTCAGGAAAAACAACAACAACAAAAAGAATACATTTGAGACCCGCATCGGCCCGCCCGTTGGCGGCCTCCCGAGTCCCAGCCCAACATCCACTCACCAAAATTGTCCTTCTTGCCCTGCTGGCCAGACCCTGCCGGCGGGCAGCTCTGACGGAGCCGCAGGCCGGGTGCTCGCCGGCCGGCTGCCGCCGACGCCGTGGCTTCTTCCTCCCTGCCTCAACCTCTCACTTCAAACCGCTTGGCCTGACAACCACACGGCCAGAGCTGCGTCTTTCTAATGGCTGCCTCACGGCGTCCCTGCAGGCCAGGGACTGACGCCCCCGCGCTCTGCCTCAACCAGTCACCAACCGTCTCCTAGGCTCAAGCTACCGCCCCCCGCGCCTGCGCCTACGCGTGCCCGCCGCGCTCCACGGCTTGCGTCGCCAAGCGTCGGGATGCCGCAGAACGTCGCGCACGTTTAAGGCCGCGGGTTGTGTTCCCAGCTTTCCGAGGGTGGGTATCCAGGCCTCTTGGCCGCCTTGACTTATGGAGCACGCCGGTAACGTTGAGCAGTTCGGCCCCTTCGCTCCCCTGCTCGACACCCTCTACGCACACCTGTCCCCTACCCACTCGATCCTGACAGAGCACTGGAATGGGGTCTCCTTATCTAGGGTCCTTGAAGGCAGCCCTGTGTGTGTGTGTGTGTGTGTGTGTGTGTGTGGGTAGTTTCAAGGAAAGCCTTCGCTTTGTCCCCAGTTATACTCTGAGAAGGTCCCTGTGGACAGGGTTTGGCCTCACGGTGTCTTTATTGTTTACAGGGAAAAAAACCACCCTGGATTCTTGCAGAAGCTTCACATGGGGCCAAGCCAGGAACAGTCCTGAAAACAGGTATGGCAAACCCAGTGTGCCTGTCCTCAGTTCTTGGCTCTTGTGAAAATTGAAGGAGGCTCTGATAGAGGTGTTGCTGAGAGACCGCTGAAAATATTTTAACTAGTATTTTACTAAACAAGATTTGGCATGTAACTCATGGAATTGAGTGAGATTGTTATAAAAAAAAATTAAATGACCCTCTACTTCTTTACGTGGGAAAGGCTTCTCAAGGGTTAAATCACTTTTAAAAAAATAGAAAAAATAACAGAATTGATGGTGTGCTACCTCATTATAGCAAGAAGTAATATCCGTCCACAAATACATGGGTTAATTGGGAGAAAACACAACATCATTTCTCTCATTAAGTAGTGCATTTTCAATAAAAGCAGCATATTCTTTAGTGGTTATCAGAATGTGTTGATTATGACGTTTTGATCAAGTGCTCGTTGATAACTGTAATGATAACTCAGTCTAGGTTTTTTTTCCTTTAATATTTAGAAACTTTTGCTTACAGGAGATTAAAAAGTTCAAATGTTGCCAAGAAGTGTGGTAAAGATGGTGAATAAAACTTCTAAGTACAAAATTATATAATTACATTAGGATCAGTTTGAGTAGGGACATGGAATGGAAATAGAAGCTAAAGAAGTAAAAGGAATGGTTAAAAATTACTCTTAAAGATAAAGCATATGTATATAATGTTTTATTTTGTAATAATTTTAGATTTACAGAACACTTGTAAAGATAGAGTTCCTCTATACTCTTCCATTCTTCCATCCAGTTTCCCCTAGTGTTAACATCTTACATAGCATAGTACATTTATCAAAACTAAGCAATTCACATTGGTACAAAACTACTAACTGTACTATATACTTTATTCGGATTTCACCAGGTTTTTAATTAATGTCCAGATTCAACCCAGGATACCCCATTGCACTTAGCAGTCATGTCTCTTTCATCTTCTGTGGTTTAAATGGTAGTTTCTCAGTCTTTCCTTTTTATGACTTTGATCCTTTTGAAGAGTACCAGTTGGATATTCTGTAGAATGGCCCTCAATTTACATTTGCCTAATGTTTTCTCATGCTTAAACAAGAGTTAAGGATATTTGGTAAGACTACTGTGGAGGTAAAGTGCGCATCTTGTGGCATATCAAGGAGTACATGATATCAGCAACTATTAGTGGTGATGTTAACCTTGATGACTTGTTAAGGTTGTGTCTGTCAGGTTTCTCCACTCTGAAGTTACTATTTTCCCTTTTCTGTACTCTGTTAGAAGGAAGTCTAGCATACACACAAGGGGAGGGAAATAGAGATACATCTCCTGGAGAGAAGAGTATCACAGTTTATAGACATATGTTAAAACCACCATGTTAATAAATATTTTGAGGGAGATAATTTGAGGCTATGTAAATATCCTGTTTCACCCTGGAGTTTGACTAATTTTCATTTTGCCTAAAGCAGTTATTACTGTGGTATTCTTATTTTTTTAAATAAGTTTTCTCAGTTAAATTTCTTCTTTTTTATTAAAATATAATTGACACATAACATTATATTAGTTTCAGTTGTAAAACATGTGATTTAGGGCTTCCCTGGTGACACAGTGGTTAAGAATCCGCCTGCCAATGCAGGGGACACGGGTTCAAGCCCTGGTCCAGGAAGATCCCACATGCCATGGAGCAACTAAGCCCGTGTGCCACAACTACTGAGCCTGCTCTCTAGAGCCCGTGTGCCAGAACTCCTGAGCCTGCAAGCCATAACTACTGAAGCCTGTGCGCCTAGAACCTGTGCTCAGCAACAAGAGAAGCCACCGCAATGAGAAGCCTGTGCACTGCAATGAAGACCCAACACAGCCAAAAATAAATACATTTATTAAAAAAAAAACATGATTTAGTGTATGTATATATTGCAGGTTGATCACCACAACAAGTGTAGTTAACATCACCACATACAGTTATAAATATTTTGTTTGTGATAAGAACTTTTAAGATCTACTATCTTAGCAAATATTGTGCATAACATCCCCAGGACTTATAACTGGAAGTTTGTACCTTTGACATCCCCACTCCTTGCCTCTGGCAACCACCCATCTGTACTCTGAATCTATGACTTCATTTTTTTTTTTTTGCGGTACGCGGGCCTCTCACTGTTGTGGCCTCTCCCGTTGCGGGGCACAGGCTCCGGACGCGCAGGCCTTGCAGCCATGGCTCACGGGCCTAGCTGCTCTGCGGAATGTGAGATCTTCCCGGACCGAGGCACGAACCCGTGTCCCCTGCATCGGCAGGCGGACTCTCAACCACTGCGCCACCAGGGAAGCCCTATGACTTCATTTTTTAAAAATTCGATATGTAAGTGAGATCATACAGTATCTGTATTTCTCTGTCTTATTTCCCGTAGCATAATGCCCTCAAGGTCGATCCATGTTGTTGCAAATGGCAAGATTTCCTTCTTTCTATGGGTGAATAATATTCAGTTGTGTGTATATATACATATATGTGTGTGTGTGTGTATATATATATATATATATATATATATATCATCTTTATCCATTTCACCATTGATGGACAGTTAGGTTGTTTCATGTCTTGGCTATTGTAAATAATGCTGCAGTGAACATGGGGGTGCAGATATCTTTTCCAGTTACTTTTTTCATTTCCTTAAGATAAATACCCAGTGGTGGAAATGCTGGATCGTATGGTAGTTCTATGTTTAATTTTTTGTGGAACCGCTATACTGTTTTCCATTACCAGTGAAGGAATTTACATTCCCACTAACAGTGTATGGGAGTTCCCTTTTTCTCCACATCCTCACCTGGTATTTCTTTCTTTCTTTCTTTCTTTTTTTTATTGGGGTATTGTTGTCTTACAATGTTGTGTTAGTTTCTACTGTACAGTGAAGTGGAGTTCCCTGTGCTATACAGCAGGTTCTCATTAGTTATCTATTCTCTATATATTAGTGTATATATGTTAATCCCAATCTCCCAATTCATCCAACCCCCCATCCCCCCTTGGTGTCCATACGTTTGTTCTCTATATCTATTCACCTGTTATTTCTTGTCTTTTAAATAATAGCTGTTATCAGATGTGAAGTAGTATCTCATTGTGGTTTTGATTTGTATTTCCTTGATGATTAGTGATGTTGAGCATTTTTTCATGTACCTGTTGGCCATCTGTATACATTCTTTGGGGAAAATGTGTATTCAAATCTTCTTCCCATTTTAAAAATCAGATTGTATGGGGTTTTTATATTGAGTTTTATGATCTCTTTATATATTTTGATATTAACCCCTTATCAGATATACTATTTGCAATTTTTTCCCCTTTCCATAGGTTGCTTTTTCATTTTGTTAATGGTTTCCTTTCCTGTGCAGAAACTTTTTAGTTGAATATAGTCTCACTTGTTTATTTTTGCTTTTGTTGCCTTTGCTTTTGGTGTCAAATTCAAAAAATCATTGCCAAGACCAAAGTCAAGGAGCTCACCACCTATGTTTTCTACTAGGAGTTTTGTGGTTTCCAGTCTTATGTTCAAGTCTTTAATCCTTTTTGAGTTTATTTTTGTGAATGGTGTGAGATAGTGGTCTAGCTTTATTTTTTTGCATGTGGCTGTCCAGTTTTATTGGAGAGACTAACCATTGTATATTCTTGGCTTTTTTATCATAAATTAATTGACCATACATGCGTGGGTTTATTTGTGGGCTCCCTGCTCTATTCTATTGATCTGTGTGTCTGTTTTGTGCCAGTACCATACTGTTTTGACTACTGTAGTTTATTGTGTAGTTTGAAATCAAGAAGCATGATGCCTCTGACTTTGTTCTTTCTCAAGATTGCTTTGGGTATTTGGGATCTTTTGTTGTTCCATACAAATTTTAGTATTGTTTGTCTATTTCTTTGAAAAAAATGCCATTGGAAATTGAGAGGGATTGCACTGAATCTGTAGATTGCTTTGGGTAGTATGGACATATAAACAATATTAATTTTTCCAATCCATGAGAATGGAATGTTTTTCCATTTATTTGTGTCATCTTCAGTTTCTTTCATCAGCGTCTTATAGTTTTCACCATACAGGTTTTTCAGCTTCTTGGATAATTTCTTCCTAGGTATTTTATTCTTTTTTGATACAATTGTAAATGGGATTGTTTTCTTAATTTCCCTTTCTGATAGTTCTTTTTTTTTAAATTTATTTTATTTTTATTTTTGGCTGTGTTGTGACTTTGTTGCTGCACACAGGCTTTTCTCTAGTTGTGGCGAGCAGGGGCTACTCTTCGGTGCAGTGCGCGGGCTTCTCATTGTGGTGGCTTCTCTTGTTGTGGAGCATGGGCTCTAGGCATGTGGGCTTCAGTAGTTGCAGAACACAGGCTCAGTAGTTGTGGCTCGTGGGCTCTAGAGCACAGGCTCAGTAGTTGTGACGCGTGGGCTTAGTTGCTCTGCGGCATGTGGGATCTTCCCAGACCAGGGCTTGAACCCGTGTCCCCTGCATTGGCAGGCAGATTCTTAACCACTGTGCCATCAGGGAAGCCCCAATAGTTCTTTATTAGTGTATATAAATGCACCAGATTTTTGTATGCTGATTTTGTATCCTGCAACTTTACTGAATTTGTAAATTAGATCTAAGTCTTTAGGGTTTTCTATTTGTAATATGTCATTTGCAAATAGAGATAGTTTTAATTCTTTCATTCCAATTTGGATGCCTTTCATTTATTTTTCTTGCCTCTAGCTAGGACCTCCAATACTATGTTTAATAAAAGTGGTAAGAGTGGGCATCCTTGTCTTGTTCTTCATCTTAGAGGAAAACCTTTGAGCTTTTCACCGTTGAGTATCATGTTACCTGTGGGCTTATCATAAATGGCTTTCGTTATCTTGAGGTATGTTCCCTCTATACCCAATTTGTTGAGAGTTTTTATCATAAGTGGATGTTGAATTCTGCATATATTGAGACAATTATATTTATTCTTCTTTTTGTTAACTTGATATATCACGTTGATTGATTTGCAGGTGTTGAACCATCCTTGCATCCCTGTAATAAATCCTACCTGATCATGGTGCATGATCCTTCTTTTAATGTATTGTTGAATTCAGTTTGCTAATATTTTGTAGATGGTTTTTACTTCTGTGCTGATCAGGAATATTGACCTATTATTTTCTTTTCTTGTGCTGTCCTTGTCTGGTTTTGGTGTCAGGGTAGTGCTGGCTTCATAAAATGAGTTTTGGGATATTCCTTCCTCTTGCATTTTTGGCAAGAGATTGAGAAGGATTGGTATTAATTCTTTTTAAATGTTTGGTAGAATTCCCCAGTGAAGGTGTCTGGTCCTGGACTTTTGTCTGTTGGGAGGTTTTTGATTATTGATTCAGTCTCCTTACTAGTAATTGGTCTGTTCATATTTTCTACTTCTTCCTGATTCAGTCTTGGTAGGTTGTGTGTTTCCAGGAATTTATTTCTCCTAGGTTGTTCAATTTGTTGGTGTATAATTGTTCATAGTAGTATCTTAGGATCATTTGTATTTCTGTAGTATCAGTTGTAATGTATCTTCTTTCATTTATGATTTTATTTATTTGAGCCTTCTCTTTTTTTCTTGTTGACTCTAGCTAAAGGTTTTTCGATTTTGTTTATCTTTTCAGAGAGCCAGCTCTTAGTTTCACTGATCCTTTCTATTGTCTTTTTTCCTCTTCCAGTTTTATTGAGATATAGTTGACATCCAGCACTGTATGAATTTAAGGTGTACAGCATAATGATTTGACTTATATACATCATGAAATGATTATCACTATAGGTTTAGTGAATATCCATCATCTCATATAGATATGAAATTAAAGAAAGAGAAAAAAATGTTTTCCTGTGATGAGAACTCAGAATTTACTCTCTTAACAACTTTCATACATAACATACAGCAGTGTTAATTATATTTATCATGTTGTACTTTACCTCCCCAGTACTTACTTATCTTATAACTGGAGGTTTCTACCTTTTGACTGCCTTCGTCCAATTGCTCCTCCTCCTAATCCCTGCTTCTGGTAACTATGAGTCTGGTCTCCTTTTCTATGAGTTTATTTGTTTTTGAAGTATAATTGACCAACAACATTGTGTTAGTTCCTGTTACAGAACATAGTGATTTGATCTTTCTACACAGTTCAAAATAATCACCACAATAAATATAGTTACGATCTGTTACCATAAAAAGATACTACAGAGTTACAGACTGTATTCCCCACGCTATACATTTCATACCTGTGACTCATTTATTTTACAACTGGAAGTTTGTACCTCTTAATCTCCCTCATTTATTTCTTTCCACCCCCTCCAGCCCCTCTCCCATCTAGCAACCACCTGTTTGTTCTCTATATCTGTAAGTAGGTTGAGCTGCATTCCACAGGCCTGCAAGTTTTGTAATTGCCTAGCCTCAAGACTGAAGAAAAAGCCCATAGACAGCGATATCGGTGGTTTATTGGATAGAGGATCTTACACATCTGAAGCAAGGAGTTCCTGGAGCAGCACTCCACCATGTATGGCGGACAGCAGGCAGGACACAGCAGCTGTCGTTGCTACTAGGGGAAGAGGGAGGTTACTAGTTGTAGGTGGAATTGACATCAGGTTGGCTTATTGGTTACCAGGGAAACCAGCAAAGGGGCATGTCCATCATAACCCCTTTGATAAACTAGGAGGGCGGAGCCTTTCTGATCTAAAGATTATAACAATCACTATCTGATGCTGGGGGCAACCATGTAGGCAGTTACTGATTAGGCTCTATGAATGAGAGAGAAGGTTAGTCATTTGAGTAGCATGTAGATAAAGCATGTACTGGTTGAGCAAGGGATGTACAGAGAGCAAGAGAATCTCCATCTTGAGTGGCCTGATGGTATATTCTGTTTCTGTTTTGTTATGTTTATTCATTTGTGTTTTTTTATATTTTACATATAAGTGAAATAATACAGTATTTTCTTTCTCTACATGACTTATTTCACCTAGCATAATACCTTCTTGGTCCATTCATGTTGTCGTGTCAGGCAAGTTTTCATTCTTTTTTTCTGGCTGAGTAATATTCCTCTGTGTGTGTGTATGTATATATACATATATGTGTATGTATAGGTACCACATCTTTGTCCATTCATCTTTGGTGGGTACTTAGGTGGCTTCCATATCTTAGCTATTGTAAATAATGCTGCTATTAACATATATTTTTTCTAATTAATGTTTTTGTTTTCTTTGGATAAATACCCAAGAGTGGAATTGCTGGATCATATGGTAGTTCTATTTTTAATTTTTTAAGGAATCTCTATACTGTTTTCATAGTGACTGCACCAATTTACATTCCCACCAACAGTGTATGAAGGTTCCCTTTTCCACATCCTTGCCAGTATTTGTTATTTGTTGTCTTTTTCACGATAGTCATTCTGACAAGTGTGAGGTGGTATCTCATTGTGGTTTTGATTTGCATTTCTTTGATGGTTAGTGATGTTGAGCAGCTTTTCAATTGCCTTTTGGCCATCTGTATGTCTTCTTTGGAAAAATGTCTGTTCAGATCCTCTGTCCATTTTTAATAGGGTTGTTTTATTGATCTTGCGTTGTATGAGTTCTTTTATATTTTGGATCTTAACCCCTTATCAAATGTGTCATTTGCAAATATCTTTCTGCCATTCAGTAGGTGGCCTCTCATTTTGTTGATAGTTTCCTTTGCTCTGCAAAAGTTTTTTAGTTTGATGTAGTCCCGTTTGTTTATTGTTGCTTTCGTTCCCTTGCTTGAGGAGACATATCCAAAAGAATATTACTAAGGCTGATGTCAAAGAGCTTACTGGGTGTGTTTACTTTTAGAAGTTTTATGGTATCTAATCTTATATTTAAGTATTTAATCCATTTTGAATTTATTTTTGTGCATAGTGTGAGAGAGTAGTCCAGTTTGATTATTTGGCATGTAGCTGTCTAATTTTCCCAAGACCATTTGTTGAAAAAGCTGTCTTTTCCCCACTGTATATTCTTGCCTCCTTTGTGGTTGATTAATTGCCCATATAAGTGTGGGTTTATTTCTGGGTTCTCTAGTCTGTTCCATTGATCTATGTGTCTCTTTATGTGCCAATACCAGACAGTTTTAATGACTGTATCTTTGTAGTATAATTTGAAATCAGGGAACATGATACCTCCAGCTTTGTTCTTCTTAAGATTTTTCTTTGGCTATTCAGGGTTTTTTTGTGTTTCCATACAAATTTTAGAATTATTTGTTCTAGTTCTGTGAAAAATGCCATTGATATCTCAAACTCTTGTGGTTGTCTAAGTAGTCTACTTTGTTCTTAGTGCCTCTCTGTAGTTGAGCATGTGCCAAAATCTTTCATTGTCCCAAAGGGGAGGACTTCAGTCATTACCTAGATGCAGACTGATTGGAAGCTGGACCCTCAGGGATCAGCTTTTAAAGTATGAAGACTTTTGGGGGAAGACTCAGCAGTAGGCTTTTCTGTTTCATGGGAAGACTCAGCAATGGGCTTTGCAGTTTGCTCCCTCTGCATTGAGTTCTGGGGTGACAGCTAATTAAGAACTTTTCTTTGTTTGCTTCCATCCCATTTAACCCACAAACCCAACCCTACTAGCCACCAGAGCCAGGCTATCAAGAGCTGTGTCCTCTGGGTGGCAGCTACAAAAGCTGTGGTACCAGGCATGTGCACAAGCTCCTTTCTCAGAGAGACACTGGTGACCTGACTTGGGGCAGAGGGAAAACATGAAGATGGCACCCACCAGCCTCTCTGGTCTCTGGAGAGGTTTTCAATGGTCCCTTATATACTTGTTTTAGTTGAAGCCTGCCCCTCAGGCCACGGGTAGGAAGATAAATTAATAAGCTTCTTTCACAGAAAGACTGGGCATGTCAGTCTGCTGCTTCTCCACCATGCCCTGGGGGAATAGCCAGTTAAGAACTCTGTTTTTTACAGTCCTGTGGGACTTACGAATATAAGCCTTTCTGTCCACCAGAGCCAGCAGTCAAGGGGTGACTCTTGGGTGATATGCACAAAAACTAGGGCACCAGATATGTGCACTAACCCCTTTCTGGGAGATACCATGACCTGGAGTTATGCAGAGGGAGAGCACAGGGCTTCCCTGGTGGCGCAGTGGTTGAGAGTCTGCCTACCGATGCAGGGGACACGGGTTCGTGCCCCGGTCCGGGAAGATCCCACATGCCACAGAGCGGCTGGGCCCATGAGCCATGGCTGCTAAGCCTGCGCGTCTGGAGCCTTTGCTCCGCAATGGGAGAGTCCATAGCAGTGAGAGGCCCGCGTACCGGAAAAAAAAAAAAAAAAAAAAGAGGGAGAGTACAAAGGTGGCCTCTGTTATCTTTGGAGAATATTTCAGTAGGGGCCTAATGTGTGTTACATTAGATGCCTGCCCCTTAGACCAAAGCTTTAAGATAAGCAAATAGACCTCTTTTACAGAAAGACTGGGTGTTTCAGTCAGCTTCCTCACCGCTTGGCCCAGGATGTCCTCAGAACTGTTTCTCAGTTCACTATAGCCTTCTGTGTTTTGTGGATGCAAGTCCTGTGTTGCTAGATGTTTTGGGGGCTCATCTCTCAGGTGCAGGTCTTAAAAGTTGCCAGGTGTGGGGTTCAGACCCTTTGTTCCTCAGGGAGAAGCTTGGAGTTGTGAGTTTCCTACTGATTGTGGGTCACCACACTAGGGGTGGGGTTTTCAGCAAGATTGTGTCTCAGCCTCTCCTGCCTGTTCCGATGTGGGGTTTTTTGGTCGCCCATTGCGTAGGAGTTTTTCAGCTAGTTTTGTGGTTTCTTTCAGAGGAAATTGTTTTATATGTAGCTGTATATTCTGTGTGTCTGTGGGAGGAGGTGAGTTCAGGATCTTACTACTTCACCATCTTGAACCATAACTTCTACTGTGGTGTTCTAATGGTGATTTTCTCTTTCTTTCATTCCTCTTACATTTGTTATTTGGAATTCTTTTTAAGAAACGTTTGTCCCCTTCCCTTACATACCAGTGTGGAGTCACTGATATTTATTTTATTATTTGGGTATAATCCATTACTGTCATTATTTTGTCGTTCAGATTATTCCAACATTGGGAGCTCTTTCATTGTTGCCTCCTGTGCCCTTTTGACATGTTCCCATTTTAAAGAAAGTATTTCCTTACTTTCTGGAACTATAAGATGTGCGTGTATTTTCCACGCCCCACACCTACTCCAGGAAGCCCTGGTTATTTTTACTGGATAATGATAATGAGAAACTAAGATCTTGGAGCTAGTTGTACTTGTTGCCTTAGAAGTGTCATTGCTTCTATGCTTGCACAGAAAACAGAACTAGTAAATATATTTAAGTATGCTAACTCATATATGCAGACACATTTGTATTTTGGTATCTGTACATAATGATGAGTTTATACCTTTGTCTGTAATCCAACACCACAACATTCATTCTAGCCTTCCCCCTCGCCTGTGTGTCTCTTCTTACTCTGACAATGAGAAATGTGGCTGTGTCTACAGTTTATCTGTTGAGCACGTAAAGTAGTCGCAGATTTGTTAACCAGTATGAGAAACATATTTACCAACTAAAGCACAGTGCTTAGTTCTTTTTTTATTCTTTAGTCTTACATTATCTGGTCAGAACACTGTTTTCCAGAGTTACTTAGGTCAGTTGTTTTTCCATCCCCTTCAGTGAGATCATGTCATGGTTTTATAACACAGTTATATTCATTTGTCACAGTCTGCACTTCATCCTGGCATCCCTCTTGGTCTTTTAAACTTGCATACAGTTAAGCTTACTTTCGTCAAGTGCAGTTCTGTGGGTCTTGACAGATACATGGGGTCATATATTGACCATCTCAGTTCCATGCAGAATGGTTCCATTACCCTAACATTTCCATATGTGACCCACCCCTGTTCCTTCCCTTTACTCTTGGAAATCACTGGTCTGTTTTCAGTATAGCTTTTTTTTTCCTTTTCTATAATGTCATACAAATAGTATCATACAATATGTAACCTTTTAGATCTGGCTTCTTTCATTTAGAAAAACACATTTAAGATTCAGCCAAGTTGTTAGGTGAATAAATAGCTTATTCATTTTTGTCACAGAGTAGTATTCCATTGTATGCATATAACACTGTTTATCTGTTCACCTGTTGAAGGACATTTTGGTTGTTACCACTTTTTGGTAATTATGAATACAGCTACTTATCTTAAGTAGGATTGCTGGGTTATACAGTAAGTGTCCTAGTCTGTTTGGGCTGCTATAACAAAAATACCATAGACTGGGTGGCTTAAATAGCAAATATTTCTCATAGTTCTGGAGGGTTGCAAGTCCAGATTGCTGGCAGATTCCGTGTCTGATGAAAGATGCCACTTCCTGGTTCATAGATGGCCATCTTCTTGCTGTGTCTTCACATGGCAGAAGGGACAAGAGAGCAATCTGGAGTCCCTTTTATAAGGGCACTAATCCCATTCATAAGGGCTCATGATCTAATCACCACTCAGAGGTCCCACCTCCACTTACCGTCACATTGGGAATTAGGTGTCAAGATATGAATTTTAGGGAGGCCCCAACATTTGGTCCATAGCAGTAAACGTATACTTAAATTTAGAAAAAACTGCCAGAATTTTCCAGAGTGACTATAACATTTTTGCAATCCCACCAACAATAAATAATTCCTATTGCTGTGCACTCTTACCAGCATTTGGTATTGTTAGTTTTTTTAACTATTATTTTAGCCATTATAGTAAGTATGTAGTGGTATCTAATTGTTGTTTTAATACGCACTTCCCTAATGACTAATGATGTTGAGTATCTTTTCATATATCTTTGCCATTCTTTAGTTAAGTGTCTGTTCAAGTCTTTTGCCCATTTTCTAATTGGAAATTTTCTTATTAAGTTTGAAGAGTATTTGTATATTCTTTATACAGATCCTTCATTGGATATGTGGTTTGCAGATATGTTCTCCCAGTTAGTGGCTTGAGTATTTATTCTCTTAACAGTGTCTTTGTAGATCAGAAGTTTTTAATTTTGATCAAGTCCAATTTACAGGCATACCTTGGAGATATAGTATGTTCAGTTCCAGACCACTGAAATAAAGTGAGTATCACAGTAAAGCGAGTTAACACGAAGTTTTTTGTTTCCCAGTGCATATGAAAAATATGTTTACACTATACTGAAGCTTATTAAGTGTGAAATAGCATTATATCTAAAAAAACAATGCACATACCTTAATTTAAAAATACTTAATTGGTGAAAAATTCTAACCAGCATCTGATGATACAGGCTTGCCAAACATTCAATTTGTAAAAAAAAAAAAAAAAAAAAAATGCAGTATCTGCGAAGCACAATAAAGCAAAGCTCAGTAAAACGAGGTATGCCTATGTCAGTGTTTTCTTTTATGGATCATGCTGTTGATACTGTCTCTAAAAACTCATTGCCAAACCCCAAGGTCACACATTTCCCCTGTGTTTACTTCTAGACAGTTTTATAATTTTAAGTTAGGTATATGATATATTTTTCCACTTGGAGTTAATGTTTTGTATAAGGTAGTAGGATTATGTTGAGCTTCCTTTTTTTTTTTTTTTTTTTTTTATGCCTATGGACATCCAGTTATTCCAACACCATTTGAGAAAACTATTTTTTTTCTATTGAGTTTCTTTTGCACCTTTGTCAAAAAACAATTTGGCATATTTATGTGAAGGCTACTTTTTCTTAAAACACTGGTTAGAACTTCCAGTATGGTATTATATATCATAGCAGTGAAACATTGCTTTGTTCTGGATTTTAAAGGGAAAGAATTCATTCTCTCACCATTAACTATGCTGTTAGCTATAGGTTTTTCACAGATGTCCTTTATTAAGCTTAGGAAATTCTCTTCTGTTCCTAATTTGATGAAGATTTTTTTTTTATTGTTAATGGATGTTGAATTTTCTTGAATGCTTTTTTGTATCTTTTGAGATCTTTTTCTTTTTTTTCTGTTCAGGAAGCATTTTATTGTTGCTCCAAGTTTAAGAATTTTCACTGACAGAAAATCAACTTTTAGAAACTCTCCCACATTGCTCTGCTCAGCTTCTGAATCTTGGGATTTGCAGACATTCAACATATTTCTCTCCAGTATGGACAATCATTTCACCCATGATTGATGGATCAGTCTTAACTTCCAAGTTCAATACTTGGCCTTTACTTAGGAAGCTCTTCAGGACCGTTTTTTAATTCAGTAAGAGTGGCTTCATCTAAAGAAGTTGCAGTGGTAACTCTGCAAGGTGCTTCTCTATGGTGGACACTCATTGTAGAAAAGGCAGAAATAACTCCAGCGATATTGTTCAAGTGACCATTTTCAGCAAGCAAATTGAGCAGGTTGGACATGAGGGGAGAAAACCTCTCTTTTGTTGTCATGTCATTTAAGCTTTTCACTTTAATGGAACGCTTTGCATAGGGATTCATAATAGAAGCAGCCGTTTTGGGTTCCTTCAAGATTTGTACTATTCCTTTTCTACTTGCTTCAGTTTATCCTGTTTAAATGCAGTAGAATAAAGAGCATATCAGAAAACGCTTTTGCGTACCTCGTGCAGTCAGATCTCATGTTTTTCAAACTTTACTAATGAAAAACCCGAGAGGCAGATAAATTCGTTAGCTTTCCCGACATCACAACAGCAGGTGAGGGTGAGCCAAGGGCTCTCCCTCCTGTACCACAGCCTCCACGGTGCCCTGGGGTCCTTTGTACATCTCACAAGCGCCGTCACTGTGCTGACTGCCAGGGAGTGCAAGATGGTGAGAACAGTCGCTGCTCTTGGAGACACAAAGAGCAAGCTGGGAGGACAGATTTGTGGGCAAATAATTGTGGCAGTGTGATAAGTGTCTGCTGAAGTATGGACAAGGAGTCCGAAGGGGAGATTCCTTGACTCTGCCTGGAGGTGTTGGGGGAGGCATCCAGGAGGACATGCCCTGTGAGCTGACCTTGGAAGGGTGGGGCTGGATCGTGACCAAAGCACAGCCGTGAGTGGATGTTAGGCTGGGGGAAAGTGATGAAGAGGGGCGTTGTCTCATTCCTCTCATGGTCTTCAGGAAGTATCTTGTCCCTGCCATGGTAGCATCTACTAATTGTTAAGCGAGGGGCTGCAGAGTTCTTGCCAACATTGATTTCCTCATTCTCCCCTGCTCCCTGCTTTTTAAATTGCAAAAGCACTATAGGCTAATGGTAAAAATCGCAAGCAATACAAAAAACAAAATAGCAGTTAAAAAAAAAAAAAAAAAGGGAAAGGTCTGTCTTATTCCTTCCTTAATCTCCTTACTTGAGACAGTCGCTATGAATATGTAGTTTGGTGGGTATTCTTCCAGTATTTTTCTATAGATATGCAGACATACAAACTATTTAGTTTGTTTTGCAGCAGTGAAGTTATATATATTGCTCTGCAGTTGCCTTTGTGGTAGTATGTGGGCAAATTGCCATTGTTTTTTTTAACAGCTGTAAGTTGTGTCCAGTGTTTTTGCAAGTACAAATACCTAACCTTGCAGTAAATATTCTCGTACATATAAAAAAAAAACAAAAACATACCATATATCTGAACAGGTGGCCTCATCACAAGCTTGGCAAATGGCCTGACCACAGATGTGCTGAAGCATCACACCTGCAGGGAGAGCCCAGACACTGCTGGGGTGGCCATCTTCTTCTGGGTGGCTGTAGGTCAGAGGTCTTTCTTTTAAAATTTAGTTTGTTAATACAGTGAATTACATTGATTGATTTTCAAATGTTGAACCATCCTTGAATTTCTGGGGTGAACTTCACTTGTGTGTTATGTATTATCCTTTCAATATATTGCTGTGTTCAATTAGCTACTATTTTGTTGAGGATTTTTGCATCTGTGTTCACGAGGAATATTGGGCTATAAGTGTTTCTTTCTTGTAATGTCATTGGTTTTAACATTAGGATAATTTGGCCTCATAGAATCAGTTGGGAAGTATTCAGTATTCTACTTTCTGACAAAGATTAGGTAGAATTAGTAGTATTTCTTCTTTGAATGTTGTATTTTATAGTAAATTTTTCAGAATTTTTTCAGTAAAACCATCTGGGGCAGGAGTTTTCTTTTTTTTCAGGGCAGGGAGAAGGTTTTAACTTACAAATTCAATTTCTTTAATCAATATAGAAATATTTATGTTATCTATTTCTTAGGTGAGTTTTGGTATTTTGCACCTTTTAAGGGATTAGCATATTACATCTAAGTTTTGTGTAATTGTGCCAAATACATGGCCATATAATTTTTTATTATTATCTTAATGTCTGTGAGATAAGTAGTGATATCCCCTCTTTTATTCCTAATATTGGTAACTTGTGTCTTCTTCAGCCAGACTAGAGGTTGATCAATTTTATTGATGTTTTCAAAGAAGCAGATTTTGGCTTTATTGATTTTTTCCTGTTATTTTTCTGTTTAAATTTTATTTATCTCTGCTCTCATCTTTATTATGCCCTTCCTTCTTCTTGCTTTGGATTTGTTATTCTTGCTCTCTAATTTCTTTATTCAAGCATAGTTTACTGATCTCAGGTCTTCTTTTCTAATATGAATGTTTAATTCTATAAATTTCCCTCGAAGCACTGCTGTAGCTGCATCCCACAAATTTTGATACATTTTCATTTTCATTTAGTTTAAAATATTCTAAAATTTCCCTTGGGACTTCCTCTTTGACTCTTGGCTTACTTAGAAGTGTGTTGTTTAATTTCCAGATATTTCAGGATTTTTTTCAGATATCTTGTTTAATTCTGTTATGGTTTAAGACATACTATCTTTGTATGATTTCTATTTTATACTTGTTAAGGTTTGTCTTAGGGTTGAGTATGGTCTGTTTTGGGAATGTTCTGTTTGAACTTAGGAAGAATCTATATTCTGCTGTTGTTGGGTAGAGTGTTTTATAAATACCAGCTAAGTCAAGTTGACTTTTAGTGTTGTCCAGGTCATCTATATTTCTACTGATTTTCCTCCTACTTGTTCTATCAATGACTAAGAGAGGCATCTTGATATCTCCAGCTATAATTGTGAATATGTCTATCTTTTCATTCCTATCTGTTTTTAGTTTTTACCTCACATATTTTAAAGTGTAGATGTATACACATATAGGATTATTATGTCATCCTGGATGACTGATCACTTTATGTCACATCACTGTTTGGTCTGATAATATACTATTCCTTGTTGTGTAGTTTATTTTTTATGAAGTTAATATATCTCCTCCAGCTTTCTTTTAGTGTTTTCATGATATGTATCCTTTCGTTTTAAACCTATCTGTATCTTTATATATAAAGTGAATTTATTGTGGTTAGTGTATGGTTAGGTTTTGTTTTTTTATCCAATCCAATATATATATATATATATTTTACTGGTATGTTAGGCAATTCACATTTAAAATGATTATTAATGTGGTTGGATTAAAATCTTTAATCTTAAGGCTAGATGTTTTCTGTTCCATTATTTTTTGCTGACTTCTCTGGGTTTAATTGTACATTTTTTTATGATTCCATTTTATCTCCTCTGTTGACTTAATATTTAGATGTCATTTAAGAACGTTTTTAGTGGTTGCTCTGGAATTTACAGTAATATTTTAAAATAATCTGAGTCAACCTTCAAACAATATTATACCACTTAACATCTGTATATTAATCTTATAACAGTGTATTCCCAGTTATTGCCTTATATGCTGTAAACACAATATATTGTTACAGCTTTTTTGCTTTATATAGTTAATTATCTTTTACAGCAATTAAAAACAAAGACATTTTTGTTATCCTCATTTACTTTCAACACTCTACATGTCTTCATATAGATCCAAGTTTCTGACTATATCATTTTCATTCAGAAGTGTTCCTGCCCCTTTTTCAGATGTAATATTGGGGCTAGTTCTCCCAGCGGTAGAACTTTTTTTCCTTTTTATTCTTCTCCAGCTTCAGTGCCTCAGGCAACAATTTTGTTGCCCTTCCCTCTGCAGATTAGACTTGTATTCCTTAGGAGATATAGAGGACATGGGTCTGGGCAGGGTTTCAGTGGTGGCTGTTCTTCCCAGTATCTAGCCAGTATCATGGGGGAAGCTTTTTCAGGATTCATCTTGATTTATCCTATGAGCATCTTGTGGGATTCCTGGAGAGAAAGCTTACAGGAAGGCACAACAGCCCCTAAGTCTGGCTCCCAGGGTCATCACAGTCTTATTCTAGCCTATGCTTAGCCTATCTGATTAGTTAAAAATTACTGGCTGATTCTTCTTATTAGGTTGTATGGCATTTGTGAGCATTAGGCCCAAATAAGCAAATGCGCAGGTCCTGTTTGTGCTTATGCCTGTCTCTTCAGATTTTCTGTTAGTTGTTCACACTATGACCTCAGTTTTCTGATGGGTTCAAGAAAAATTGTTAATTTACAATGTGTCCAGCTATTTTTTTCTAAGGGTAGCACAGTGCTTTTTTCCAGTTCTCTACCTCTCCAAGGTGAAACCTCAAGTTCTCTGATTATGTATTTTTATTTTTTTATTTAATTATTTAATTATTTATAATTTATTTTTTTTTTGCAGTACGTGGGCCTCTCACTGTTGTGGCCTCTCCCATTGCGGAGCACAGGCTCCGGACGCGCAGGCCCAGCGGCCATGGCTCACGGGCCCAGCCGCTCCGCGGCATGTGGGATCTTCCCGGACTGGGGCACGAACCCGCGTCCCCTGCATAGGCAGGCAGACTCTCAACCACTGTGCCACCAGGGAAGCCCAGAAGGTATACATTTTGAAGGTGCTTGTTAGGTATAATAGTGAAAGGAGATAACTTTATCTTTCAACTCTCAGTTATTGAACCTATGTATTTTGTTTATCAGAGATACAGGATGAGATACTGACCACTAGTTTTTTTTTAAATTTTTTTTTTAGTTCATTTAGGTTGTAATATTTTCACAGCACTTTTTAAAAAAATCATTTGTAATATTCTGTAGATCACATTTAAACATTGTTTTAAAGACATGAAATAATATAGTATTTTTTTAAAGTAAAACCACCATTATAAAGTAGAGGAACTTAAGAAGACAAAGATCAAATCTGCGTCATATACAGGATGGGGCAGTTTAATACACAGTACAACATTAGTCCTTTCAAACAAGTTTGCTAAGAAACAGCTCCCATGTTTAGTGTTAAAAATAAAATAATCTTCTTATTTAGAAACATCAAGATATCATTTGATTAATACAGCCCATTCTTCCCCCAATTTTATACTTGCTTGTCTTCATTTAGAAATTATAAATTCATGAGAAAAGAACAAATTTTGTTATGGTATAAAAATTTTAGTCGGGAACAACAAATTACAAATATTTAATTTTTTTAAACAAACAATACTGTTTTCCTTCCCAAAATGTAAACATCTAGTAAATAAAACATATGTAACATTCCAGGTATAGAAACACTAGTAATTCACTTAATGAAAGAGGTGTAGTTTGGTATATTTGGTGGTAAGGGTTTTTTATTTAGCTTTTTTTTTTTACATCTTTATTAGGGTATAATTGCTTTACAATGGTGTGTTAGTTTCTGCTTTATAACAAAGTGAATCAGTTATACATATACATATGTTCCCATACCTCCTCCCTCTTGCGTCTCCCTCCCACCCTCCCTATCCCACCCCTCTAGGTGGTCACAAAACACACAGCTGATCTCCCTGTGCTATGCGGCTGCTTCCCACTAGCTATCTATTTTACGTTTGGTAGTGTATATATGTCCATGCCACTCTCTCACTTTGTCACAGCTTACCCTTCCCCCGCCCCATATCCTCAAGTCCATTCTCTAGTAGGTCTGTGTCTTTATTCCCGTCTTACCCCTAGATACTTCATGATATTTTTTTTCTTAGGTTCCATATATGTGTTAGCATACGGTATTTGCCTTTTTCGTTCTGACTTACTTCACCCTATATGACAGACTCTACGTCCATCCACCTCACTACAAATAACTCAATTTCGTTTCTTTTTATGGCTGAGTAATATTCCATTGTATATATGTGCCACATCTTCTTTATCCATTCATCCGATGATGGACACTTAGGTTGTTTCCATCTCCTGGATATTGTAAGTAGAGCTGCAATGAACATTTTGGTCCATGACTCTTTTTGAATTATGGTTGTCTCAGGGTATATGCCCAGTAGTGGGATTGCTGGGTCATATGGTAGTTCTATTTGTAGTTTTTTAAGGAACCTCTATACTGTTCTCCATAGTGGCTGTACCAATTCACATTTGCACCAGCAGTGCAAGAGTCTTCCCTTTTCTCCACACCCTCTCCAGCATTTATTGTTTCTAGATTTTTTGATGATGGCTATTCTGACTGGTGTGAGATGATATCTCATTGTAGTTTTGATTTGCATTTCTCTAATGATTAATGATGTTGAGCATTCTTTCATGTGTTTGTTGGCAATCTGTATGTCTTCTTTGGAGAAATGTCTATTTAGGTCTTCTGCCCATTTTTGGATTGGGTTGTGTGTTTTTTTGTTATTGAGCTGCAAGAGCTGCTTGTAAATTTTGGAGATTAATCCTTAGTCAGTTGCTTCATTTGAAAATACTTTCTCCCATTCTGAGGGTTGTCTTTTGGTCTTGTTTATGGTTTCCTTTGCTGTGCAAAAGCTTTTAAGTTTCATTAGGTCCCATTTGTTTATTTTTGTTTTTATTTCCATTACTGTAGGAGGTGGGTCAAAAAGGATCTTGCTGTGATTTATGTCCTAGAGTGTTCTGCCTATGTTTTCCTCTAAGAGTTTGATAGTTTCTGGCCTTACATTTAGGTCTTTAATCCATTTTGAGCTTATTTTTGTGTATGGTGTTAGGGAGTGTTCTAATGTCATACTTTTACATGTACCTGTCCAGTTTTCCCAGCACCACTTATTGAAGAGGCTGTCCTTTCTCCATTGTACATTCCTGCCTCCTTTATCAAAGATAAGTGACCATATGTACGTGGGTTTATCTCTGGGCTTTCTATCCTGTTCCATTGATCTATCTTTCTGTTTTTGTGCCAGTACCATACTGTCTTCACTACTGTAGCTTTGTAGTATAGTCTGAAGTCAGGGAGCCTGATTCCTCCAGCTCCGTTTTTCGTTCTCAAGATTGCTTTGGCTATTCGGAGTCTTTTGTGTTTCCATACAAATTGTGAAATTTTTTGTTCTAGTTCTGAGAAAAATGCCACTGGTAGTTTGATAGGGATTGCATTGAATCTGTAGATTGCTTTGGATAGTGGAGTCATTTTCACATTGTTGATTCTTCCAATCCAAGAACATGTTATATCTCTCCATCTATTTGTATCATCTTTCTTTCATCAGTGTCTTATAATTTTCTGCATACAGGTCTTTTGTCTCCTTAGGTAGGTTTATTCCTAGATATTTTATTCTTTTTGTTGCAGTGGTAAATGGGAGTGTTTTCTTGATTTCACTTTCAGATTTTTCATCATTAGTGAATAGGAATGCCAGAGATTTCTGTGCATTAATTTTGTATCCTGCTACTTTACCAAATTCATTGATTAGCTCTAGTAGTTTTCTGGTAGCAACTTTAGGATTCTCTATGTATAGTATCATGTCATCTGCAAACAGTGACAGCTTTACTTCCTCTTTTCCGATTTGGATTCCTTTTATTTCCTTTTCTTCTCTGATTGCTGTGGCTAAAACTTCCAAAACTATGTTGAATACGAGTGGTGAGAGTGGGCAACCTTGTCTTGTTCCTGCTCTTAGTGGAAATGTTTTCAGTTTTTCACCATTGAGAACAATGTTGGCTGTGGGTTTGTCATATATGGCCTTTATTATGTTGAGGAAAGTTCCCTCTATGCCTACTTTCTGGAGGGTTTTTATCATAAATGGGTGTTGAATTTTGTCGAAAGCTTTCTCTGCATCTATTGAGATGACCATATGTTTTTCTTCTTCAATTTGTTAATATGGTTTATCACATTGATTGATTTGCGTATATTGAAGAATCTTTGCATTCCCACTTGATCATGGTGTACGATCCTTTTAATGTGCTGCTGGATTCTGTTTGCTAGTATTTTGTTGAGGATTTTTGCATCTATGTTCATCAGTGATATTGGCCTGTAGTTTTCTTCCTTTGTGACATCCTTGTCTGGTTTTGGTATCGGGGATGGTGGCCTCGTAGAATGAGTTTGGGAGTGTTCATCCCTCTGCTATATTTTGGAAGAGTTTGAGAAGTATAGGTATTAGCTCTTCTCTAAATGTTTGATAGATTTTTACCTGTGAAGCCATCTGGTCCTGGGCTTTTGTTTGTTGGAAGATTTTTAATCACAGCTTCAATTTCAGTGCTTGTGATTGGTCTGTTCATATTTTCTATTTCTTCCTGATTCAGTCTTGGCAGGTTGTGCATTTCCAAGAATTTTTCCATTTCTTCCAGTTTATCCATTTTATTGGCATAGAGTTGCTTGTAGTAATCTCTCATGATCGTTTGTATTTCTGCAGTGTCAGTTGTTACCTCTCCTTTTTCATTTCTAATTTTATTGATTTGAGTCTTCTCCCTTTTTTTATTGATGAGTCTGGCTAATGGTTTATCAATTTTGTTTATCTTCTTAAAGAAGCAGCTTTTAGTTTTATTGATCTTTGCTATCGTTTCCTTCATTTCTTTTTCATTTATTTCTGATCTGATCTTTATGATTTCTTTCCTTCTGCTAACTTTGAGGTTTTTGTTCTTCTTTCTCTAATTGCTTTAGGTGCAAGGTTAGGTTGTTTATTCGAGGTGTTTCCTGTTTCTTAAGGTAGGACTGTATTGCTATAAACTTCCCTCTTAGAACTGCTTTTGCTGAATTCCATAGGTTTGGGGTTGTCTTGTCTCCATTGTCATTTGTTTCTAGGTATTTTTTGATTTCCTCTTTGATTTCTACAGTGATCACTTCGTTATTAAGTAGTGTATTGTTTAGCCTCCATGTGTTTGTATTTTTTACAGATCTTTTCCTGTAATTGATATCTAGTCTCATAGCGTTGTGGTCAGAAAAAATACTTGATAAAATTTCAATTTTCTTAAATTTACCAAGGCTTGATTTGTGACCCAAGATATGATCTATCCTGGAGAATGTTCCATGAGCACTTGAGAAAAATGTGTATTCTGTTGTTTTTGGATGGAATGTCCTATAAATATTAATTAAGTCCATGTTGTTTAATGTATCATTTAAAGCTTGTGTTTCCCTATTGATTTTCATTTTGGATGATCTGTCCATTGGTGAAAGTGGGGTGTTAAAGTCCCCTACTTTGAATGTGTTCCTGTCGATTTCCCCTTTTATGGCTGTTGGTTTTTGCCTTTTGTATTGAGGTGCTCCTATGTTGGGTGCATAAATATTTACAATTGTTATATCTTCTTCTTGGATCGATCCCTTGATCATTATGTAGTGTCCTTCTTTGTCTCTTCTAATAGTCTTTATTTTAAAGTCTATTTTGTGTGATATGAGAATTGCTACTCCAGCTTTCTTTTGGTTTCCATTTGCATGGAATATCTTTTTGCATCCCCTTACTTTCAGTCTGTATGTGTCTCTAGGTCTGAAGTGGGTCTCTTGTAGACAGCATATATATGGGTCTTTTTTTTTTAATCCATTCAGCCAGTCTGTGTTTTTTGGTGGGAGCAGGTAATCCGTTTACATTTAAGGTAATTATCGATATGTATGTTCCTATTCCCATTTTCTTAATTGTTTTGGGTTTGTTATTATAGGTCTTTTCCTTCTCTTGTGTTTCTTGCCTAGAGAAGTTCCTTTAGCATTTGTTGTAAAGCTGGTTTGGTGGTGCTGAACTCTCTCAGCTTTTGCTTGTCTGTAAAGGTTTTAATTTCTCCATCAAATCTGAATGAGATCCTTGCTGGGTAGAGTAATGTTGGTTGTAGGTGTTTCTCCTTCATCACTTTAAATATGTCCTGCCAGTCCCTTCTGGCTTGCATGGTTTCTGCTGAAAGATCAGCTGTTAACCTTATGGGGATTCCCTTGTGTGTTATTCGTTGTTTTTCCCTTGCTGCTTTTAATATGTCTTCTTTGTATTTAATTTTTGACAGTTTGATTAATATGTGTCTTGGCGTGTTTCTCCTTGGATTTATCCTGTATGGGACTCTCTGTGCGTCCTGGACTTGCTTAACTATTTCCTTTCCCATATTAGGGAAATTTTCAACTATAATCTCTTCAAATATTTTCTCAGTCCCTTTCTTTTTCTCTTCTTCTTCTGGGACCCATATAACTTGAATGTTGGTGCATTTAATGTTGTCCCAGAGGTCTCTGAGACCGTCCTCAGTTGTTTTCATTCTTTTTTCTTTATTCTGCTCTGCAGTAGTTATAGCCACTATCTTATCTTCCAGGTCACTTATCCATTCTTCTGCCTCAGTTATTCTGCTATTGATCCCATCTAGAGTACTTTTAATTTCATTTATTGTGTTGTTCATCGTTGCTTGTTTCATCTTTAGTTCTTCTAGGACCTTGTTAAATGTTTCTTGCATTTTGTCTATTTTATTTCCAAGATTTTGGATCATCTTTACTGTCATTATTCTGAATTCTTTTTCAAGTAGATTGCCTATTTTCTCTTCATTTGTTAGGTCTGGTGGGTTTTTATCTTGCTCCTTCATCTGCTGTGTGTTTTTCTTTCTTCTCATTTTGCTTATGTTACTGTGTTTGGGGTCTCCTTTTTGTAGGCTGCAGGTTCATAGTTCCCCTTGTTTTTGGTGTCTGTCCCCAGTGGCTAAAGTTGGTTCAGTGGGTTGTGTAGGCTTCCTGGTGGAGGGGGCTAGTGCCTGTGTTCTGGTGGATGAAGCTGGATCTTGTCTTTCTGGTGGGCAGGTCCAGGTCTGGTGGTATGTTTTGGGGTGTCTGTGGCCTTATTATGATTTTAGGCAGCCTCTCTGCTAATGGGTGGGGTTGTGTTCTTGTCTTCCTAGTTGTTTGGCATAGGGTGTCCAGCACTGTAGCTTGCTGGTCATTCAGTGAAGCTGGGTGCTGGTGTTAAGATGGACGTCTCTGGGAGGTTTTCGCCGTTTGATATTACGTGGAGCTGGGAGGTCTCTTGTGGACCAGTGTCCTGAAGTTAGCTCTCCCACCTCAGAGGTACAGCACTGACTCCTAGCTGTAGCATCAAGAGCCTTTCATCCACACGGCTCTGAATAAAAGGGAGAAAAAGTAGAAAGGAAGAAAGAAAGAGGATAAAATAAAATAAAGTAAGATAAAATGAAATAAAGTTATTTAAATAAAAAATAATTATGAAGAAAAAAAATTTTTTAAGTAAGTAAAGAAAACAAAACAAAAAACGGACGGTTAGAACCCTAGGAGAAATGGTGAAAGCAAAGCTATACAAAGTCTCACACAGAAACATACACACTCACAAAAAGAGGAAAAGGGGAAAAAATAGTAAATCTTGCTCTCAAAGTCCACCTCCTCAATTTAGGATGATTCGTTGTCTATTCATGTATTCCACAGATGCAGGGTACATGAAATTGATTGTGGAGATTTAATCCGCTGCTTCTGAGGCTGCTGGGAGAGATTTCCCTTTCTCTTCTTTGTTCACACAGCTCCAGGGGCTCAGCTTTCGATTTCGCCCCGCCTCTGCGTGTAGGTCGCAGGAGGGCGTCTGTTCTTCGCTCAGACAGGACGGGCTTAAAGGAGTAGCTGATTAGGGGGCTCTGGCTCACTCAGGCCGCGGGGAGGGAGGGGCACGGAGTGCGGGGCGGGCCTGCGGAGGCAGAGGCCGGCGTGACGTTGTACCAGCCTGAGGCGCGCCGTGCGTTCTTCCGGGGAAGTTGTCCGTGGATCACGGGACCCTGGCAGTGGCGGGCTGCACAGGCTCCCCGGAAGAGGGGTGTGGAGAGTGACCTGCGCTCGCACACAGGCTTCTTGGTGGCATCAGCAGCAGCCTTAGAGTCTCATGCGTGTCTCTGGGCGCGGCTGGCGCCGGTGTCTAGAGCTCCTTTAAGCAGCGCTCTTAATCCCCTATCCTCACGCACCAGAAAACAAACAGAGAAGAAAAAGTCGCTTGCCTCTTCGGCAGGTCTAGACTTTTCCCCGGACTCCCTCCAGGCCAGCCATGGTGCACTAACCCCCTGCAGGCTGTGTTTGTGCCGCCAACCCCAGTCCTATCCCTGGGATCCGACCGAAGCCTGAGCCTCAGCTCCCAGCCCCCGCCCACCTCGGCGGGTGAGCAGACAAGCCTCTTGGGCTGGTTAGTGCGGGTCGGCGCCGATCTACTGTGCGGGAATCACCCCACCTTGCCCTCTGCACCCCTGGCTGTGCTCTCCTCCGCGGCTCCGAAGCTTTCCCCCTCTGCCGCCCACAGTCTCTGCCCGCGAAGGGGCTTCCTAGTGTGTGGAAACCTTTTCTCCTTCACAGCTCCCTCCTACTGGTGCAGGTCCCGTCCCTATCCTTTTGTCTCTGTTTATTCTTTTTTCTTTTGCCCTACCCAGGTACGTGGGGAGTTTCATGCCTTTTGGGAGGTCTGAGGTCTTCTGCCAGCGTTCAGTAGGTGTCCTGTAGGAGTTGTTCCACGTGTAGATGTATTTCCGATGTATCTGTCCGGAGGAAGGTGATCTCCGTGTCTTACTCTTCTGCCATCTTCCCCCTCTCTCCCTGACCACTAGTTTAAAACATCTACTACAGTATGTAGGTCAGCACCCCAGCTATACATATCTTTCTTAGACTGAGGAATCACTGAATCTTCAGTAGGCTAGTCTACGATTATAAGTCTAGCTGCATATGGGTAATGATAAAACTACTGAAACCCATGGGCATCAGCTTTCTCTCACTGTAAGTTAGATAAGTTTTCATTCTGTTGAACAATGAATAAACCTGTTAACAGGAAACAGTAGTAACAAAGTGATAGTAACAATAGTAATAGTAAAGTATTTAAACAGAAAACTATTCATGTTTGATGCTTAAGATAAATATCTGGCTTCTCCTGTCCAAAGGTTGGAATTCATTGAAAGACACATACCAGAGATAAGGAGGTTAAAAAAAATAGTCAGCTTTATTGCCTAATGAATCTAAATTGGAAAATGTGCCCAGCTGTCTGGCCAAATGGGGTTGCCGTCACTCTCTAAATACACAAACTTCCTCATTCTATCAGTGCAAGCTGGACAAATCCAGCTTGCCCCTTACAGCATGCACAAGGGAGGAAATCAGAATTGCATCCTCCTTGCAGGCAGGCTGGCTTCAAAAGATGAAATGAGAATAGGCTCATTCGTTTTCTTTTCTCTAGAGCACCAGATGTATTAAGTCACTTCTGGGGAGGAGTGAACAACAGGTTGGGAGAGAAATTGTTATTATTCTGGTGGAAGGCACTCATAGTGGAAACATGAAGCCGGGGAAAGGAGCTTATCAAAGAGTATTAGTTACAGCGACTTGTCTATCCTGTACCGTTTCACTTGGCAGTTGACTTGATGCCCTGACAGGTCACCCTGTATTCATTCTGAGAGCTTAAGCTTTGTTGTTACCTCCTAACACCACTCCCCACATCCAGACCACTGGGTCTACACCTAACGACCAGAGTCTACTTGCCATCACTCTTTGACAGCATTTGCTCTCTTTGGCATTTTTTAACAGCGTCTTATTCCAGAAATGCCTCCCAACATCTGATGGTTCTTCTGAGAGCTTTCCTAGGGTTTGTCACATATCATTAACTGAATAAACTGTTTGTTTGAACTTGAGTTCAGAGCCTTTCCTGGCCTTGAGTTGCTCAGCTCTGACCTACACAGGTAAAGCAGACAAAATTCACAGAACCCGAACTTATTGAGTATTGCTCAGTTGAGGACTGTCTATCCATCTAACACTTCTGGCTAAGGATACTCTCTGCTTGAGGTCCCAAATGGGAACAACAAAAAAAAGATTCTCGACTGACTTTAAAATATGTGCTAGTGACAAAGGGAGATGGGTAACTAGCTCTCACTGTGTGGAGGGCACAGCATTCTGAGTATGGCTCTACCGGTTGCCATAGAAAATGACAAGTCCACACAGGCAATCAGGTTTATTCCATTAAACTTTAGAAGGCACCATTCCATAGTGAGGATAGAGAAGGTTCTAGAGCAATTCTATTTAGTGTAGTCCATGGACTGAGGCCACTCCATGAATTATTAATGCTCTACAAGAAGTATAGAAATTGAGAGTACACGTTTAGAAGTTCTTACAGCAATTGACAGAATACACTTGAATCTAATAATAAAACTGAATGTAAAAAATTAAAAATTTGAGCTTGTGTTTTATATGTTGAGTATTTTTATAAATGTTTTCATTTTGAATAATTGATCTTTACTGTATTTTACAAGTATTGCTTTGGCAGTTTAGATTGGTACTGCTGATTTATATTTTGGTACTGCAGATTTATATTTGGTGCTACATATAGGTAATTTAAAAAAAATGATTCTTCACTACAGATTGTTTGTGAATCCCGGGTCTAAAGTGGGCCAGAAATTATGATCTTTATATGAGAAAATCCTTTAGATTTTGTTACATGTCATTGGAATGTTATAGAAAATCTGGATGTATAATGTGATTTACTAGAATAGGATAAGGTACATGATACTCAAAATATAATTTTAGCAGACTGCCTGGAAACTGGTATCTACACAGGGCTGTATCTTTTTTCATTCAAGGATAGAGATCATCCTTCGTTTTTTTTGTTTGTTTTGTTTTACAGTTGCATACTATTCCATTAAGTGGGTCTGTCATATTTCATTTACCTGTCTTCCACTGATGGACATTTGAATTGTTTCCATCCATTTATTATGAATAATGCAATAAACATTCTTACATAATTATTTCACACATATGCAGGTATATCCAGTAGTGAGACTGTTCAGTAAGAGATGATGTGCCTTTGTAATTTTAGTAGCTTTGTGTAATTGTCCTTCATGGGGGTTATGCCAATTTACACTCCTACCACCACTGCACAAATACGGTTTTCCCTTAGCTTTGTCCAACAGAGCCACAGAAATTTTCAACAGTTACAGATTTATTTTAAATTGCCCTTTTTTTGATAGCATTAGCACAGTAAGTGCCAGAAACAGAGTTTATACTTATGTCGTTTTTTTGGTAATCTCATATATCAATACATTTAAAGCCAGAGGAAATTTTTAACATTTAGAACTTACTACTAGCGTACTGTTTCTTGGAAGCAGAGAATTAATACCTGAAGTACAACTCCAGGAACTAATTTTCAAAATTTTTACTTATTCTGTTTTATGAAGTAACTATCTTAGATAGTTCTCTGGTAAGCTTGACCAATAGAAATATTGTACCTATCCCTCCCAACTGTAGGGCTGCCAAAGGGGAAACAGAGATCAGGCAGATGATTCATAAGATGGTCTAGCAGAATATGAAATGATGATTCTAGACACTAGGGTTTTAGTTTTGCTACTGAATTGCTGTGTGACCTTAGATAGCAGTTCTTAATTCCCCTACTGACACTTAGTGTACATGCATATCTACATACATACCTACACACCCACACACCCTTGGCTAAGTGTCTTGACTCTTGAGTTTTTAATCTGTCAGAACAAATAATGCAGAAGTCTGCACCAGAGGCTTTCTTGAGGCATTTTCTAGCTTATGGTTCTTCAGTTCTGCTGTTTTACCCAGCCTTTAAACTGACTATTGACTTAGCTAGATTTCAAACCTGAGTTGTGATTAACAGTATTATAGCTACCTTTGAATATTACTTCAGATTTTGCTATTCTTTTAAAATTTATTTATTAGATTTACATGTATAATATTATACATATTCATATGCACAAGGAATACATATAAATATATAAAGAATATAGTATAATAAAACAAATAGCTGTGTACTTACCAGTAGCTTAAGAAATAGAACAATACCTAATATTTCTGAAGCCTCTGCTGTACCTCTCCCTGAGATAATTTTTTATAAGTATTATTTTCTGTGAAAACAGTAACTGACACAGGCTGGGCATCTATTAATTATAAAATAAGCTATAAAAGGAAGAAAGTCTCAAACAACTACAGACTGAAACCAATTATTGTGACTTTATTACAATAGTTACAAACAATACTTTAGTGGTATGTATTTGTATCACAATTACTCAAACTATATACAAATAGATATTTATACAAGTCTACACTTAAAAAAAAGAAAAAGCAATTAATGTCCAAAAAAAAAAAAGTCACATTATCAACAAATTTTTTTCTAAAAGTTATGGCCAATAACAAAGGAAATTCACAGTTATTCTGAAAATATTTTAAAGATGCAGGAATCATATTGCACATAATACAGTTATAAACCTTACTGAGCAGATGTGTATATTTTAATCTAGTTTTTCACAAAATTTACATCATGCAATACTTCACTGTATACAGAATGGTAGAACTACAATAAACAGGTTAACTTACAAACTTTTAATATAATGGCCACAAAATTAGAATTTTTTAAAGTTATATTTAAAATAATTTTACTATACAAAAAAACACAAAAAACCCAACACTCCAGTGTAATAAAGCTTAACAGACAGAATCAAAATTTGTTCACAGATCAAGTTACATTTTTAGTGTTCTTCTTTATCTTTTCCTTTCTTTTCCTTTTCATCCTGTAGTGCAGTACCGAGTTTTTTAATAAGAACTGACAGAACCTTGTCCAGTGGGTCCATAACTCCTCTTTGAAGCCACTTAGGAATAGTAGTCCTGGCATGATGAAAGCCCAATTTTTGAAGAATATAATCAACGCCTACTGGATCAATTTTTCTTCCAGTCCAAGAAATTAATCTAAAATAATTATAAGTCATTATTATTAAGGAGTACAGTGCCCTAGCACAGTGCCCTACAGTGCCCTACAGTGTCCTGAAGGTAGGTTCAAGACAAAGTATTTTCAGTAGATGCAAATGATTATCTAACCTACAATTCCTGGATTCACTGTAATAGCACTCAAAAAATGTGTGAGCCTACACAGCAACGGCATTTAGTGAATTTCATCATGATTAATTTATTTTAGGCCTCAAGTTACATGGTCATCTTAGTTACAAGGACATCTGGCTCATTCTAAAAGATGGTATTAACTTGATGGGGGGAATCCTTTCATGATGTTCACGTATATCAAATCATGATGTTGTACACTTAAAATATCTGTTTTGTCAATTATACTTCAATAAAGCTGGGAGAAAAAGGCTAAAATTTACTAAGTGTTTGCTATGTGCTAAACGTGTTTGAAGGAAGAACCATTTTTCTCCCTATTCTTTCCGTTTTCTTCCATATAGAAGAACAGTGTTAGTGAAACACTCCTGGTCTTTCTCTGCCCCCTTATTGGTGATTTATCTGATTGGCAAATTAACAGAGGAACTGAGTAGTGTAGTTCAGTACCCTCCTCCCTACCTGCTCTTCAGGAACTTCTCATTTTGAACTGTTCCTCCATGCCATAGGTTTTTCAAGGACAGGCCCCTAAATAGTTAGCCCAAGACGGTTCGTGGCTGCCTGTAGCTACGTGAGTACACAAGGCTGCTGACTGCACAACTCTAGCATCCCTCTGCCCCCCACCTCCTGAGTTCTGCATCATTGAGACCCTGTAGGTAAGTCCAAACCTAGACTTCGTAATAGAAAGACATTGTTGCTTGACACCAAACCACATTCTGTTATCAGCTTTATAAGTATTAAAGCTGTAATTTTGATTTCCAGCTGCCTCTTGCTGTTTCAATTGATCCTGAACTTAGGTAGGGAAAAGGAGGGTATTAAGCACTGGTCTGCTAAAACTCTAATGGTTGTAAGCTTTTTCCATTAATTAACTCATGTAACCATTGTAACAACCCTTGAAGGTAGGTAATACCATTTTCCAAATTTTTCATGTGAGGCACCTGAGGCATTAGATCCTTTGGCCAAGGTCACTCAGCCACTATGCTATGTAGCTGGGCTTAGAGCCAGAGCCCTTAACCACGTGCTCCACCAGTATATTGTATCGCTTAATCTCTTGATAGGTATCTAATATATATATATATATATATATATATACACACATATATAATATATGTGTGTGTATATATATGTTTATAGCAAATTTAACTATTTTTATTCTCATTTTAAATTAAAAGATAGTCAATTTCATTATATTTATTGATATTTACATATAATGGACGGTTTTCTGTATTAGGACCTTTGCAGTATTTTAATATTGACACTGTTGATATTTCTCATGAGTATATGTACTATTAATACCAAAGTGTATTGTTGATTTGGTTACAACATATTTTATTAAATACAGATTACTAACACAAAGTCACTACTTTCTGCTTATACAGGAGTCCACTGAATAATGGAGATCTTACTAGTTTAGAATGACTTTGTGGCATAAATATATCTGAATAATAACGTTGTCTAAATGAAATATGTATCATTCTGCAGAATGTTGTGCTGCACTTTTTTTGATACTGTTATTGCATGATGGACAGTTATAATCTGATTAACAAAGCAGATGAGAGGAAAGAGGAAAATAATGGGAAGGTTGTGTTAAATCACACACAAGGACATACAAAGCAAGTACCGCTAGTTACAGCAGAAGTTTAATGTAATTAAAACTAGAAAATACTTTGGAAAGTTTGATATGGAAACAATGTGATGTAGCTGGGATTGTGACTGTAGTAGAACATGACACAGTAAAGGAACCTGAATCTGAATTAAATCTGACATTTCAGGATGGTTTTATATTGCTTAGTATGCAGACAGAAAGACACTGTGACACTGTAGGTTCTATTACATTGTCATGACATATGTGAAAAATTGTAATGACTACTTAATGATGATGTATGACTTCTGTGTCTTACAAAACAGTTTATTGTAGCTACCTCAAACACCTGAAAATAACATCCTGCTGAGATGGTGAAAAAATAATAGCAACAGCAAAAGTGGAGTTACTCTCATTTTTTACTGATTAACTGACAGGATGTCATGTCACACACTGGATAGTTAGTCAGCACGGAGCTATTCTCAGTTGTTTGTGCTGCTTTTGCCTTGCTTAGAAGCACTTACAAAGGAAAAAAGGAGCAGCAAAAATATCAGTCAGAAGCTGTAGAGGCTGTAAGTGACTAACATAAAAATATTTTTTGGTAAACCATATTTAACCTGCTGCATTATTTATAACCTTTTTCTCATAATAATCTCATAGGAAATAGGTAAATATATACACCCACTCCTTACCTAAGAGTGGGTTCTAGATGCCATGTATTGCACATAAAATCTCTCCAGTCCACAGTAGTGTAAGTGATGCTGTCTTCTCTGTCTTTGTCAGAGGAATTTTCGTCATGAATGATAACTGGACTTTTCTGTCCTGGTCGAGTAGATAAAATCCGAGGTGGAAAAATAGCTATAAGGAAAATGATATATTAATATTGCAAATACATATCTTATAAATTTATTTTAAGTCACTAAATGAACAAAGTAATTGGCTCCATTTGTTTTTATTTATAAACTGGCCAAAGCCTCATTTAATTACATTTCTTAAAAAATATTTAAAAATAAGCCATAAGTAAGTGCCAGTTATTGGTATTTCTTGGAGAAAGACAATATCGAAGTTATTTTATTCTCTCATAAGAATTAGAAATAACATGTCATCATTTATTTTTGAGTAATAGCACATGTTTTACATGTATCTGTGTGCCTAAAACATACAGTAAAGAATATTTGATAGCAGGCACAGGACACTGAAATTGACAGTTGTAGGGCTCCTAAAAAAATGCCTGTAGCTGGATGACTTTTTAACAGCTTTTTTGAGATATAGTTCACTCGTTTAAAGAGTACAGCTCAATGGTTTTTTAATGTTAATGCCTATATATATATATTTGAAAGGCTGCACTAACTTAGGAGTTTTTTAGGTAAGCAGTCTTTTCACTCTTCATAGTTGAGTACTCAAATGTTTTATGAAAAATGAAGTCTTTTAAAATTGGTGATCATAAATGATATATTTAAAATTGAATCTGGGACAAAAGTAGCTTTCATATGATCTTTAATAAATACAGCATTTCTATAGGGCACAGGTTTTCAAGACACAAATTGGGCATAAAATAATGATTAATACGAAATATGATATGTATTATGTAGCTCTGGTTATAACTGTTAATTAGCAGTGGGATAATATATTGATTGGGAATGAACCCAGGAATGAAGCTGTACTCTCACACCACATCGGAATACAGATGTCTTCAGTTATTGCCTGGTCTGTTGCTCTGCTTTTGTTTATTATTGATGGTGGTTACAGTACAACAGTTTATCTGGATGTTCTAGGAATATGTTGATTCTGCTCTAGTCTTACATACTGTTAAGAATTTTCTGAGGCATGTTTATATTTATTTTGCCCAACACTACTTGCTTTTAGTTTTTTTAAAAAATATATACTTACAGCTATTAAAATATTTTATTTATAATGAAAATCCCCATAAGTAATAGTTTTGTTACTGTAAGTCTGATAATCAAGTCCCTATTTCCTCTTTTCGCAATGAAATAATGTCTTACAACAATTTCTAGAAAAAATACATTTTAAAAGAAATACACACAGTTCATGGCAGGCCAACACAATATTTCATAAAGTGACAAAGGTTCCACATAATACCTGAGGGAAAGAAATCTGGCAGGCATTCATACCTAGGTAGACTAGAAAAGAATTCTGCACTTCACAGCTTTATCTAGAATCTGTGTTTCTCCACATTAAGTTTAAATATTAAGGCAGAGAGAAAAACAAGAGGATTAACAGTGATGGTATATTTTGTTGCTCTATGTGAAGACTGGATCTATGCATATTATACATAACATTTCCTATTATACGCCTGCAGTCATTTTACTTGAATGGCTCATAGATTTCTCCCAGCCATCATTATTGCTTTCACTCTCACTGAATTTTTGGCACATCTAGATTAAATAGTAATGGAAGAGCAACTCAACTTATGTATGCTATATTTACACTCTTTCCACATGGTCTTTTGATAATCTGTCTGTTTTCTTCACTCAAACATTCATCATGAAGCTATTTTGAAATATCTACAAGATAAATTTTATATTTCTTTCTTCTTGGAAAAAATGAAGCAGTTATTATAGTGTAATTATAGTGTGACTTGATTATATTTAATAAGTTAAATAAATTTCATCTATTCGAAGCAGTTTTTTTAAAAGCACATCTGTTGTTTTTACCATTGTATATTCATATAGTTGCACAATAAATATTTATTGAGTGAATAAAGACCATATATTTGGAGAGCATTCCATATCATGACATTTTAAACTACCTCATTCTTTTAAACAGCTACAGAGTATTCCATTTCATTGTATGGACACACCATAATTTATTCAGCCAATTCCATATGGATATGAGGGTCACCATATGTTTCTTAGTGGGCCAACATTTAAGTTTCCAGTGAGTAAAACCAATGTTAGCTAGCTCATGAAAACAAGACACCACTACTGAGGTCTAAATATTTATAAAAAAGATAACATTCTGTGCATTCTAGACAGATATATCTTCTTCTTTAATTCGGTTTTCCCAATTATGTATGTAACTCTTGCTAACTTTATTATGTAGTTGTTTCTCTAGTCATTTCACTTTGACCAGCAATATTTCCTCAAAGAGGTTTTCTTTTCTAACTTTGTGAGACTATCTTACTAGACCTGATAATATACAGAACATATATGGAAACATTGTGTAAAGTATAAAACACCATTCAGTTTGAGATATGGTTAGAAAAAAAATGAAATGTACCTGGCAGATACTCAGAAAGTCTATCACATAGTCTTACTAATATATATTTATTGATATTTGTAACTCATAGAGGAAGGAGACACATTCTACCCATTTTATCACTAGACCATAAAAATCCATATAAATTGTAGTTAGAGCTGCCTTTCCTGAAGCTTGAAGGGAAAAACAAAACCAAAACCAATATGTTACCCACCTTTTTCTTTTTCTTTAAGATAAGCTGACACTAAATCATGAAGAAACATGATGAGCTCAGCGTCCATCGTCACACAAATGTGGTCAGTGAACTCTGTCACCACACTGCATTCTACCTTTGGCTTCAGGCTGGCGTCTGCAATGGCAAAGTTCTTTTACAGTAAAAGATTATTGAAATAAGTCCCTTCCTCTTCCCATTAACAAGGGATTTACATGGGTCCGTGTAAATGCCTCCACTTAAATGCAATTTCTGTATATGACTTACAGAATGATGATGATAGTTAACTAAGCACTTTCCAAGTATATGCCATTTACTCATAAAACCCTGATGAAGTCCTATTAGCCCCATTTGAGGAGAAAGAGGCACAAATGGAGTAAATTATTTGCCAGAGGTCATACAGCTGGTAAGAAAATCAATTTGAACCAGAAGATCAATTTCATTATATTATATTACAAAAATAACCTTCAGGGAAAAAAAGAAGTTTGAAGATCCTTTAGAATTTTCTTTTAGTTAACTTTAGAAACTAAAGATTGTTTTTCCACATACTCTGTAATGAAGGTTCTTGTGGTTCTTGAACGTGAATAGATTTAAAGTCAAGCTGCATCCTTGGTAATGCAAAGATAGTCTCTGTTTCATGATTGTAGCTAGAACATCCTCTGAATCCACTCAGCAAACTAGAATTCTTCACTGTAGTGCTATTCTCAGTGTTATTAGCATCAACATTACGAAGCAGATTTAGCTCTACAAGCATAATGATAAAGACAATAAGAATCAAACCAATAGGCATTGATAAGCATATAGCTTTCATGACATTGATACACAGAACTTTTATCATTTCAAAAGGCTGGAAAATGAATACATTTTAAAAAAGAGAGCCATATTTAAGCTTTGATTTTGAGACTAGTTATATGCCTCTATAGATATAAATATGGACACATTTATATATACATACATATACAAATATATATCTCACTATTCTCAATATTGAAGCTTTATAACATGATTTTGGATAAATCCAGTAAATTGTGTTTTTTTGTTTCTTGAATTTTGAATATTATTCTCAATTGAAATCGTATCTGAATTTAATGAAGGCGAAGTCTTAACCACTGGACCGCCAGGGAAGTTCCAGGAGGTCTTTTTTAAGTAAAACATTCAAGTCTTAACATGTCCCAGTCTAGTCAGCTTTTTAATACAGATGAAATGATTGGTAAAAGCAGTACTCTAAACTCTGACACAAAAACAACCGCAGAATAAGAATTTTCATGACTGAATTACTACAAGACCGGTGAATCTAATTTACTTCCTTATCCTCCTTTGTTCTGAGAACATTTTTAACAGTCTCTGATCCCTAGGGTTGCCTGTGCATAACAACTATTTTCCATGAGGCCCAAGCCATCTTCTTTTCCATTCTGAGAGGATTGAAAAAATGAATAAATTAAAAAATGAAAATGAATTTTAAAACTTCATCAAAAGCACTTTCTTTAAACTTATGACTTCACAGGAATACTAATATTTAGTTTCATTTTATTCCAGCCATCCTGAACCTTAATTTTTGGTATTCTATTACTTAGTTGTATAATAACTTTCCCAAACCTCCAATGTGAACATTACTATAAAAATATTTTTCCAATTATAATAAACTTAATTTCATTTAAACCAATTTTATTTTGAATGTTTTCAGTTACATATAAAATAATTTTAGTCCATGAGATGTTGCACTACTAGGGTGGTGAATCATGTACTAATATTGCTACTTAAGGCAGCTGGAATAAAACGAAAATTGTTTAAAGAAATGGAAATTCTCCCTACACTTAAATTCTAAACACAGTCAACAAAGCCCCAAATAGAGAAAACAAAATAAATCTCTCCAAAGAATCAAACTTTTAACCTTCATTTCTTGTGGCTGTAACGTAATTGAACCATTCTTTCACGCTTGCTACTCCATGGGGTGGATTTTCATGGCGACGCCTTGTTATCTTGGTTATTGTTGCCATAGGACTTTCCAAAGCACCGCATGGTTTGGTAACCATGGTATTATGGCCCAGATGAAAATCCAGTGTTTGTACAATATATGTAGAATGATCACTAGCGCCTAGAGGGGAAAAAAAGTTTCTCAGTGTAACAAACTATATTTAGATGCAAGAAAAGTTGTGGCCCTAGAGCAATAAATTTAGCTAGGTAAGTCATACATAGATACAGAAGGCTGTAAAACTAAGGAGTACAAAAGAGAGAAAAAAATTCACAAATACTTTTTCTTGTAGTTATAACTGGATCTATCCCCAAGAAGATGAAGAACATCAACCATTTTTTCCTTCATCATGAAGAAACCACTGAGTAGAAAATTAAAGCTAAAAGAAACTGTGGAGGTAAAAGCACAGCCTGCCCATAAAAGTCTTGTAAAATAGTGTTGACTGGCAAGTAGTTTCCTTACACTACCACTGTGTGTCGTCTTCTCTTCATGTTTTTATAAGAAATTTTTACAATTTTTACAAATTTTTACAAATGACTATGGCCAGCCACAGCAGCAAAAACTTTAATTGCCTAAGTAAGAAACAGAGTGAGATGGTAAGTTCAGAAATAAGTCCTTTAACATGTCCCAGACTTTATAGATACTGACTCATTGGCAGTGAACTCCTTGACATTGTCAGATACATGATAATAAATAGAGATGGATTTCAGAAATACCATAAGAAAAACAGATAAAAGATATGAGAAAAGAAAATTACTTTGTCATATATAATCATATAAGAAGATGAGGAAAAGTGAAAGCTGAAAATGTGTCAGTTTACCATCTTCCCAGATTTTTTGAGCTTCGGTCCAAAAAGCAATATTTGGTTCCTCTAAGTGAAAAAGGGCCCATGATTTTGAACGGAAATTTGGACCATGAAAACAAGCTAGTGTCATATGATTTCCATGTAAGCTCATTGATCCTCCAAACTGCATTCCATCTTCCGGTAATGGAATCTGAAATAAGGATATGTGGCATCCTGATACCACCTTCAATACTCCAGGCCAATGTCGATGATGAGCTGCATCGAGCACTGCAAGAAAACAAAAAACCACTTATCCTGAAATATCTCATGAACATCCTGAATGCTGAGTAGGAAGACAGCAGGTGGCTACTTTCTACAGCTGAAGTGACTCAGATAACAGATGAAAACAACAATTCAGTCCCTGGTTAACATTAAGCAGAAGCTAATAAGGATACAGTCTGGGAAAAGATGCTGTGTAAGGATGGCTAGAACTCAGGAAAGTAGCAACTTGCTAATAATAATTACAACTAATGCTTCTGTAATGATTAATGATTTACAAAGTGCCCGCATGAAATTTTATGTAATTCTCACAGTATCTTTGTAAACTAGGTATTTCATCTAGACTCTTCAAATGAAATAGAAGAGGGGTGAAGTGAACCAGTGAAGGCCTAGAAATCAAAGGCAGATCCCTGATTTTAAGTACTGGAAAAAAAATCTTTTATACCCTTTGCTGCTCAGAAGTGGTCTGAGGACCAGCGGCTTCAGCATCGCCTGGGAGCTTGTTAGAAATTCACTCTTATGTCCACCCCAAATCTACTGCATCAGAATCTGCATTTTAAAAGCTCTCCAGGTGCACATTAAAGTTCAAGAACAACTAATCAGATATACAGTTGACCACTGAACAACATGGGGGTTAGGGGCACTGACCCTCTGCACAGTCGAATATCCATGTATAACTTACGGTTGGCCCTCCACATCCACACTTCCTCAGGATTCAACAAACCATAGACGGTGTAGTACCACAGTATTCATTACTATTGAAAAAAAATCTGTGCGTGGGCCTGCACAGTTCAAACCCATGTTTTTCAAGGGTCATCTGTACAATTCATATTTATATTTCCCACTTATTCCAATAATATCCTTTTGGCTGTTTTCCACAATTCTCATTCTGGATCTAACCAAGGATCATACATCATGATCATGCAAGGATCATGCATTAGTTGGCGTATCTCTTTAGTTTCCTTTAATCTAAGACAATTCCTTAAGCCCGTTTGTCTGTTTCCCATGACAAAGACTTTTTGGAAGAATCCAGGCCATGCATTTTTGGGAACACTCCTCTATTTGTATATATGTCTGATACCAATTCTAGTTTAAAGGAAATGCAGGGACTAGGGGAGCAAGATAAATGAAACAACAAAGAAGCAACTGAAAAAGACCCAGAAAGTAGGATATTCTGCAGGACAATTGGCCAAGTCTCTTCAGCAAGTCAGGTCACTAAAAAAAGGACTATACTGAATTTAAAAATAGTAAAGGAACATAACCATTTTTAATCTGTGATCTTGGATATACTGGTTTGGACAAACCAGTTGTAAATATAATTTTAGATCAGTTGTGGACTGTGCTGAGGTGACTAGAGGAGATAATTAGCACAATGGAAAGTTTGAGACTGTTGACTGGAAAAGGCTACAAAACAATATGAATAATGTTTTGGTAAAAGGTACATATATGTGTGTGTATGTATATATATATACATACACACACACACACGCATAGAAAAGTATCTGAAAGTATATAAAGTGTTGACAGTGATGATTTCTGGGTAGAATGTGATTTTTTTTTTTTTTTTGCTTGTATATGTTTTCTCATTTGTTTTCCCAATGCACATGTACTGCTTATATGATAATAAATCATTAAAAATTATCCTGCTTCTGACTACTTTTCACTTTTACCACTCTCTCTCTAGTTAAGGCCACCATTGTCTGTTGCCTGGACTCTCAGAAAATCCTCCTTACAATGGTCATGTAAGTCTGTAGCAATGGTAATGGTAATTATTGCAGTGATTTCTTTACTTTCATTCTTAACCACCTTGGTCTGTTCCCCACACAGCAGCTTTAAAAAGGATTAATTTTTTAAAAAGTGAATCAAATAATATCAGATCTGTTCAAAGCTCTCCAATAGCTACCCATCATATTAAAAATCTTCTCTTTGGCCTCTCTAAGTTCGTGTCCAGTGTTTTCTTGCTTGCTCACTCTGTTCCACCACAGTGGGCCACCTTAATGATCCTCAAACAAGCAAGTTTCCTCCCGACTGTAGGAGCTTTGCACCTTTCAGTTGCCCACTTTGCCCAGAACTCTCTTCCCCAGATCTTAGCCTAGCTGTCACTTCAGAAAAGATTTCCCTGACCACCCTTTCTCAAACAGCTATCCTCACAGTATGTATCACAGGCTCTGTGATCCTGCCCCTGCTTTGTTCTTTTTCTCAGCATTTCTCTCTACCTGAAATTATCTTACATACTTACTTAGCAAATTTGTTATGGTCTGTCTCTCCCATTAAAATGTAAGCTCCATGAGGATAGGAATTTTTTCTACTTAGTAGATCTCCTATGCCTAAAACAGTGCTTAAGAACACGGTTGATACATAATAAAAATTTGAATTACTGAATGAATCTGCCTAATATGACACAGGTAATAAATCCAAACTCAGACATTCTGATTCCATAGCCCATGCTCTAAACCAGAACGTGGTGTTGTCATATTTAGTATTAAAGAGCATGTATTGTATCTGAATACATATAGTTGTATGTATTAAACAGTCAAATGAACATGAGTAATGTAATGGGAAATACAATGTAAGCTATTCAGAAGAAAAGAAAATATATCTAATCATTAGTTGTAACTTGTAATTATGTAATAAGGTAAGAATTAATTTGTAATGTAGTGATGTAATCTGTAGTAATGGCATGATTGTAGATGAGCTGTGGCAGGGGGAGGAGATAATGAATGTGAATGACTTCCCAAATGATGGCCTCTAATTCCACTGGCGGGTAGGAAATTGGGTACTTTGCTGAGTGAGCAGGATAAAAAGCATATGGACCACTTTTTAAGTATGGCACATCGATATTATTTTAAATTAACACATATTTAGTGAAAGATAAAGCATATATAAAGCCTTAGTCTTCTAACTCTTACATTGTTCTTGTGAACTTTTCTCTAGGTTATTAGTCATTGTCTTAGGTGGAAGATAAGGAACTGGTCCCCAGGTAGACAGAGCTCGTTTGCTGGTGTCAAACTGTTGAGTGAAAAATTCCTGCAGCTTCATTCCTATTTTTATCAGGTCTGGTGTAGTTGATCTTGATATCATTACTTGGAAAATATCCCACTTCAGATCTCCATGGACAAAAATTTCACTAGAGCATAAAACAGAATCTTTTATCATATATATTACATAAGACAGTTTAAAAGCACAAGAAAAAGTCTCTTCCCCACCAGTTTTTCATTCATATTGATTGTATGATATAAAATCACTGTGCAGGAAAAATGGTTTGTGTTTTCTCACTGGATGATAGAAAATATGTTGAGTAGTCATGTAAAGTACTGAAAAAGTAATATTTTACTAAATACCTTTTATCGGTCATGCTTGAATCCAGTGTGTTATACAGATTTACTTTCCATTCATCCTGAAGCTTGAGATCAGCATTACTGAAGATACCCATGAGAATACTTGAGCCCATGTAATCAACACGAGCTTCAGTAGAACCCATAGTAATCTGAATTTTGTGACTGGGTTGCTGATTTGGATGTTCAGAAATATGAGCTAAAATAGAAACAATAATTAATTTTCACAGAAATGCCTCATGGGAAAAAACTCATCAAAATCAATTTTCAAATACTTTTCTTCAACATATTGTTCAGTTGTAAAATTTCAACATACCAACCATCTCCAAAGCATTGACATCTATAGTCCCTCCAACTACTCCTCCTTTAGAATCTAACTGTGATCTTCCTAGACCAACAGACATGCTTATCTCTCGATCTCGATTACTTCCTACTGACAGACGGCCCTGGCTCTTCAAACCACTAGTTGTCCAGCTATAAAAAAGAAAAAGTGTTATTAATTAGACATATGGCTTCCCGTGTCAATGAATTAAAACAGGAGTTAGATGATTTCAAAAAAGTTGGGCAATGAAACAATACATTTCTTATAAAAACTATGGTAAACATTTGAATATTAACATTAATGATGAAGCTTTCTTCTTAGCTAGAAAATTATGCTATTTTCCTTATCATTTTCTATCTTTTTAGAACACATTTCATGCTGTTTTTATGTTACAATATCTTTAGGATTAAACCATTTTCAGGATAAAGGTATATAATCTTTTATCTACTGTCTTCACTGTCTCAAACATTGCAGCTTTAAAAAAAGGTTTTGAATTGCTTTACTACAATTAGAAAAATTACAACTAATGATTAAATATATTTTCTTTGTATCTGAATAGCTTACGTTGTATTTCCCATTACATTACTCATATTCATTTGAACGTTTAATTGCTTCAGGTTGATAGCGAACACGACAAGTGTTTCCCATGGGGTCCCTTGTTGGCTTGCTGCTTTGTTCGATTTGTTAAAAGGAGTTGATGTTTTCGAAAGTGAATCTAAAAATAGAAAATCAAATGTACATTCACATAGATGCTCAGCCAATTACAAAGCAAAAACTACCCATCACTATAATCCAGAGAGTAAAATAATGATATTCTTGTGTTAAAACCTAACATTTACTAGCTGTCATATTGCCTCCAAAATATTAATAGTTACCATTTACTGAACGGTCAGTAAGGGTTGCCAGCCTTACTTCTTGAAAGCTCATAGTTCTGTATGAGCTCCATCTTATATGAGGAGATTCTGGTGTGCATGGGATATAGCAGCACAGATCGTTTATCACCCTAGGATTTTCTTACCAAAGGAGAAAATCATAAGTTGCTGCTGCCAAGAAGAGAACTTGGAAGGTAGGTACCATTCTGAAATGCAGAGGCTGGCTGGGGTGCCTGTCTTCTGTGTTCTTATGGACTTAGTATACATCCTGAGTCCTGCATTGGCTCATTATACTCTAATCTTACCTTAACTACATCATTCATTTTATATACTTAGACACAAGTAGAGCCTTGAGCACATAAGAGTTAAAAAAAAATAGTGGCTGAATAAAAGAATGACTGAAAGACTGAAAGACTGAAAGAATGCAAAGATTAACTTTTTCAATATGGAGTTTACAACACTGTAGGTCTGTTTTACTTCCTGTGGTGCATGCTAACAATATGCTTATTCCTCTCTCCCTATCCCTTTTCAAAGCGACTAGCCATCCAGCTGTCTCTTCTGCTAGCAAATACTGTGAAGTGCTTTGTCTGTTGTTTGGTTTGGGGTTCCTCCCTCAACCCCGCATCTCCATAAAAACCTGCAAGAGAGTAACTTCCTGCAGTTGGGGCAGAAGTCTGGGAGTAACTAATTAAGATTTTTATCTTGGGGTCACTGGAGGGCTACTGATAACAAGGAGAGCAGTGTTACCTCTTTGGGGAACTGAAGAATCAGACACACTTCTTGACCTTATGGAAGCTGGGGATTTTAGGCTCTGTGCTGCTGACCCTGGTGACATGGTGCTGTTTGTCATATGCTCATTGAACACATTAGGTGACTGAGGCATGTGGGTGAAAGAGGCTGACTGACTAGGCTGCTCCCAGGTCCTGCAGTAAGCTTTCCTTGAAGATTCGGGGGAAAGGTGTTGGCTTACACCTTCAATGGAATCAGGTGTCCCTGGGCCAGATGCTAACAGAAAAGTAGATAGCAAAAACAAAATTAACAGGGTAATATCATCATGTTATAAAATAAGGAATTTCACCACTCCACCATTTCTAATCACATTTTATATTCCTTCCAGTTCTCTGACAACTGTATGATGTACATTTTGCAAAGTACATTCCAGCATGTTATTTTTTTAAATTCTCACAGAAACTCCATGAGATGGGTAGGACAGGCACTCCGTCCCATATTACAGATGAGGGAGTAGACCCAGACCCAGATTTCTGATATTTTCTACTGTATCATGCTAACTCTGTCTTTCACTTACGCAGTGTAATACTACAACAATATCTAAGTCCAAGAGAAAAAATGCAATATGATAGCATGTCCCCAATATATTCTATTTTCCATGTTTAACCATGATTAACTTGGTTAAATGTATTTCTGTGTTTCCAGATTTTACAAAGATTACAGGGTAATCATTACAGAATAAAAATCAGCTGAACTTAACCCCTGAGAGTGCAAGTATTTTGTGACCTCCAGTGCTAGTGCATTCGCAGTGGTTATTTGCACATTAAAGGGGCTCCACTAACATTTGCTGAATGAGTGAAAGAATTGCAGGGTACAACTTACCAAGTAAGACAAAGTTTGTGTTATCAATCATGGATCTTGTTACTATTGTAATCAAAATGAAAAGCAGCCTAAGTATAATTTATAATTACAAAAACAAGCTTACTTGGCAAATTTATAGTTTGGTCTCCAAGGAACAGGCGTCTTGCAATACTCCTCCTATACCAAGCTCTTGGAAATGCTAGAATTTCACTGAGGCGGCGCATGTCATATTTAAAGGAAGCAGACCCTATATCACAAACAGCTGATACATAAATAAAGTTTGTTAGAACACATTTCCAAAACCTTTAATATTTTCACATGGTAGGTAATAATAGGACATGATATTACACAACTGAATTATAATTCTATTACAATTCATGAAATACCAAAATAAGATACATAGTATGATTAGTAAGTGATAATGTGTTCCTTCCACAAATGATAAAAATAGCACATTCTGCACTGTTAGTTCCATTTTTAAGGTGAGGGCAAATTGGAATTCTATTATCAAGTGATGATATTGTGAAATTCTCAGAGAGGATCTAAAGATCGGTCTTACAAACAGCTTCCAGCTTTAACATAGAGCTCTTCTCAAATATGGGAAATGAATCATCAGGATGAGCTAGAATACAAACTTCCTCAAAAGTAGCTGCAAACCAAATAACTGTATGGCAAAAACTACTATTTTCCTTTTAGACAGAAAGCGGCCACTTGTCAATCTGAAAGCACTCTCATGGCTGTCTCCCGGGGTTCTGCTCTGAGCACACTGCTGCTTTTGCTTCACGTGCCTTCTATTCCTCCACCATAGCTTCTGTTGCATTTACATGCCAACATCTCCCAAACCTGAAGTGTCTGTTTCAGTCTGAGCCCATAACCACACAGCCCATTAGCCAATTGCCTACCAGACCCTTTCACCTCAAGGTCGTATAGGCCATTTCCTTCTTTATTTTCTATCTAAGTTAATGACCTCACTGTCCCTTCAGTCACCTAAGCTAAAAGTTTGAGGCATCCCTGTCTCCTCTACTGCTCCTCATACAACTTGTCCTTAAGCTTGTGGATTCTCATATTTCTCTTGAAACCATTCCCTCTACTCTTTTTTTCCTATAACAACTCAGGCCCTCATCCCCTATTGCTTAGTCTGTTTCAACAGCTTCCGCAAGCATCTTTCCACTCCACCACCTCTTTTCATTCAACCATCAAAACTCCCTTCCTAAAACATCAATCTGAAGCATCTTCCTTTTTTTAAAAAATGTAAACAGATTATTTTATAATCCATATATAATTTTGGTTGTTTTTTATGGTAAGAACACTTAACATGAAATCTACCAGCTACAGATTTTTAAACGTACAATACAGTATTGTCATCTTTCGGGACAGTGTTGTCATATCATTTCTTAAAAATTCTAAGGGCTTCTCCCCGCCCAAAGGATCAGAACCCTGTTCTTTAGCCTGGCATATGAGTCCCCCCTACCCCAATCATGTCCTGGGCTATTTTACCAGCTTTACCTCTAGCCAACTCCTCTCTCCCTCTGGCCTCACCTACTGTGTACAACTAACTAAATGTTCAGTTATACCTATGCTTCAGCTTCAGTGAATCAAAGTATGCTCCAAAAGCATACTTTCTGACACTTTTGTACCATTAAATACCATGTTGCTATAGCCAAGGATATTCCTACATAATTTTGAAGATCTGACCCAACATCATCTCCTTTGTGAAGCTTTCTCTGATCACTCATATAAAGCAGAATATGTTTCCTCCTCTTTAAGTAAACCTCCATTATAGGATTTATCACACTGCACTGTAATTTGTCTACTAATAAGACCTTCCCTTATTCATGCCTGCACCTTCAAGCATCTAGCAGAGTTCCTGGCACAAGTTCACTGTAAAATAAAGGCTCAGTATATGTTTGCTGAATGACCAAACATATATTGTGTTGAGTGAGTTAAGTATACTTACTATATCTTTTCAGTTAATAATTTTAAAAATTTTCACTTGCATAGTACTCTGAATTCTTCAAAATGTTCTACATGCATTTAATTTTAAATACTCAAATCACAACGTAAAGAAAATGAGCAAGTGAATCTGTCCATAGTTATGTAACTAGTTATAAAGCTGGCAACACATATGCACACAACTCAAGATCTAATGACACCAAGTAAAAAATTTTCAACACTCATCTCTCCTTAGTGTTTTAAGAATTTCTAATTAAAAAATCAAACAAAAAATCATAAACTTTACCAATTCATGGTAGAGAAGCGAAGAAGCAGTTTTCAGTGATTCAATTAGGCATATTTTGGCCCTTGGGTGATATTTCCATGTATTTATCTAGCAATCATATTTCTAACATTGATTACCTGGACTGAGATAATACTTGGCTGGACAGTTATTCTCCTTTAAATCAATTTGTCACTGAATGCTTAATATTACTAAATGTATTTAATAATTAAACACGAAAAGGAGGCCCTTATTTAATTCTGGAAAAACAGTATTTTAATTAAAAAACTATAAAATTGAATACCAGATATATTTATTAGTGTAGTGTCCATTTTGCTTGCAGACTTGCTTACAGACTGACTTTCAAAAAATGAGGCACCTCCAGAACGCCTTATCCGAGACAAACTCACTTTTACAAACTCGAGATTTATACTGAGTGAGTCTTTTCGACCAGTGACTGAAGTGGCTTCTTCATCCACATTCCCTTTAAAAAAAAAAAAAAACAACAAACCAAAAACACATGCGTGTGAACACACACACACCCATATATATATGTATACACACACACACAACTACCTAGTTACATGAAATTATCCAATAGGCTAGAATATGCTATCAAATAACATCACTTAAGTGAGTAAAAATTTAAACAGAATGACCTAATGAGCATTAGGCATTCCTAACAATAATTTTATAGGTTCAAGCCCATAAACATAATAGATGATTTTTACAGCGTCCCTCCAGCAAAAATTAGGATGGACATGGAGTGTGTGTCTTTATTTGTCTAAATAAGTCAAGAGACATTCACTAATATCAACATCCTATGCATTTTTTAGTGGTAAATCTGCACTTTAAAATGCCAGGGGAATTTAAGTTCACTAAATAACGAGTAATAATAGTCTCATTTTAAATTAACAAATGTGATGCACACCCTTTAAAAATTTACTATTTATAAAATATAATTTTTTATACAAACAGACAATGATTTGATGAAACATTTAAAATTTAAGTAACATAAGTAACCTCATATCTGAAGCGACTGCACGGTGTATATCACTTATAAGATATTTGGAGTTTTAAAATTCTTATATAATTGATTTACCTACATTACTTATTTCATATTTCTACTTATTATGTAGAGACAGGATAGATATTATCAAGAAGAAAAGTAAAGTTTCTGATCTCATTTTATATCCATTATTAAAGATAACATTTCTAAAAAGATCAAAGCTTGAAAAGATGCGATAAATTTGAAAAAGATGCAGACATGCTAAGTATACCTAATCCTCCTGATCCAGGTGTAAGGCCAGAAACAGCAGTTTTTTGTTTCCCTGCTCCATATGGATGAAATACATAAAGTGAAAAGTCAGACATGCACGCAGTGAAGCTCAACCCAGATGAACTGCTGCTGGAACTGGTCAGATCTGACTGACTACTACTATGTCGACTTCTGCCAAGAGGGCTGCCTAATCCTGACAAACCTACAGGGAACACAAGAACACCAAAATATTTATAAGCCACAGAAAATTTAAAAAACTGTCACTAATATAGTCTCAAGAAACAAACATGACTTGAAAATAAAGTGAAAATAGTCAAACATTAACCGATCAATAGAGTTAAATCCTTGAAATTAAAATGAGGACTTAGATGTATTTTCCAGTTAATTCATAAACTAAGGCTGAATATTCTGTTCATCTTTGAAATAATTATTTATACATATGACTGGCCAACTCCATGGTTTCCTGTTTCTTTTCTCCTTTGTTCTACAGGGAGCAGGCTGTGGAAGAGGTACAAAACAGCTGGGTTTTAAGCAATGGAGGAGGAGAATGAACTGTAAAAAACCCAAACCATATAGCTGGAGTCCACATTTCCCAGAAACAGTGGAAACAGAGTAAGGTACACAAATAGAGAAAGTTGAGGATCTCCTTCTCTTAGGCAGCTACGTGCCCTCACTGGCAACATCTACCGTGGGTGGACAGACTAATTCCAAATATGCTTTAAACATAAAAAAATATGAGACTGTCTGAATGGAGCTTTATATGATTTGCCAGTGATTCTAAAATACGTATCTCCAGACCAGACTTCTTTTGGATTCATATATTGCAGCTGGTTACTTGACATCCCACTAGAATGGATCACAGACATGTGATCACCGACATGGTAAGACAAAGCTTACCATGTCCAAAACTGAACTGATCTTTTCCCCTAATCTGCTTTTCTTCCAGTATTTCCCATCTCTTTAAGTAACACTTCCATGCAAATAGCTCAGCCAGAAACCTGGGAGCTATCTGTCATCCTTCCCACTTGTAACTTCCTATCATGCAACTTATCACCATATCATTTCTATGTCTAACAACATATACCAAGTATGTCCATTTTCCTCCATCTTACTATTGCTATTCTAGCCTAAACAATGATCAATTCTGGGCTGCTGAAATGGCCAACTTCTCTGCCTGCTTCCTTTCACTCTTGTTCTCCTCCAAGCAACTGCCACACTGCAGCTCGACTAGTGTTCTAGAAGTGTGAATGATAATCACGTCCACTTCCCTGCTTAACCTCTCAGGTGGCTTCCCTGAATGATACGGCTCTTTCCTATCTATATAAATCTTGCTCATGCCAGTATACCCTTTGTTCACCATGCTCCACTTATACTAGTTGTATTCTTTTTATTTTTCAGAGTTGTCAAACTCTTTCCTACTTCATGAATTCTTGTATTCTGTACCTGGAGTGTTTATTCCCCCAACTCTCTGCTTGGCTAACTCATATTTAACCTACTTCACGTTTCCACTTAAAACATGTTTGTTTGCTTATTATCTGTTTCTCCAAATTCAATTTAAGTTCCATATTAGCAGGCACTATGTCTGTTAGCTAAGTTCACTACAGTATATCCAACCCCTAGTACTGACCCAGAACTCAGTAAAGTTCAATAAAGATCCTTTAAAAGAATGGATATTGTCGTAACCTACATTTCTTATACATTTATTCTCATCATCATTCCTTCTTTCATGCTTTATGATGATAGAATAAGAGGTGCTGTTTCATTCGTTAATTTTCTAAAATAAATGTGGACATAAAAATAGCTGCTCATTTTATTTTCCTCTCATTATATATTTCTAGCATAGTACATATACACTGCTATAATAATTTGTGTTAATAATTTGTGATATTTTGTCATTAAGAAAAAAGTGAATATCCCAACAGAGAAATGGGCATGGGCATATTTATCCCCCTCTGTCAAACAGCCAATAAAGTAACAATATAGATTAAACTAATAAAATCCCATTTTAGTCAATCATATTAACAATGATTGAAAATAAATTTAAAGCAAAGTGTTGGGAAGAGTACAGTGAACTTGGCGTTCAGATACGTTGTGGTGAAGATGCAGAAATCTTTATAGTCTTACTAGAGCGTAAAATATATCAAACACCTTAAAATGTTTGCACTCTCTGACTTAGGAATTCCACTTTTAAGAATTAATCCTATGGATGTTTAAAAATATTTATATACAGAGATACTCATCTCAATATTATTCACAAAATAAAAACCAAAGAGCCCAGAGAGTTTCAAATATATGATCAAAATGATGTTATATCATACAGTCATTAAAGTTATTTTAGAGATAAATACTTAATAATTTGGGAAAACCTATATTTAAAATTTCTGAAAGTTACATAGCAGAAGAGACCATATTTCAGTCTTTCCTGGGAAAAAGATCATATCTTCACAAAAATGCTAGAGAGTAGGTAGGAACTCATAAAGGGATATTATTATTTTCATTTTTGATACTTTTCTGTTTTCTTTATGTTCTGTAATAAACAATGAGTTAATTTTATAATCAAAAAAATATGTTTTCAAAAACCAGCACTACCGCTCCAACGTGTTGTTGACTACAATACAATTCCAGCAGCAATATCTAGGAGCTAAGTGTAAGACAGTGGGCTATGGCATTAGCAAAAATCTTATTTGTAAAATATCAACTTTTTGTTTTGAAAATTTTCAGAGATTTACACAGCAAAGCAAATGTTTTGCTTTAGCCATTTCTCCACATTGCGGAATATCCCCTGGGGGCAGAATCACCCCCCCCCCCCACTGCTTGAAAACACTGAACATTAGTTCTCTCATCAATTTTCATTCATTCTAGTCTCTCTTTTAAAAAATGGCCAAGAAAATCTTTATTTTTTTGCATTTGTGATCTCTAAATGATTTTTAGGGCAGAAATGACACAGTTTTAATACAGTGAAGTGTGACTATCTCATCAGGAAATCATCAGTTCTGCTTTAAAAACTAAACCTTTCATGAAACAAACATTTGAGGTAGGTAACAAAATTTACCATTAAAAAGTCTTTTTATACACACACACACACATACATACACACAATGTGATATACTTTTAATTCAGTGTGATAAGAAATCCTTGCAAGATAATACTACATCTCTTATTTACCATTTGCAACACTGATTACTTGTAATGTAAAAATATAGCATAAAATCACTAAGAAGTACTTGAACACATTATCACTCATACCTCATAGTGCATGTAATGCGTACGTGAAACCAACAACAAAATGCTATCCCACTGCCATTCCTTGTAATAAAATACACTCAAAACTTTGATCTACTATAGATTTTTTTCTACAAGTACTCTAATTCTCAAATATTCTCCTTTTCCAAATTTATTTATTTGGCAATATATATTACTGTTAAAATAATATTTGGCTTTATGCCAATTGAATAAAAGAATGTTTCCACACCTGGTGTTCCAGTTTTGCTTGCAGAGGTCTTTGTTCCACTCTGAGGAGCATTACCTCCAGGGGATAAAGTCTCTGCAGGATACGTAGCCCCTAAAGTCTCCAGTTCTCCTCGGTTTGAAGAAAACACCAAGTCCAGGGATGGCAGCTTTAGCATGCATTCTACTCTTGACACCGGTAAACAGCTAAACTTGATCTGTGAGGGCTAAAAAGTGCAGAAAGCCAAAACAAAAGTTTCTAGGAGCTAGATGATTAAAAATTTTCCCACTGGACTCCAAAAATTACATTCAGTTTCCATTTCAGTCTACATATACCAAATTTATTATTTGACACTTAAAAGAATTTTGTCTTACTTAAAAGAATTTTGTCTTTAGTGTGTCCTACCTTTTTCAAACAGACACACGATACATTAACCAAAGTATATTAACAAAATGGTATCATTTAAAAAACTCTAAATATTTGAGGAACTATCTCTAAGCAGTAAATATGTAGACATTTAGATAATTCAGAACATTAAAGATGTTTACGTTCATATTGTTCATAATCAAGTATTTTAAAGGAAATGATTTCCTTTTATACTAAAATTTTAAAAGGCTATTGCATTAATAACTGAAGTTTTACAAACTCTCAAGCCCTCACTCATTACATGTTTTCATCAGATCTTCAAAAAAGCTTGTGTAAAAACTCCAGAAGATCAGACTGAAGTTCTTTTGGCCAAATTGCTATTGTAGAAATTAATCTGAACAGATGATCATTAGCGTTTCTTTTTTTTTCTTTTTTTGCAGTATGTGGGCCTCTCACTGTTGTAGCCTCTCCCATTGCGGAGCACAGGCTCCGGACATGCAGGCTCAGCGGCCATGGCTCACGGGCCCAGCCGCTCCGCGGCATGTGGGATCTTCCCGGGCCGGGGCACGAACCCACGTCCCCTGCATCGGCAGGCGGACTCTCAACCACTGCGCCACCAGGGAGCCCCAACAGCGTTATTTTTTAATTAAGGCAGGTACGCTGTTTTTTCAGATATAATACTATTGCACACTTAATAAACTACCATACAGTGTAAACATAACTTTTATATGCACTAAGGAATCAAAAACATGTAACTTGCTTCACTGCAATATTTGCTTTATTGCAGTGGTGGTTTGGAACTGAACCCACAATATCTCTCAGGTATGCCTATACTCCTAAAAGCCTACAGATAGGACTGAATTTTAGAATAAAATACTAAATATATAACTCTTAGAAAAATCTAACAAAGGTACTATTGTGACTTTGTATCTCAATTTCACTTTATATCTGCCCCCAAATGACCATAATGACAAGAAATATAGGCGCCATCATAAAAAATGGCATAGAGTGCTGAAAAAGTTTTAACTTACATATTTTCACATTTGCCACAAAAGTATGAGATCTCAATTTTGAAAACTCAGATATGAACCTCCTCAGCAGACAAGTAAATACACACATAAAGTTGTACATATACTTCCCAAAGGTTCACACAACCTCTAAGCCATCATAGACATACTAAAGGTCCATGAAGCTTAAGAAAACGTTAAAGGGTAGTAATATTGTAAATGTTCAAATAAACTTAAGAAAATTTTTTTTTCTTTAAAACAGAAAGGAATAAATGAAGTATATCACCTGAACTCGTACATAAACCACAACATCTACAGGGAAGGAAGAGTAAGCAGATGTTGAAGATGATACTAGTGATGTTGTTGATTCTTCCATAGGATCTGGTATTTCAAAATGTCCCATATCTTCATCTTGTGAGCTGATAGCTGTTAAAATATTTAGTTTTAAGTGCACTCTTAGGGCAAGGGCAAACTATTTATTAAAAGATCTTTTTCTCTTATGCTAGTACTGAGATCAGGGGTATGAACGCACAGAAAACACTGGCTCTGTAGCCCATCATTCTATACATCTATCCCTATTCAAACCTCTTACTCATTCCTCCAAACTCTGATTCCCTGCTGCTATACCAAACAACGAACAAAGAAAAAAGTAATTATGCCTTTGCCCTCAAGGAGTTTCCAGTCCAAGAGATACACTAACATAGGACCTAAAAATGTTAATTTTGTCACTAGCTGTGGCCGTGGAAGAATCGTAAAACCCCACCAGGACTAGATGGTCTCTCAAGTTCTTCTTCAGTTCTATAATTCCTTTACATTTATCACTGAATATATAATAGCATCAAGAAATCCTTCTAAGTAATAGGACCCCAAAGTACATGTGATGGGAAAATAAGTATATAAAGAGGACACTCACTTGTATAGTTCCTTTCAACTGGTGTAATTGGGATAGTTTCCAGAGCCTTTTCCAGAAAGTCTAATAGGCAGGGACTAATAACCATTTCTTCTGGCAATGACTGAAGTGCTACCCAGGCATATAACTTGGCTGTTTTTACTCCTCCACTTCCTTTTCCTTTGGCTAGAACATTTAAGGGTGTGAAGTGAATTTAATAGTTTCCATAAAACATACAATAATTTTGTGAGAAATGAGAATTATATGACAGTTTAATCACAGGAAACACCTCTTATTTAAAACCATAAAAGAATGCAATAAAAATAGGTTGAAAGAAATCATAAATTATTGTTAGAATACAAAGATAATCAATGATGTATATAAAAGTACAACAGTTATTCCTATTTGCTCTAGGTAACAAATTTTGGTTCAATTTTTCAAGTTTATACTTTGCTAACTCTCTCATTAGTATTATTTTAGCATTTAATCTCTCATTTAGTATTATTTTGTCCACTTGAGGAGTAAGATGTAGACAATTTTGACTAATGACATTCTGTGGCAAGTTGAGGAAAAACATCATTGTTTTTAGGTTTTCCTGTGTTCTTGCTGTTCTTACCTTGTATGCATTTATAATGCCTCCTTACATGGGCTGCATCTCTCTTTCCTTCTACCTGACTAAGTATTTCCACATCAGTAGAATGGTTATAATAGCTAACTAATATTTAGCTAACTTTGGCTTAGGTTTCCAACTCCAGCATGTATTAGCTTGTAAAAGTAGGAAAGAAATGCAACTTCTGTGAGCTTTAAATTTCATATATAAAATGGGGACAATATTGATAATATCTGCCTTGCACTTAATGGACATACATGTGTCTTGTCAATTTAAAAGTGATCTAGGGACTTACCCAGTGGTCCACTGGTAAAGAATCTGCCTTCCAACGTAGGGGATATGGCTTCAATCCCTGGTCAGGGAACTAAGATCCCACATGCTGTGGGGCAACTAAGCCCACACACTGCAACTACTGAGCCCGTGTGCCGCAACTACAGAGCACATGCACTCTGGAGCCCACGCGCCACAACTAGAGACAAGCCCATGCCTCGCAACGAGAGATCCCATGTGCCACAACTAAGACCCAACGCAGAGAGCAGAAGCAAGAATAACTACAATCCTGCAGCCTGTGGAACAAAAACGACATTCACAGAAAGACAAGATGAAAAGGCAGAAGGCTATGTACCAGATGAAGGAACAAGACAAAACCCCAGAAAAACAACTAAATGAAGTGGAGACAGGCAACCTTCCAGAAAAAGAATTCAGAATAATGATAGTGAAGATGATCTAGGACCTCAGAAAAAGAATGGAGGCAAAGATCGAGAAGATGCAAGAGATGTTTAAAAAAGACCTAGAAGAATTAAAGAACAAACAAACAGAGATGAACAATACAATAACTGAAATGAAAACTACACTAGAAGGAATCAATAGGAGAATAACTCAGGCAGAAGAACGGATAAGTGACCTGGAAGATAGAATGGTGGCATTCACTGCTGCAGAACAGAATAAAGAAAAAAGAATGAAAAGAAATGAAGACAGCCTAAGAGACCTCTGGGACAACATTAAACGCAACACCATTCACATTACAGGGGTCCCAGAAGGAGAAGAGAGAGAGAAAGGACCCGAGAAAATATGTGAAGAGATTATAGTCGAAAACTTCCCTAACATGGGAAAGGAAATAGCCACCCAAGTCCAGGAAGCGCAGACAGTCCCATACAGGATAAACCCAAGGAGAAACACGTCGAGACACATAGTAATCAAATTGGCAAAAATTAAAGACAAAGAAAAATTATTAAAAGCAGCAAGGGAAAAACAACAAATAACATACAAGGTTAGCTGATTTCTCAGCAGAAACTCTACAAGCCAGAAGGGAGTGGCATGATATACTTAAAGTGATTAAATGGAAAAACCTACAACCAAGATTACTCTACCCAGCAAGGATCTCATTCAGATTCGATGGAGAAATCAAAAGCTTTACAGACAAGCAAAAGCTAAGAGAATTCAGCACCACCAAACCAGCTCTACAACAAATGCTAAAGGAACTACTCTAAGTGGGAAACAAAAGAGAAGAAAGGACCTACAAAAACAAACCCAAAACATTTAGAAAATGGTAGTAGGAACATACATATCAATAATTACCCTAAACCTGAATGGATTAAATGCTCCAACCAAAAGACACAGGCTTGCTGAATGGATACAAAAACAAGACCCATATATATGCTGTCTACAAGAGACCCACTTCAGACCTAGGGACACATTCAGACTGAAAGTGAGGGGATGGAAAAAGATATTCCATGCAAATGGAAATCAAAAGAAAGCTGGAGCAGCAATACTCATATCAGATAAAATAGACTTTAAAATAAAGAATGTTACAAGAGACAAGGAAGGACACTACACAATGATCAGGGTATCAATCCAAGAAGAAGATATAACAATTATATGTGCACCCAACATAGGAGCACCTCAATACATAAGGCAACTGATAACAGCTATAAAAGAGGAAATTGACAGTAACACAATAATAGTGGGGGACTTTAACACCTCACTTACACCAATGGACAGATCATCCAAACAGAAAATTAATAAGGAAACCCAAGCTTTAATTGACATGACAGACCAGATAGATTTAATTGATATTTATAGGACATTCCATCCAAAAACAGCAGATTACACTTTCTTCTCAAATGCGCACGGAACATTCTCCAAGATAGATCACATCTTGGGTCACAAATCAAGCCTCAGTAAATTTAAGAAAATTAAAATCATATCAAGCATCTTTTCTGACCACAACGCTATGAGAGTAGAAATGAATTACAGGGAAAAAAATGTAAAAAACACAAACACATGGAGGCTAAACAATATGTTACTAAATAACCAAGAGATCACTGAAGAAATCAAAGAGGAAATCAAAAAATATCTAGAGATAAATGACAATGAAAACACGATGATCCAAAACCTATGGGATGCAGCAAAAGCAGTTCTAAGAGGGAAGTTTATAGCAATACAAGCCTACCTCAAGAAACAAGAAAAATCTCAAAGAATCTAACCTTACACCTAAAGGAACTAGAGAAAGAAGAGCAAACAAAGCCCAAACTTAGCAGAAGGAAAGAAATCATAAAGATCAGAGCAGAAATCAATGAAATAGAAACAAAGAAAACAATAGCAAAGATCAATAAAACTAAAAGCTGGTTCTTTGAGAAGATAAAATTGATAAACCATTAGCAACATTCATCAAGAAAAAGAGGGAGAGGACTCAATAAAATTAGAAATGAAAAAGAAGTTACAACAGACACTGCAGAAATACAAAGCATCCTAAGAGACTACTACAAGCAACTCTATGCCAATAAAATGGACAACCTGGAAGAAATGGACAAATTCTTAGAAAGGTATAACCTTCCAAGACTGAACCAGGAAGAAACAGAAAATATGAACAGACCGATCACAAGTAATGAAATTGAAACTGTGATTAAAAATCTTCCAACAAACAAAAGTCCAGGACCAGATGGCTTCACAGGTGAATTCTATCAAACATTTAGAGAAGAGCTAACACCCATCCTTCACAAACTCTTCCAAAAAACTGCAGAGGAAGCAACACTCCCAAACACATTCTATGAGGCCACCATCACCCTGATACCAAAACCAGCCAAAATAAAAAAATAAAAAAGACCCAACACAGCCAAACATAAATTAAAAAATATATAAAAGTGATCTAAAAATGTTAGTCATTATTATCACGATTACTGGCTACTTTAAAAGATTTATCAAGTTCCATCTCTCAAATAAAGATTTTTCAAATAATTCTTGTCCAGTCCAATATTTCCTTTTTTGGATATTCTACTTTATATATATAAGGTATTATTCACATGGTATAGTAGCCAGATTCCAAGATAACTTCCAATAGTCCTTTCCTCCTGGTATTCACGCCCTTGTGTAGTTCCCTCCCACACTGAATAAGGCTCACCTGTATGATCAATTAGACATTGTGGAAGTGATGTTACATGACTTCTGAGACTAAGCCATAAAAGATATTGCAGCTTCAGCCATGTTCTCTTTTGGATCACTCCTTTTGAGGGAATGTCAGCTGCCATGTCCTGAGAACACTCAGGGACCCCAGTGGAGAGACCCATGTGGGGAGAAACTAAAGCACCAGCTTGCCAGCCATGTGAATGGGATACAATGGAAGCAGATTTCCAGACCCAGTCAGGCATTTGGATGACTGCAGCCCTAGCCAACATCCTGACTGTAGCTTCATAAAAGACTGTGAAGTTAGATTCACCCTGCCAAACTGCTCCTGAATTTCTGATCCACAGAAGGTGTGTTTGAGATTTTAAGCCACTAAATTTGTGATAATTTGTTATGCAATAATAGATAATTAATAAATGTGGTTAAGTCCAGTGTACTCTGTCTTAAATGTATAACTTTGATGTTTCCATCTAGATCATAAGCTCCCAGATATAACTTTGATGTTTCCATCTAGATCATAAGCTCCCAGATTTGAACTACATTAAGACTTTTCTAAATATATATAGATCTAAAAAATTAAGTAAACTTTAAGTATATTAAGTTTATTTTAACAACTGATATTCTAAGGTAATATCAGTTTGAGAACTAGGCAAAAGTAGTTGGCCAACACTTCCACATATGAACTTTGTACAGTTGTTACTGATAAGTCTAAGTCCTTTCTTAAACGTGAATTTGAAAGAAAGTCTCAAAAGAGCAAGTAGGTGATGACTAAAACTTAATTTATGAAAAAAATTAAAATAAAGTATATTTTCCGTAAATACCTGAGGGAATAGGCGGGGGCTGGGGGGGAAGTAAGGTGTGAGTCTTGCTCTGGGCAGTGCAAGGTAAAGGAGGAGGAGGAGATGTCGCACTATCTTTCACACCGTACAGCTTGGACTCTTTAGACAGTGTTCTTGGCAAGGAAGATCCTCTGGAGGCATTAGGTGATTCGGTCTTTAGAGTCTTGGAATTATAATGCAACTGTATTGAAACAAATAAACTTTCAAAATTAAAATTATGCAGATGAGGGAAACCAAGAAATGTACAAAAATGTGGCAGAAAGAACACTGGTTCAGGAGCCAGAAGATTTTACAAGTTAGCTTTGTGATCCCGGCAAGTTCCTTATTAGCTTTATCTCATTTTTAAAGTTAAAAAGGGTCATCCCAGATAATATTTTAAGTTCTTTCTAGCTTAACATCCTAGCTTAATAATTCTAGAATCTAAAAGAGTTGCAATAGGCAAGGTTTAGCAAATACATTGTGAATATCAATGTTTAAAAAAGAAAATTAACTTTTCTGTCAAAATTTCGTGGAAAAAGGGGCAACCTGCAGTTTAGAAGGTCTCATGTTCAGAATATGGCTATATTAGAGAAAAACTTCAGAAGGCCTCGTTTTAATATAATTGGTAAAGGAAGAATATATATGATAGAAAATAAACATGGCTACTAATAATCTAATCCCTAATCCTAGACATTTAGGTTTTTACCTTTACATCAACTCCAGGAATGTAAAATACTGTTGTTTCTAAGTCACTAGGCTTTGTCTGTAGAGATGATGGCACTTTCTTGCCAGTCATTAAATGCGTGGTGGAAGCATAATTAGTTTGAAACTTCTTCTTTTTCGAAGGAGAATCTTGATCTAAACTCCTGGAACTTCTGTCATAACTCCTATAAATAGAAAAATGTTTTATCTTTTTGAAAGACATTTATTTCCTTTTATTTTGTTTAAAAGCAAACTTTTATTTATATAGTAAATGAAATGTAATCCTTTATTAATAAGGTTGAAAAAGTGAAGCTCATCAGTGTCTCTAGTGAAACCGGTTAATCCTTGCATGGATGAGGTTTATGTTGTATGTTCCACAACTACACAAGGCAGTTATTCTTTCCCGAGATCACAGCTGTTTCACATGAACACAAAAGGTTGAACCAAATGAAACTGCCCTTTACATAGGTAAATATAGCTGAGTACCAGCAATTTAGTTTGGTTTACTGCGGTTCAACCAAAAATAAATTAACAGTCGTTCTTTTTATCACCACTATTACATTTGTAAGAATTTAACTGTTTAGAGTGCCTTTTTACCTTCTCATTTTATAAAAAGCTTCATTAGACAAAGAGACATTTAAAAATCTTTTATTATAGAAAATTTCGAACATACAGAAAGTAAATGGAACAGCAGAATGAACTCCCACGGGCCCATCTCCCAGCTTCAGCATTTGTCAGCATTCTGCCTACTTGTTTTATCTACATTTCCACCCACTCCTTACTCATTCACTCAATTATTAATATTACTGTTTTCCTATAATTCTTTTTTAGATTAGGAAGGAAAAGCAAAACAAATTCAAAGAACAAAATAATCTAACCCTACGCCTGTTTATACCACTATTTCGTCAATGATGGAAACAAATGGTAAAGCTGCAGTTATAGCCTGAACAACATTCCAGTTTACTGAGGTCTCTGTGCAGCTGTTTCCCAATCTTTCTTATTTCTTTATGTCATCAAACTTTCAATAACAAGATATCTTTAAGTATTGTACTGTTCTTTGAAACAGAAATGTGCACAATGATGAGAGACTGAGAAATTCATGCTTATTTAAAGAATTCCAAGGATATAACTATTTTAATTAACAAATTTGCTAGAATCTAAATCAGACGTCCATTTCTAATCACCAGAAAATATTATACACTTGTTTAAAGAAAACAGTATGTTATACAAATAAACACTCAAACATGCTAATTATAGTAAAATATACTCTTTAAATCTGCATTTTGGGATGTGGTGGGAAATGTTTGTTACAATTAATGATATATAAATAGTAGTTCTAACAAATGAAGTTACTTGTACACCTTTCTGACCAATATCTTACCTTCTCAAGCTTATATCATCATGTTCTTGTAGAAGGGTGGTTGGGTGGAGCACACATTTTCCACTATCAATTTCAACTCGTATATCAAGTTCAAAGTCAATATTTCTCTCTGTAGCTGTGCCACTAAGACTTCTGTTGGCTGGGGCTGTTGGCCAGCGTTCTGTAAATAGCTGATGAACAGCAGCAAAGCCTGTTGCTTTTTTACGAGATGTATGTCTAGAGAAAGAACAACTGGTGATTACATTGTAGTAAACTGGGAAGAGTTTTCAACAAACTATTTTCCAACATGTTATGTGAGCAGTAGTCTGTAAATAAATTTCACTATTTTATAAATTCACACAAATTACCCAACTGGCTCCTACTAATTGAAGTTTTTCTTAAGTTTAATGGAGTCACATTTTATTCAACAACTATGTACTGAGTAACTGTCATGTGTCAGGCAATGTTCTCAGTGCTCAGGACACAGGCACAAGCACTGATATTAAGGAGTCTGAATATCAGTGTATGACCTACATTCTACAACTTGGAGGAGATTTCATTTTTGCAAATTGTAAAATTTAAAATGCTACTTTCTAGATTTTATTAAAAGACATAAAGACGGAAAGAAAAAAAATAATGCCATATGGAGCTAAATTATATTAGTAAACCATGGATACATCTCCTAGTCTCACTCTGGGTGGGCACGTTAAGATTTTCTTTTTTCTGTAAAAATTAACAGTTATATAATGCTTTAAGCTCAGTTCTAGATTCTAAAATACTGCCTAAGGATCTTAAAGCTACTCACGAGGGTTTCCTGTAAATATAGAACCTTTCCCTCTCATGGTCTTCATCCTTTTCATCCTTCTCGGAATCTTCACTGGTAGAAGACAAACTGTCATCCCGTCGGCCCTCCTCAGGTTGGAAAGAAATGCCTGGTGAAAGGCCTCCTGGAGTTTTGGGAGAACTGAACACGGAATATGATCCTTCACTATTTGAGGAGTAATGGGATGGACCTTCAATGGTTACTGACAAAAGATCCAGTTCTGTCTCCTCTGGAAACTGAATGTAAAGAGAAAAAATATGAATCAGGTTCACATTATAAACCTCTTTTCCCTTAAAAAAAAAAAAAGAAAAAGAAAAAATATACATTTAAGCGTCTGAAATTTCTCTCAAAATTGAATTTCCTCACGCTGAACTGAAAGATCAGCTTTACAAACATATGAAATGATACACCAAAGAAGGAAGCAGAAGTTCAAACCACAGAAAGTCATATCACTGACTCACTAAAAATTAGAGTGAAATTTTACTTTATATAAGCATATATCATCATGTTAATTAGTACATACTGTAATTCTTTAAAGCATGGGTTAATCATGCTGTGGAGACAAAAGAAACAATATGATTAACTTTAAATTAGAAGGGCAAGAGAGCAATTAATGATGGAAGAGGATGCAAGTGTCAGTACAGAATGTACTTTGTGCTTCCAGAATACTTTCTGTGGATACATCTTTTTAAAATGGGCCCCTACTAAGCTGAAGAAAGATGTGTAAATAGTTATATAATTAAATAGCAATCAATCAAACTTAAGAATTCTGTATTTTAAGGCAAATACTTTGTGTAATAAGTACAATGTCACTCACTGAGGATTGTATCAGGAGACCACTGCATTTAAGTAGGTCAAAAAAAGAACAAAAAACAAACTTCTATGACCTTATTTTGATTCCCAGTTTTGAGATTTGCTCACATATCCTTTGAGGGAATGTGATAAGCCTTTGTAAAGTGTAATGTGCAAGGTACATTGATATTACTATAAGATACATAGTGAAATCCTATAATCAAAATTTCAAACATTTGCAGAATCTAGATTTTCTTCACTTTTTAAAAAATAACATATCATTTAGTAAGTAAGTCAGATTTTATCAGAAAATCTTCAACTTTTAAAGCTGTGGTAAGAGTTTATGTAGATAAATATCCCTTTGTTTATATTTATTTTCTATTTAACCATGCCTTAATGATCTATTCTGTAATTCATGATTTTTATACACTATTTTTTATAAACAGCATATACTGCTATTTAAAAATCGGACTTGAATCATTCGAATATTAATGCCTTTAAGAATAACTCAATCATTTCACAGTATATACATATATCAAATAATTATGTTGTATACCTGAAAATAATGTTATATGTCAATTATCTCGATTTTAAAAATACAGGAAAAAAAAATCAATTAGTAGAATCCATTCAATTCACTGTAAAGGACAGTATTTCCAAGTTCATTTTTAGAAAAAAGGACATGTCTGTCAAGCTCATTCTATTACAACCTAATAGTTCTAAAACAAAATTCGGCTTGACTAAATTCAGTGTAACTACGGGATATATATTGAGACTATCTTAAAAGAGTGGGAGATGGGAAACAAATGTGGAATAAGTTCCAATTTTTAAATGTAACTTGACAGAAAATTTCTAGACAATGATTTATATACCTACTATACAGATACAATTTTAAAATTAAATTTTACTCTTATAACTTATATTTAGGGAAAATATGTAGCTTATAAAGGTGTTAACTTATAAGTGATTGTGTAGCACATTTTCCACACTGTTTTGAACATAATTTTTAATAGATTGCTTTTATACATGCTTTTTTTATACTAGTGACTGAAAATAAATAACACTCAATGATTAATTTGTTGTTCTGTTGATTCTAGTTTGAATTAGGTAACTAATTTTTTCTTAAAGAAAAGATTCATTTTGTGTTTGAGTGTAGGGAAAAAGAGATTCACTTCGGGATTAGCAAATAACTGTAATATATTGCAGTTTTTGGTTTATGATTTTGTTGAGTTAATCTGGTGTGCTGATTTAGTCCTTCTTTAATTTTGGAGATTAAATAATTACTATTAAATTATAAGTGAGTATAGAAGTAAAATATATTCATGAAAAAGCTTAGGAAATATAAAGGATGAAAAAGAATTGAAACAATCTTAAACCTTTATGTAAAATATCTTCAAGGTCTGAGTTTAGTATGAAATTAGAGGAAGACATTTTGAAAGCAGATTTTCAGAGTGGTTACTTAGTTTTAAAGCAAAATTTATGTTGTTCTTAAAAAGTACCTGAAAATACCCTTCCCCAGGACAGCTGGACTGTGGTGTACTTCCCCATACCGTTTTTTTCAACTTAATTAAAATAATAAGAAAATTTATAAAAATTAATGAAAAATAAAAAACAATGATTTAAAAGTAAACAAAAAACAACAAACATTTTAACATTCATTTTAACATGCTATAAAATTAGAATACAACTTTGACGCTGACCTTTTTTACTACTAGTTTCTGATATTATCTCTATATATTCTGAACAAAAATACATAAACAATAAAATACATTAAGTAAAAACATTCCACATTTACATTTGTGTAAAATACCCAGTTTAATGCAGAGTCGAACTTGAAAGAAAAATTATTCAACAAAATGTTTCTACCTACAAGCAGTATGGGGTCTTTATTCTACATGCAAAACACTAACACCTGCGGCATGGCTCTCAATAGTGCTCTGCTATTTGGCAACGTACAGACACCTCAACCATCACAATCCACACTTTCACTGTAAGTAGGAACTACTATTTCTAAACTGCGTAACTACTATAATTTTGTAATTACTAAAAATTATTTAGCACTGTGTATCTCTAACAAATAGTATCTCTCTTACTGTATCTTGGATATTGAAAGTGACTCTGGGTCCAGGAGATGCTGCATCCACCCGGATTTCTGGGAGCTCCTCAGTTTCACCTACTCGAGAACTATAATAAAATATAAAGTTATAAAACATTAATATTCGTGTTCAAAAAAAACCCCTGGACGTTATAAAAGTCTGATTAATGACATTACCACTTTATTTCTAAATATTTACCTTATCCAAAGATTGAACTTTTGGTGTTCCATTTCTTAACCTTTAGCATCTCATAAAAAAAAAGTTCATTGCTTTAACACAAGATTTCCTAAAATTAAGCCTTATAAAAAAGAATTTATACTTACTTTATAGTGTTCATTTACTAGTAAATCTATATTTTTCTTCAATAATAAGTAAAATTTCCATTTTTCATATGTTAAATGTGTGTATAATCACACTTTCTAAAATGACAAATTTAGAGCTGCAGCTACTAACATGGAATATTCATTTCTTTGGATAGTGTATACGTTTACGCATAAACTTGTCTAAATAGCAGTGTACTTCATTACTAAAAAGCACACAATGACTTTTATAATATAAAAGTAGAGTATAAATGAGATAGAGGGATTCCTCAAACTTCTTAGTTTGACAGTATCCACTATTACTAGTTTTACTAATAAGGTCCATTTGCTACCTTAATTTTGTAATTTCCCCAATTAGAACACAATAAATAAGTAGTGACCTTTGGCAAAAGAGTCAGCAATTTTATTACTTGTTTCATTGGTTGAAATATATTACCTTGCCCTTTCCATTCGCTTAAGAGGTGGTCTTCCAGAAGCTGAAATGGTTTTTGATCGGCTGTAACTTGGTTTGTAACCCAAACCCCACTTATCCTTTAGGGAAGCAGCCTAATGAACGGGGATAGAAAAAGGGTGACTTTAGGCAGTTGTTTACTGTTGTAATATCTGACTTCAGGTAAAATATTCTGCTATTATAGAAGTTATCTTGTCTCCCCCAGGTCAATAACAAGTTATCTTAAATTGTGACTTTAAATGTCACTTAACAACACAGATGGATCAAAGTGCAGCAGGAATCAACTATTCTTAGTCCTAACGTCAATTAGGAAGGCTGTACAAGGAAAATAGGAGCCACCAGCTCGTTTGAGAGAAAAGATTGGGAGCAGGGATGAGGGGTACAGAAATAAGGGGAGAAATGAGGAAACAGTAAGAAAAGAAAGAAAATGAGAATTAAAAGGAAAGATTCTGGGAGAAACGTGAGGGGAGGGGGGAGAAGAGGAGATCAGGGAAGAGGGGGAGGGGGAGGGAGGGAGCAACCACTAATCATCCCGAGTACCCCCCAAGGGTACCCCTCCTGACAGAACTCTTTGTTACAGAAAAGGAAAGGAAGTGGTGACTGGAACACCCTCCTTGTCGCCAAATCCCTCTTCTTCAAATTTGTAGTTTGGGGGGGCTAGATAGTAAAAAGATTCTAATACAATGGAGACTTAGAAAGCAAGAGGACTAAAAGGGAATTGGGGGGAAATACCAAAGGAGAAAAATGTTAAGAACACAGATTTAATTTCAGTAATTTTCCTAATCCTCTCCACCTAGTTTTATTTTTAAGTTAATTGCCAATTCTAAACTAGCTTATAAACAGTATGGCAAGCAATATTTTCATTATGTTGCATGGCTGTGAGGTACATAGTGGCAAAACATTTAAACACAGAGTTATGCATTACAGAGCATCACTATCCATTTAGTACTATCAGAAGCCAGTGATGAATAAAGTTGAATTTTATTCCTAATTTAAATAAATAATTTAGAACACTATTCAAATGAGGTCTAGGACTTCGGTGGTGACCAAGGAAAGAAAGTTCAAGCCGATGAACTCTGGATCCCTGCAACCTTTCCACCTTTTCTCTAACCTCAACAGCTCTGATTTAACCAGTTTTTATGTATTGGGGTAACACCCCAAAACCATATTCTGGTTAAAAAAACTGGAGGGTTTTGCTGACTATATTTTTAAAAATTAGTTTTTCTACTAACAAGACCACCTTGACCCAAAGCAACCTACCTCCATTTGAATAAGTTTTAGAATTATTTTCTACTCTATTTTTCTAGTACATCTATCTATATATTTATTTCAAGTGTTCAGCAATTGGACTAAATCCCAGAATGTGGTAGAAAGTAAGGTCAAAGATAAACAACTTGTCCTTTAAGAGACTCAAATACTAGTAAGGGCAACTAAATATGCAAATAATAAAGGTAAGAATAAAGTGCTGACAGTATGTAGTGACTAAGAGTAAAATCTTCTGTGGAAAATGGGAGGGGTAGAATGGACATCTCAAAAAATTTCACATTTGAATTAGAGACAAAAAAGAAAGTATGACTTCATGAAAGGCAGACAGAACACAGTGGCTAAGGGCATAAACTGTAGAATTCCACTGTTTGGGTTTGAATCTTGGCTCCACTGGAATTACTGGCTGTATAACCTTGGTCAAATTGCTTGACCTCTCTGTGCCTCAGTTTCCTCATCTTTAAAATGGGGAAAATAATATAAGCTACCACATAGGGTTGTTGTAAAGATTTAATGGGTTACTGAATGTAAAGTGCTTTAAACAGTGCCTGGTACATAGTAGACATGAGATACACAAATCAAGTGTTATCACTAGCAATGGAGGAAGGAAGAGAACAACATAAGTATCATCATAAAATTTCATAAAGTGATAAAATGTTTACATAGTCTACTTTAATAAAATTCTCCTTAAATGTTTACTCACTCGCATACTGGACCTCCGTAATTTTTTACGAACATCTCTTCTAATATCATTCACAGCAACAGATTCTAATTGTTGATAACGTTGAATTTCCTGGTTTATGGTTCCTTCACTTGCACCTAGTTTTCTGGATAAAAAACAAATATGGCAGTTATTGTAATGAGGTAACAAAGTAAGAGTGATTTTTACTTGCTCCTTTTAAAATTCTCTATCAGAATATCAAAGATTATGTATGGACAGGCCAAAATCCTGCATAAACTTAATACTCGTATCTGGCAAACTGTAAAAAAAAAACTTTCTCTAATGTTTTAGGAAATGGTTCTTATCCATTTCTACATCAAGAGTCTCTGTGATAATCTCAGGAAAGCTATGGAACCACTTAGCAGAATAGTATCTGTATGTAATATTTTACATATAATTTAAGCCTCAGGTAAGATTTTAGGGGGGGGAAGTATATTTTGCTTCAAGTCAGTTTTCCCCTGATAACAAAACTCAAACTGTAATGTAAGTCAAGAGGAAAACGTGAATCACTGTATCATAACTGATTTTACAGACAAGTTTTTAGCAAATACCTTTCACTGTACAATGTATACATTTCTGTAAAATCCTCGAATGCAAAAAAACACAGATACAGGAGTACAAAGATTAGAAAAGATGAAGTATGTTTTCCACCTTTGGGGAAAACAAAAATTTCAGTTTGGCAAGAAGAATATTTAGTCTTACAGAGCAAGTATTACCTAGTCAGTACTATTTAGCAGGCTACAGATAAAGAAAAAAATGACTTCCGCCTACTCCCCCCTCTTGGCTCGCCCTACCCTCACCTCAGTTCTAGTGAACTGCTAATACAGGCAAGCAAAAAGCATGAAGTTTGAATTCAGACAAACACAGGTTCAAATTCCAATTCTTTAATCTCTCCGAGCCAGTTTTCTCATCTATAAAGTTTGGATAATGCCATCTAATCTCATAGAAATGTTGTGAGGATTAAATTGAGATAACACGTCAGAATCACAATAGGTACTTAACAAATTCTAAATTTTCTTCCTCTCTCAAAAATTTGCATTCCAAAAATACTGTTAGCAAAACACTCATATTTACATACGTATGTGAAGATACATGTATATACACGTAGAGATGCATATATGTGACATAAAGTCAGTCATAAACTTCTCAGAAATGGGGAGCTGTGATGAGCACTAGACTAACATTTCTAACTTTATCACTAATGAATATATGATCTCAGACAAATCACCAAACTTTTCTGGACCTTGGTGATCTCATTTATAAACTAAATGGGTTGTACTGGCCCCAATCCAGTTTCCTTCACATTTAAAATCTATTCTATTATTAGGGAATACTATACTAAATTAAAAATCATTATACATACTTAAGATCATCTATTACTTTGGCCTGTTCATTCAGTTCTCTGATATCCACTATACGCTTCATAATTTTTCTTCCTCTAAGTTCTCCTGGCTGGCTACAAGATGCTCCTTGTCTTCGATGATCTACAGCTTCCTGAAAAATCAAAAGCATGTCTGTCAGTAACACCCTCAGGTCACAAAGCAAATCTACCCTATCACAGAAATAACACCTTAAATCAAAGGAAGCATGCAAGAATCAAAGCCATCTATATTAAGTAAGATGATTGGAATTCTCCAGTGATTCAAACCCCTTCATTTTCATAAGGAATCCATTTAGTTGCTACCTACGTTTCCCCATGAGTGAGCTCTGCATGCTTTCAGATGGGACTGGCTAGACTGAGGGGAGGCCCACATCTCTGGGTTACACAGATACTCTGCAGGAACAGAATAGCGCTGATGTGGAGGCCTCAGGCCTAGGAGGTGATTTACAAGTCGTTGCCCAAAGGTGAGCTTGTGGCCATCTCCACTTACTGAACTTTCCTCTGAACTCTAAATGGTAAACAGTAATGTTAATTTTTAAAAAATTTCTTTCCAAGAACAAAACTATTTCATGATACAGTAGTTAAAAGATGTTTCAAAAAAATTTTTACGTTGATAATAGAATGAAAGCAGAGAGAAACTTTCTTTTTAACTAATAAATAATAAGTTTAACTAATAACTAATCAATCTGATACTATAGAATATGTACAGTATAAATGGAAATACACATTTTTAAAATGTATACTTTATTTTGTGTGGGTGCACTTTGCTTTTGACTTTCATTTTTGAACATCATTATTGAGATAATTCACGTGCCATAAAACTGACCCATTTAAAATGTATAATGGTTTATAGTGGTTTTTAGTATAGTCACAAAGTTGTGCAGCCATCATCAGAATCTATTTAGAACATTTTCACCGCCTCCCAAACAAAACCTCATAACATTAGCAGTCTCTTCCCATCCCCTCTCCCAACCCCCTAAACTCTCCCAGTCCTAGGCAACCACTGATCTACTTTCTGTCTCTACAGATCTGCTTGCACTTTGCTGTTACTGTTAACATGTTACCTGTAGGTTAAGGCACAAGTTGGTTGACAGCCGTTATGAAACAAGGAATTCAATTAAAAGACAATATTATGGAATTAAAAAAACAATATTATATAAATGTAGACACAGAGGACCACCACTCCCTTCCTTCCTCCACAATTAGCAACTACAGTAAATAACACTGACCTAATAATATCCCTTTCTCAGGGTAAAAGCCTGTCCTGAAAAAGTCTAACTGTGAGTTTACTTACAGTATGGATAGTGGGAGACATAGTGTCAACTTCATCTTCATCTGACAGGTCAGCTATGTTCACTGAATTTAGATCGGCAATGTCATCTGTGTCCTCCTCTCCTGTCAGTGTTGTAAGGGTATTGCCCAGAGCGTTAAGTCTTTTGCCAATGTTAGGATCCATGTGGACATCAATCCCACACATTTTCCACAATACATTGAGTGTCCAGGTTCCAGCACTACTACTTTCTGTTTAAATAAAGAAGTGACGTTTTTGGTTAAGTCTTGAGTATAGAAATTTAAATAATTCTACATTCAGGGAATAAAGTGGATGATGGCCCTGTGTAATAACTAATGTCTCTCACAGCTAGATCTGTCAGAAACATGAGACTATGGGATTGATTCCCCTATTGTATAGGGTGCACCTACTGTTCCTCTGTTTTCAGCACTCTTCTTTCCCCATGTGACCTATGAATTCCCTCCTCCCCTAGCCCCCTAGCTGATCTACCTTCCCATGACTATAGTAGGAGAACTGGCACAGCCCTCCCTCATTAGCCAGAATTAATTAGATGATTAGTCTGAGTAAGGGTCAAAGTTGGAAAACTAAGAATCCTTCCCTGGACTTGAGAAAAGACCGGTCCTTCTCTAGTGACTGAGGGGCGGGGAATGAGGCTCATGAGCTGCTCGCAGCCATGTTTCCTGCCATGTTTCAGGAGGTCAGCAGTAAGCACAAATGAAGCAGCCGGAGAGAAGCAAAGACAAGAGCTGGAAAGAGCCCTGGTGACAGCTGGGATCTTGTTTCCAGTAGTTCCTGAGGGCCCCTGAATTGACCTGGTTCCTTCTCTTCACTGAGATAGCCATTCCTAAGTTTAACTGTGATCTGCAAATGTTCTTTTAACAAGTTCCCCCTTTTAGTTAAGCCAGTTTGAGTATGTTGTTGTTGCTTATAAACAAGACCCCTGACAAAGACTTTTATGTGACCTTCCTCCCAATATGTATGTTTACCTCAGTTATCACCTTTTCCTTCTAACATTACTGCTGGAAATCTCCTAACCTTTTCAGTTCTCTGTGGGGACTGCAGGCCTTGCTATTTTCTGAGACAGTTTACTTAGGATGAGCACTGAGACTAGGTTTTGGAGGACAGGAGGAAGAGTAAGGAGGAAAGGAACTCTGCTCATTTAATCAGCTTCTCCCCTCTCAACATTTTAAGCGCTCTTAAATAAACATCTCCATTTATCTTACCCTAGTTTTATACCAGTAAAAATAATAAAAATTTACACTATGCTGTCATCTTAGTTAAGACAGATTATTACTTCTATGGTTATCTCCTAACCAGTTTCCTAGATTTTTCTCCTCTCTAATCCTTGAAAGTGTCCCTTTTGATACTGTCACATCTGCTTTCTTGCTCAAAAAAACTCAATGGCTTTCTCACTGTCCACCAAATGAAGTCCAAATTCCTTAATTTGGGATTTAAGATTTTTCTCATCTTATTTTCACATAACTCTATTCCAGCCAATTTGGACAACTCTAACTAGACACTGTGTTCTGACATCATGACAGGAATTATTCTCTCCGCCTGAATTTTCTCTATTCATATTTTCCAGTTTTTGCTTAAGAAACAATTTTATCCATCTTTCAAGTCCTTGTTTAAATGCTTTTTCTTCCATAAAGCTTTCTCTCATTCCAGTATCCTTTGAAATTTAGAAATTTTATCTCCCTCCTGTAAATTTCATTAGCAATTGGAATTTTATATATTTTTTGAACTTATCACTTATTGCAGTTTAGTTATGCTGCAGAGCTGTAACTACCTTATTAGAATTTAAACTTATATGGCATAGAAAGTATATCTTATTCATCTTTGTCTTTCCCAAAACATTTTGTAGTGTATCTTGTACACTGATGGTGTCTAATTAATTGTTAGATAAATAAAAATATGCTAATATTATTGCAAAATAGTTTTTAAAAATTAGGGAATACCAGAATGAGTTTAGTTAAAAGAGCCTCTAATATAAAGGCAGGAAAAATGGATAAAAAAAGCAGAATTCTACCAGATATATATAGCAAAATTAATACCAAAGGTGAACTTACCAGCAGCTGCTTGTCCTGTAGTCCTGGAACATACTTCATAGGTACCATCTGGAACTACACCTGCACAAAAATCAACCCCAAAATAAGTTTCAATAAAATTATGCTTGTGATTAAATATTACACTGCAATTTTTCTTCCAAAAATGATTACCTAAACAGGATTACTAGCCTCTCTAGGTTTCAGTTTCTTTTTTTAAAATTTAATTTATTAATTTATTTATTTTACACAGCAGGTTCTTATTAGTTATCTATCTGATACATCTTAGTGTATTAGGTTTCAGTTTCTAATCTGGAGAATGAAAGGGCTACCTTAGATGACTTATGATGTCTATGTCATATCTCACAATATTTTATTCTTATCGATTTAAGAACTAAACTGCATACACCTGAAACTAATAATATTGTAAATCAACCATACCTCAATAAAGAAAAAAAGATTTGACTCCAGTTTTATCTTTACATTCTGCATGTGATTTCCTTATCTGAGTGACAATACCTGGCCAACTCTGAAACTCTAGTTTCCAGATGCTATGACAATTTGTACCATCATGAGTGAATGGCACTTTGAGAATGCAAATAATTTTTAAATGATTTTTTGATAACTAAGAACTGCCACATTAGGTCACAGACATGATTCATCAACCTTGTCTTTTACTTTGACAAGGATCATTTTATGAGGGAAAAAAAAAAGATTGCCTGCCATGATGTCAACCTCATAAGGTCAGCCTCCTAAGGTCATGGACCTATCCCCAGAACATATCTAACTTTAACTTTGAAACATTTACTACTTCTTAGCTTTAATCAGATAATTTCAGCTTTTTTAAGAGGTTAATTAAATCAACAAAAGACATACCATCCTTGAAATAACTTTTAAACAAAGTAGAGCCTAAAGATAGAATTAAGACCCTTTCTCAGTAATCCTTAATGGAAACCAAATTTCAATCTAAACCTGACAGTATATATACCGTAAATAAAATGTCCTTTTGCAATTCATTCCATATTCTAAACTGGTATTCAAATGTTATGCAAATATGAGTTGTAGAAATACTACAATTTAGGGACTTCCCTGGTGGTCCAGTGGTTAAGACTCCACGCTCCCAATGCAGGGGGCCTGGGTTTGATCCCTGGTCAGGGAACTAGATCCCGCATGCCACAACTAAGACCCGGCACAGCCAAATAAATAAATTAATTAAAAAAAAAAAAGGAAATACTACAATTTATTTTGGGAGAAAGGGTCTATAAATGACAATTTCTATTATGTATTTTTTAAGATGGTGCCAATAACTTTAAAATCTAAATTATATTTTTGAACCATATGGTACTTGTGCCTCACATACAAATTATAAAAAAGAATTAGATCTTGTTTGGGGGTAAAAGATTGCCTAATTCACCTTTAATGTCATAGTTATAAATCAGAGCAAAAAAAACCTAGACTACCCTTTCAAATCTTAAGACTGCTAGAATGAAAAGAAAAGCTTCTGAAACTGGAGTAATAAAACTAAGGCCAAATGAAAGTAAGAAACAGTAAATTTAAAAAGGGTAGAAAACATCGGGGACTTCCAATCCCAAGAAGTGCTAGAGCATTTTTGAATATTAAGCTAAAAGAAGATTATATAAATTCATAGAATACAGAGGTATGATGAATTAATAAGGAACATTAAAATTCTTAGGAGTAGATCTGAATCCTGAAAGTGAGAAGTAGGAAACCAACTGGGCTCTTTCCCATTGTACCTGTCATCTCTGAGTTGGACCAACCAGAATCCAGGATGGCAGTATTCCTGCTGTGAAAACCAAAGGCTGCTACCCAGGTGTTAGCAGAAAGCTTGGAATTTTTCAAACTTCTAACGGTTTAGTTTTTCTAAATACATGTTAAAGAAAAGCGTCTAATCTTTACTATTTAAGGGGTCCATGGAACCCTTCCTATAGATTGTCCTAATTTTTATTGCACTTCCCCCCAAAATATTATCACCTAGAGAGGAAATTACACCACACTTTTTTTTTTTTTGGCCACGCCACTTGGCTTGCAGTCTTAATTCCCCAACCAGGGATAAAACCTGGGCCCCGCCAGTGAAAGCGCCAAGTCCTAACCACTGGACCACCAGGGAATTACCGACACAGGGCCATCTTTTTTCTAGGGCATGGTTTTTTTTTTTTTTAACATCTTTACTAGAGTATAATTGCTTTACAATGTTGTGTTAGTTTCTGCTGTATAACAAAGTAAATCAGCTATACGTATACATATATCCCCATATCTCCTCCCTCTTGCGTCTCCCTCCCACCCTCCCTATCCCACCCCGCTAGGTGGTCACAAAGCACCCAGCTGAT